>NC_140169.1:83696886-83719386 GCF_963971535.1 Notolepis coatsorum
CACTAGGAGCTGCCTAGTACAACCACAGTCCTGACACTGTTGACCACTAGGAGCTGCCCAGTACAACCACAGTCTGACACTGTTGACCACTAGGAGCTGCCCAGTACAACCACAGTCTGACACTGTTGACCACTAGGAGCTGCCCAGTACAACCACAGTCTGAAACTGTTGACCACTAGGAGCTGCCCAGTATGACCACAGTCTGACACTGTTGACCACTAGGAGCTGCCCAGTACAACCACAGTCTGACACTGTTGACCACTAGGAGCTGCCCAGTACAACCACAGTCTGACACTGTTGACCACTAGGAGCTGCCCAGTACAACCACAGTCTGACACTGTTGACCACTAGGAGCTGCCCAGTACAACCACAGTCTGATACTGTTGACCACTAGGAGCTGCCCAGTACATGGAGATGGAGCGGCGTGCGGGGTTGGCACTCCCGTCGCCGTGCATGGCGGTGTGAGTGGCGTGCGGGCTGTTTGTGTTTTCCTTCGGTCATGACATGCTTTATCAGGGGGTGTGTCTTGGATGGGGATGTGGTGGGGTTTTTTGGGGGACTGGCTGTTCCGGGGGGTTCACATGCTTTCGAGCAACACTGTACTTATTCTTATAACACTGCCTATTCTTATGTCTGCACATGCTACATTGCACTAATTTGATTGTCTTTTATACCTATTCTTATGTCTGCACTTCATGCATTGCTTTTATTCTGTCAACTGTATGCAAATTTTATGCTATTTGCTGTGAAGCACTTTGAGCTGCAACCATGTATGAAAGGTGCTATATAAATAAAGTTATTATATATATATCCACATCTGTCTAAATATACCTGCATATAATCCTCCTATATGCCTACTTATACACCTGCATATAACTCATATAACTCTGTATGATAGCATGTACAATAATGCTGTATATACCGTATATATTATATTTATTCTTACCGTATATAATATCTATCCACATCTGTCTGTACATACCTGCATATATTCCTTTTTACATATTTGTAGATACTATATATATTATATCTGTTAATATCCCTTACCTACCCTTACTAGTTATGCTGCTGGCCAGTATGACTTACTACTATAGGGTCTTTATACCTGTATCACTGTAGATAATAAATGATAAATAAACAATCAATTAGAATGTAATAGAATGTAATCTAATAAAAAGCTATATGTAAATGCAGACTATTTACATGTAAACTGTTACTCCACTACCATGTTTGTGTAAGTGTGCATGCGTGCGCGTGTGTGATTCTGCGTGTGTGTAACGGAGGTCCGTGAGTATATCCACAGTCACGATGGACTTCAAGTGTTGTGAAGTGACTGTGGCACGTAGCGGTACTGCAAGTAAACTCATCCACCCATAAAAGGCATGCAGACACGTTACCAAAAGGTGAGTTCACCTCTTGGTATAGGTGGTCTGCGATGTCGCCCGTGGTGCGGGAGACCCAGGTTCGAGACTCACTCGGGGCAATCCCTTAACAGGGGTCGAACTTTAAAACACAACGCAGAGTCCCCCACCTCCTCCAATGTACAGTTTCTTCCCCTCAAATGTATATACTCCCTTTCTAGACCCTTTTTGTACTCTGGTATGTCATAAATGTCTAAATGTAACAGTACTGTCTACCTGTATGTCATGTATGTCATGTTATGATGAATGAAAATGGGGGACCCTGATGTAAACAAGACTGAAAGTCTTTCTCTGGTCTGCATCCCCTTAACATTGTGTGTATTGAGCCATACTGTAAAAAATAAATGTTTTTTCACGGGAAATTCACTGTATTATTTTACAGATTACTTTTGTTTTTCTACTTTAAGTGTAAATGCCATAAAAATACAGTAAATTACCTTTTATCAAAATATTAACCATTAAATAAAGGTTGTAATCTGTAAATGTATTTGATTTGACTGTAATTTGACAGTAAGTATTTGGCAACCATTGATGCCAGACATTTGCCGTTTTCTTGCAGCTTTTCTTCTTACAGTACCCGTTCTGCAATCTGCATATAGATGCGCACAGCGACCTCACCTGAGTTGGCGAGTGCGATGGCCTTGAGCGTGACGAACTCCTCCTTCTCCACGCGCAGCTTCTTGTAGCGGCCGGACCAGCGGCAGGATGGCGACGTGCAGGTCCAGCAGCCCGGAGAGCCGCTGCCTGCTCCTCGTCCACCACGTAGTCCTCGGCGTACACAATCTCCTCCTCGCAGGGCAGCGAGCGGAACACGATGCTCAGCACCAGGATCTCCATCCAGGCGCTCTGGAGGAGACTCATCTGGTCTGCCAGGGAGAGGGTGGAGAACCCTGCGGAGCAGACACACACATGTGTGTTTATATATATGTACCTTTCTTTCTTTCTTTCTTTCTTTCTTTCTTTCTTTCTTTCTTCTTCTTTCTTTCTTTCTTTCTTTCTTTCTTTCTTTCTTTCTTTCTTTCTTTCTTTCTTTCTTTCTTTCTTCTTCTTTCTTCCTTTCTCCTCCCTCCCTCACATTCTTCCTTCTTTCTTTCTTCCTTTCTCCTCCCTCCCTCACATTCTTCCTTCCTTCCTTCCTTCCTTCCTTCCTTCCTTCCTTCCTTCCTTCCTTCCTTCCTTCCTTCCTTCCTTCCTTCCTTCCTTCCTTCCTTCCTTCCTTCCTTCCTTCCTTCCTTCCTTCCTTCCTTCCTTCCTTCCCTCCTATTGTACTCCTGACCCCCCCTCTCTCTCTCTTTCTTTCTTTCTTTCTTTCTTTCTTTCTTTCTTTCTTTCTTTCTTTCTTCTTTCTTTCTTTCTTTCTTTCTTTCTTTCTTTCTTTCTTTCTTTCTTTCTTTCTTTCTTTCTTTCTTTCTTTCTTTCTTTCTTTCTTTCTTTCTTTCTTTCTTTCTTTCTTCCTTTCTCCTCCCTCCTCACATTCTTCCTTCTTTCTTTCTTCCTTTCTCCTCCCTCCCTCACATTCTTCCTTCCTTCCTTCCTTCCTTCCTTCCTTCCTTCCTTCCTTCCTTCCTTCCTTCCTTCCTTCCTTCCTTCCTTCCTTCCTTCCTTCCTTCCTTCCTTCCTTCTTCCTTCCTTCCTTCCTTCCTTCCTTCCTTCCTTCCTTCCTTCCTTCCTTCCTTCCTCCTATTGTACTCCTGACCCCCCCCCTCTCTCTCTTTCTTTCTCTCTTTCTTTCTTTCTTTCTTTCTTTCTTCTTTCTTTCTTTCTTTTCTTTCTTTCTTTCTTTTCTTTCTTTCTTTTCTTTCTTTCTTTCTTTCTTTTCTTTCTTTCTTTCTTTCTTTCTTTCTTTCTTTCTTTCTTTCTTTCTTTCTTTTACATTTACATTGTCAATTTAGCTGACGCTTTTATCCAAAGTGACTTACTAGTTCTGTACAACAAGTCAGCAGGAAGGGCACAACTCTGGCAGTTAAGGGTGACATTGTTCATCAAACAGTGTTGAACTTGAGCGCTACAGTCTTGAGTGCATAGTAGTATAGACATATTAGCATAGTAGGTAGTAGTATAGGCAAGGTAGATTCCTTAGTAGCAAAGTGCATAACTACTTTACTTGGTAAAGCATTTATATAGTGCCTTTATCCAAAGCGCTTTACAATTTGTTCCTCACATTTGAGTCATTCACTCACACATTCACACACCAACACACATGCCAACCTGCTCATCGGGAGCAGTTAGGGGTTAAGTCTCTTGCTCAAGGGCACTTTGACATGCTGCTTGGGATGAGTGGGAATCGAACCGGGAACCTCCGGATTACCAGACGACCTCCCGAGCCTTCTTCATTTCAGATATTGATTGAAGAACAACAACAGAAAATTGGGCCGCTGTCCTGATTGTGGTGGGAAGTTCGTTCCACATGTGGAGCGAGGACTCAGAATAGGCGGCTTCTCTTTGACGACCCCCCAGGAGCTCGGATAGGAGTGGGGCTGAGGCGACCAGAAGATACAGAGCGTAGGGGTCTTGAGGGTGTGTCGTTAGAGACCAGCTTTCATCTTTCTTCCTTCTCTCCTTCCTTTATTTCTTTCTTGACCAGGCTTCGTTCATGTAGCCCAGGTATTAATCATTTTCTCTGACAACAGACACATGGCAGCCCGGTTTCAACACCAGTATACGTGTTTCTATGACAACATACTACAGCCTCAAAACACCAAACAGCAGCATCAACCGTCATTCCTAACCCAGTGCAAATGAAAATTAACTAATGGCAATAACAAACAAGACGTGTTTTTAGCAACGCAGCAATGCGGTATAAGGGAACATTGGGACCCGGTGACCCCCCCCCCCCCCCCTCCCCCACTACACCATTTGATTGGCAGTCTCTGTGTGTGGCTGTGTACAGCATATTTCTGTATTGTCCCCCCCCCCCCCCCACACACACACACACCAGGAGAAGCCCGACTTGAAACGAGCCGATTTCTGCACGGGGTAGCTTAAGGGGAGCATAATAAATCAGCCCAGGGTTAAGGCCTTTGAAACATGACACCGCCAGCTTCAACTCTCAATCGCCAACAGTCAGTCTTTCTGCTACCAGAAGTGTCTGAGAGTCGCTGTCCCTGTCGAGGACTAAATCTACTCCTTATTTTTGTAGGGTTCGCGGCGGGTGATTCATGTTCAGATCGCCTGAAAATTTACTTAATGTTACGAGAAATTATTATCTGTAATTACCGTCTGTAGTGTGGTAGTGAAAGGCTTAACCTTTGGTAGTGTGGTAGTGAAAGGGTTAACCCTTTGTCGTGTGGCAGTGAAAGGGTTAACCTTCTGTCGCGTCGCAGTGAAAGGGTTAACCCCGTTGTAGTGTGATAGTGAAAGGGTTAACTGAACGTGACTGCAATTCTGCCGCCTTTATTTTTTTAAACGTTTGTGTGACTGGTACCACAGGGCCGTGCAGTAAGTAAGTAAGTAAGTAAGTATTTATAAAGCACCTTTCATACATGTCATGTAGCTCAAAGTGCTGTACACAATTATAGGCATATATAACGATAAAAGCAATAAAGTCATAGTGATCAGTTAAGATCAATGTTTAAAAAAAATAATAATAATAATAATAGTAACGTAAAAATGAAAATAACGTAAAAACAGTCATTTGCTTACCAGTTTGGGAGAACAGGTCCGCACAAACATTTCCGCTCAGTGGCAACCGGAAGTGCACTAAACCAATGCACTTGTATGGTAGGTAGCAATGTTTAGGTCTTATAATGCTAGTGTAGTTACGTTTTTATCAGTGGTCATAGTTGGGTCCATAGTGCTTTACCAAGTCCCATGGATCCATCAGTGGCCGTGTATTGTGTGCGTATGTACCCGTTCGCTCATGTGGTCAGTGGCCAGAGTTGGGTCCACAGGACTTATCCAAGTCCCATGGACCCATCAGTGGCCGCGTCTTGTGGTAGAAAGAAAGAAAAAGTGCAGTGACACAGTGACAGGTCTGTTGGTGACTACCGCTAAGATCTATAGCTGTTACGGTTTGAAACCGACCCCAATCGCACAACACAAGACAGGTATTAGAGTAAGCCAAAACAGGGCAATATTTATTAAATAACAAAAAGCGGCACAGTCCCTTTAAGGGAGAACACACAAAAAACAAGAGTCCATGAAATATGAAACTGTGGCACTGTGCCTTTAACAGGCGAACAGGCTAAGGGCCAGGGCTAAGGGCCAGGGCTAAGTGTCAGGACCAGGACCAGAGCTAAGGGCCAGGGCTAAGTGTCAGGGCCAGGACCAGGGCTAAGGGCCAGGACTAAGTGTCAGGGCCAGGACCAGAGCTAAGGGCCAGGGCTAAGTGTCAGGGCCAGGACCGCTTACAGGGATGAGGACAGGGTTACGACGGCGGAGGCCGGGCACGGGGACAGGGGCCCGACGGCGGAGGCCGGGCACCGGGACAGGAGCCCGACGGCGGAGGCCTGGCACGGAGATCCTCCTCCCGTCCCTACACCGAGTAGGGCTCTGCTGCTCAGGAAGGAATCCTCCTCCTCCTCCTCCTCCTCGGATGCTGCAGACGGGCAGCGCAGAACAAAGGGGGTCCGAGGGGAAACGGGATGGGCACACGCCATCCTCCCGTGGAATACTAGGGAGCGACGGCGAGCCTGGGTCCGAGGGGAAACGGGATGGGCACACGCCATCCTCCCGTGGAATAACTAGGGAGCGATGGCGAGCCTCACCCCAGGAACGAGGATCACGAAGAGACGCCTTCCTCCCGTGGAATCGGGAGCGATGGCGAGCCGGCTTGACGTCTGGAGTGGGAACACTGGAAACCTCCCGTAGAGAATTAGAGAGCGAAGGCGGTGTCCCACTCCAGGCAAACGGCGACAGGTGGTGATGGCTGGCACGTCGTCTCACGCCGGAGACGCGGCAGGTGATGGTAACGTACAGAATACAGAACGAACACAGAGTCCAGAACACAGAACAACCCGACAAGGACTGGATGGGAGTCTGCAACCTAAGTACTCTCCCGAGCTGATTGCAAACTCCCAACCAGTGGCGGCCGCTGGGTACTTCGCCACTAGGGGCGCTATACCAAACATTTTGCAAATGTTTGGTAAAAAAAGCCCAACACAAACACGCACAGCTCTCTCTCTCTCTCTCTCTCTCTCTCGCTCTCTCTCTCTCTCTCTCGCTCTCTCTCTCTCAGATGATGTCAGATCCATTCAATAATAAACACATTTATAAAGCTCGTTATTTTAAACAAGTTACCATTCATTGTCTGAGTGGTTATGTCCCACATGCGGCGAAATTAGAGAGAGAGAGAGAGAGCGAGAGCGAGAGCGAGAGAGAGAGAGAGAGAGCATTTTAGTAAAGTTACATTTTCAACAAGATTGCTGCTATTTAAACACTTCATGGAAACGGGGTAACGTTAACCTTATGTCGACTGTAGTATTGTATGACCTCGACATAACGTTTAAACGTTAACGTTACTCCGTTTCCATGAAGTAATTATAAAAGTGGCCAGCTAAGATGACGGAGCTAACAGCTAGCAGTAGCTGTAACGTTACAACGTTATGCGGCATCAGTAGACAACGTATCATGTATTAAACTATTAAGTTAAGATCGCTAATCTACCTTGTTGTTGGCTTGTTGATAAAGTATATCCACTCCATGGCATTGTCCATCCAGCCTGTGTTGATGTCCATCCATTGTCCGCATCCATATAGCTTGTTGTTAGCCAACAAGCTGTGTGAGTGAAGAGCTGTGTCTTTGTCCATTTCCGCCTCGAACAGCCTGCAAACTACCTGGCGTTCTATCGCCATGCTCTAAGACAAACTCTAACCTTAACCAACTTTGAAAGAGTGCCTAAGCTCAGTGTAGTTGCTGTTGTTGTTGACGAGTCGACTGAACTGCTGTTGCTGTGATAAGAACGACCTCCTCCTGGCGCATTCTCTCTCTAAGCCAACCCAAGAAATGCGGCTATGGAAAAAAACTGGCATCGCGTCGGCCAATCAGAGAGCGTCTCCACGAAAATGCGGCTATGGAAATTCTTCACGGAAGTTCACGCTGCTGCCTAGACCGCTTCAAATCGCGCTCGGATTCCAACATAATAGTCATACTTCAACGCACAACGCGTTATGCACTGATTGGCTGTGACGGAGACAGCGATCAAACTGTGACGCGCACTCAGAGCGCTATCGCTTCTAGCCCGGGCGAGAAATACGAAAAAATAAAAAAAAACGTCACTTCCTGCTCATGAAAACGATGTTTTTTTAATTTAGATAATAACGTTATATTGTGCATTGGAAATACAAACACTTAAAATGAGTAAATATTATTCATTTTAAACATGTTTATATTATTTATAGGGCTATAAAACACAAAAACGAAAAAGTTTTATTTTCTTCTTCTCTGATTTAACAGCAGCTGGCCAGCAGGTGGGTCGGCGCCCTTGCGCCCCTAGTGGCGAGCCGCCACTGCTCCCAACAGGTGCGTGAAGGTAGAGGAACAAGAATGTCCAAGGGTGGGGGCTGGTGAAGATATAGTAATGTAATCTATATGCATGCTCCTTCCTCCGTGCTTAAAAAGCTGGATTCTGCGTACCATACTGCCATACGTTTTGTAACGGGTGCAGGCTCTCGCACCCACCACTGCACTTTGTATCAGTCATTAGGATGGTCCTCTCTGTACCAAAGAAGACAATCACACATGTTGATTTTTATCCTTAAGTCATTGCTAGGTAAGCTGCCCTTATATATCTCCAGACTTCTGTCCTTTTATACTTGCTTTTTTAATACCAGACGAGCAGCAAATGGGATGCTGTTAAATGTTCCTTTGATGCAGTCAGAGCTTGGTAAAGCTGCATTCTCCCACTATGCTCCCTTTTTATGGAATACGCTGCAAGTGAAACTTTGTCTACAGGCACTTCCTACTGTGAATGCTTTTAAAGGTATGCTACGATTAGCCCTTTATGAAACATGTAACTGTTTTACCTAATGCTATTGTTGATGTGATTATGCTCCTTGCCACTGCACAAATGACCCTCTGTATTTATATTTGAATTGTATGTTTTTTGTTTAATGCCCTGTTTTACGTTGAAACTTGTTGTGTGCTGTGTTGGTCAGGACTCCCTGGAAGAAGAGATCTTGTATCTCAATGGGACATTCCTGGATAAATAAAGGATAAAAAAATAAAAAAAAGAGTAGGAGACAGGGAAAAGTTCTCGCAAGGGTGGGGGCTGGTGAAGAGTAGGAGACAGGGAAAAGGGGTCCAGGGACAGGCGAATCCTCACAATAGCCACAAGATAAACTGAAACAGCAAAATGTGTATAGGCCTAATTGTTGTAATTTTTTTTGCCATAATAGATAGATAGAAAACTTTATTGCCATTTCAACACATGGTTGATTGGGATTTGTCTTGGTGCCAAACATACGGACATACAGTATAAAAACATACAATATAAAAACACACAAGAATACATGCGATGCAATCCCCACAATAGAAGTATTTCACAAACAATAAAAAAATGCTACAGTACCTAAAAGAGCTCAGTGTTCCAATTTAAAGTGCATATTGCCTTAAAGTGCCTGTCGGCTGGTGCTAGCCCTTATGGTACAAAGTGACTGTGCATTAGGACTTGAGTTCAGGTGACGGACAACCTTGGGAGATGGACTATTTTTAAAACGAGATGTCCTACACCTGAGACTTTGGAGTCTTCTACCAGAGGGAAGGGGGTTAAAAAGGTAGTAAGCAGGGTGAGAGAGGTCACCGATCACCTTCTCCCCTTTCCGCCTGATTTGTGTGCCATATATGGATGCCACAGAAGGGAGATCACAGCCAATGATTTTTGACTGTGTATATATATAATAATATATCAAAATAATGGCGATATTGTGTTTTTTTGTGGGTAAAACACATGATTTCTCGAGACTGGTATAGAAATCTTTAAAAAATACTGCACATGAGAGCTATTTCACATGAATGTTAGAGATATAGTGCCCGTATTGTTCAGCCGTCCCAACTCAGGGTAATAACAATACCTTGACCATCTTAGCGAGAGATCGACCCATCAACTCTCCCCACCCCAGCACTCACACACACACCACATCAAACGGACAGACGACTGAAAGTGTTTCAACCTCCACAATGGCTTCCGTTCCTCTATGGTGAATAGCAGGGTGATTGGGGTATTGACCCGGGTTCCTCAAACCCACCTCTCCGCTCACATAAAACCATATGGGCTGTGCGGATGGGACTGGGGGGGGGGGGCAGGTTGAAAAAGAAGGTCCTCTTATCAAGCAAATTGAGAAATAAGAGAGAAAGAGAGAGAGAGAGAGAGAGAGAGAGAGAGAGAGAGAGAGAGAGAGAGAGAGAGAGAGAGAGAGAGAGAGAGAGGGATGGAGGGAAAAGAGTGCTGCTGGGGGTGTCATTGATTAGTAGATTGTAATCAGCCCGCCAAATGCGAAGGGGGGATCGATCCGAGCCTCAGATCTGACAAACAGACAGTTGATGGAGGACATCCGGTACACGTTCGGTCGGGTTGGGGGGGGGGGGGGGGGGGAGCGACGACTCACAGCATTAGAATGGATAGAGAGGACCTTTCTGATCACGGTAATGTGCTTCGGTAGAGACGACGTAAACAAGTGGACCCGTGTTTACTTCCTGCTGCAGTGTTTGCTAATATCAATAACAGGGAAATAAACTTGGGTTCAAGCTGTTCCACTAGCAGCAACACAATTTCAGTGAAAGCTTCTATACTGTCATATAATTGTTTTTATTATGTTGTTATGGAAACTAGCATTTGTTCCAATGCGTGGAAAGTGCACGTGTTGGATGTTGGAATGAAGTTGTTTATTATAAACCTATCCCTGTATCATTTTTATTTTTATTTATTTTTTTTTACTTTATTTTTTAGCGTTTATCGCTTTTTCTGGTCAAGCATGACCGACAGAAACAGGTTGAATGGGATGTAGAGTAGGGGAAGACACTCTGAGAAAATACGGCGGGTCCGGGAATCGAACTCGTGTACCCCAGATCCGTGACGAGCACGGTTGTCCCCGACGCAGAAATAGCGCCGAGGTACGCGGTGAGCTATACGGGAGCTCGCCCTATCCCCGTATCTTAACCCTAACCATAACCACTTCCACTGTCATGGTTGTGACATCCAGCCTCTGTTTCTCTGTCTGTTGCTCCCTCTTATCTCTCTTTCTCCGTTATCGAGTAGATGTCCCCCGTGTGTTTCCCACGTGTGCCGATATGTTTCATCTGCCTCAGCTGTGCCTCGTTGCTCACTTCCCCCGTGTACCTATCTTAGTCACGTTCTCTAGTCAGTTGTCGGTTTGTCTGTTTCTTTTACTTGTGTTAGTGTTTATATCCTGTTTCCTCTTTAGTTTAGTTAGTCACTCTTCCCCCGTTCTGACTGTCGTCCTGTATCCTGCCTGCCTGTTGTGGGCGACAACAGGACTTGTCTTCTCGTAGGACGTGTCGTGTCGTGTCGCATCCAGGCCTATATTCTCTAACTCTGTATTTGATCCTTTCATTCTGAGTTAATAAATTGTATTAACCGGATCTCCATTGACTGAGTAATGTAGTATGTGATCAACACTGTCATCCATAAATACACCACAGGTTGGTTCCCCCCCATCATCTGTCTCCTGCCCGTCCATTGCCCTGCACTTGGGTGTGCTACTGTACCACAACCCTTACACCCACCACCCAAAGATTTGAAATACATATATTTAAATATCATGTTAGTCAACTCACTCGTTCCTGCTTCTTCCAACTGAGGAACACCGCTCAATTAAGATCTGTACTCGTATCCAAGACAGAGCTGGAGATGGTCATCCGTGCTTTTATTTCCACCCGTTTGGACTATTGTAATATACTTTTTACCTGCTTAAATAAGTCTGCTTTTGGACCGCCTGCAAATTGTCCAAAATGCAGCTGCTAGACTTTTAATCAGAAATAACAAGAGGTCTCACATCACACCCATTTTGGCCTCTCTACACTGGCTTCCTTTAAAATGTAGAGTTAATTTTAAGGTGCTACTCACTACTTTTAGAGCCCTTCATGATCTATCACCTGGATACATATCAGACCTTCTTATACCTCATTCATCAAACCGGGCCCTTAGATCCACTGACAGACTTCTGTTGTCTGTCCCTAGGGCCCGGCTTGCAACCCGGGGTGACCGTGCCTTTCAGGTAGCTGCTCCCAAACTGTGGAACGCCCTCCTCCCTTTCTCTCTGAGATCAGTAGAAACATGCAACTCTTTGTTTGATGCTCTTAATTTCTTTGATTAGAAAGCACTTTGTGATCCTGTATCTTGAAAGGTGCTATATAATTAAAATGTACTTACTTACTTACTTACTTACTTACTTACTTACTTACTTACTTACTTACTTACTTACTTACTTACTTACTTACTTACTTACTTACTTACTTACTTATACCCTCTGATTACCATTAAAACATAATCAAACATTCTATGGCAGCCATTTTAAAGCGGACCAGGCAAATTACGTTGACTTGAACGAGAATAGCCGTTCTATCAATTGAAGTTCTGTGGGAGGACTTCTGGTGCCACACAATGTACATGTTGTGTTGTTAATACATTTACTACTGGTTCCCACTGGATGCAGTTTGTGATTGTTGTAATAAAAATGTACGACATTTCCTCTGTAAACGTTGAGGCAAAAAATCATTAATTATACATTTTCCTCATCACTCTGCCAGAAGAAATAAATATTGGCCTACAGTTAAAAAGAATTGCGCGATTCTCCCTAAAGCACACAATTTGTTTACCAGGTGAATTTTGAAACAAACACAAATCTTCTAAAATACAGCAAAGTTCACTATGTTTGGAGTAACACTTAATTTGTATTAATTTGCTCAATAGTGTTTCTTTTCTCCCCCCATTGCTATTTTACATTGAGGCCATGTCCAGACGAAACTGATTTTGGTCGTATCAGTGAAAGTATTTGATCGTACAGTATGTACCTTTCATCCACACGGAACTGCGTTCTGGCAGTCTGAAGACGCTACTTTCTGAGACCGGCTTCCAGAGTGCGCAATTCTGAAGACAGCCCCCTTGTGTCACCATCTTTACAAGCGATACAGATTGACATCCCCCTTAATCCGCATGCAAACCCAGCTAACAAAAAAAGAAACATGATACATATATGTCTTATTGTCCTGGCTAGAAGTGTTTATTAAACACCGGGAGGCTACTGTGAAGAAATACACGTTACTAGCTAGAGATTAGCGTCACACAGTGGGCCCTTTTCTGAAAACCCAAGTAGTAGCCAAGCACATACTGTTCCATAGCATATGCCTTCAGTTGATCATGACAAATCCTCTCTTACCTTGATGATTAAAAAAGCCTCCATAATTTAGTAAATAGTATTCCCATGGCTGCTGTTGAGCTGTAGCCAGCGAGCTATGCTAAATAGCTAACCAACTAAATACAATAGACAGTGGTATCCTGAGGTAACGTTAAATACAGACAACGTTTGCTACAATTACAGTGGTATCCTGAGGTAACGTTAAATACAGACAATGTTTGCTAGTCGAAAGGACTGGACACATACACGGACAAGTTAAACATCAATCAATTAATTTAATACAACACAGGTAGTTTGAGCTGCCTCCGACCGCACCACGGGGCTATTATATTATATACGGTTTTGAGCTCTCTCTTTCTCCTGCCGATTTAAAATCTGCAGCTCTTCCTCCTCCTCATCACCGGCTGCCTGTGAAGCTGCATTCGCGCCGCGGTGTGTGTGTCTCTCCTATCCGTTGGAAAACTAGCGTCGGCTCAAAAGCACAGAACCGGACACACAAGTTATCGAAAACAACAACGACAACACGTCCGGTCGGGGGTTTTCAAAATAAAAGAGCGACGTCTAAAACAGGAAAGACATTTATTTGTGGCACACACTTATTATCTTGAGACGTTTTCGTTTTTACGGAAACCTTTTTTTAAATTAAAACAAAACGAAAACGAAAAAGATCAAAATCGTTTTAGTCTGGACAAGGCCTGAGGCCCAGTCCACATGATCATGGGTATTTTTGACACCGAGATTTTCAAAAAAATAAACCTCTGTACTCGCACCGAGTGATGTAATATACATGTAGTACAATGCCAAAGCAATAGGTGGCGATGTAGTTCAAACATGAAGGCCATTTTCAACCAATCAGAAGGGTTGAGCGCGTCACTACACGTCCTGCTCAAAACAGAAACCTGCCATCTTTAAATTACCTCGCATGAACATTAGCAACGTAGCATTCATTGTTTGCAACAAGAACAAAGTGCAATAAACAAAAAAGGATACATTCACTGTGTTCTGCCTCATTTGTTGATGAAACAAAACCAACATCAACACAATTTACCACCAAGAGCGGAGAGTTTAGTCTCACAAAAAGATCTCTGATGTTGTTAGCTACATGCTAATGTGATTGGGATTTTCCATTATAATAGTTAGCATTGCGGCTAGCGTACATTAGCGTAGTAACGTTAACGCTAGTAGAATGAATGGATGAAAACATTATTTAACAGATTGCAGAATGGGTACAATACAATACAAACAATTGTTAAGGGGATGCAGACTGTTGTAGTTTGGACTGGGTTCCTTATAACAATAACTTGACAACACATGAGCTTAGTTGGTAGCCGCAGCTACTTGGGACAGCTCTGCCGTAAACACTGGAAATAACCTCAGTATACTATGTCCACACGCAACCAATGCAACCGGGATGCGCCCAAAACTCCACCCTGGACTCCGGTTTTCAAAGACCACGGTTGCAGTGTTCCAAAAACCTGGTTGCATGTGGACGAACAGTGCAACCGCGCACATTAAATCACGGTTACATAACACCCCGCGTTCGTGTGGACAGGGCCTGAGGACAAGAACATCTCATCTCAGCGTCACCGGCCTCAACCGTCTCCATCTTCTCGTCATTATTTCTTTCTTCTCCACAACCCCCCCCCCTTCTCCTCCCTCTTTTTCCACTCAATTTACTGAGGCAGGGGTTACACACAGTGTTTTTGTGCTAGTTTTTATACGTTTTTGAATATGTTTCATGTCCCTTTTACACAGAAATGCGTTTTTTGGCGTTTTTTGGTGGATACGGCTGAAACGCTAAATTGTGTTTGCGTTTTGGAGAACCCCTAAAAAACGCGCCGACAACAGCCGTGTAGTCTGCACGGAGCCGTTGTTGCGAAAACGCCCATGCGCAGTAGATACCATCTGCGTGCCCTCCGGTGACAACAGAGTTTGTGTGTGTGGGTGTGTTTGGGACAGAGCTCCCAGCTCCGTGTCCCTGTGTCCCAAATAGCTGCAGCTACCATGTGTTGTCAAGTTATTCTTATAAGGACCCCAGTCCAAGCTACAACAGTCTGCATTCCCTTAACAATTGTTTGTATTGAGCCGTATTGTATTGTACCCATTATGCAATATGTTAAATAAAGTTTACATCCATTCATTCTGCTAGCATTACCACTGGCTAACATGAGCTAGCATTAGCTATCAGACCCTGTTAGCTCAAAGCTCCTCTTTCAACTTAACAAGCATTAAACAAAAAGGCCCAGTCATCTATTCACCTTTGTTTAATACACACAGCGTTGTCTCTAATGTTATCTAACTATTGATAGCTCCCGATATCATCAGTTTGATGCTGGCTAACTAGCGTGAGCTAACGTTAGCTTCTAGCCACAATGCTATATTGTTATAATGGCATATTCCATTGACGTTAGCATGCAGCTAACTGTAGCTACCGATCTTTTTTTAGACTAAACTATCCGCTCTTGGTGGTCACTTGTGTTGATGTTAGTTTTGTTTCATCAACAAATGAGAGGCAGAACACATTAAATTAAAAGTACTCCCGTAGTCTCGCGAGAGGTGCAGAAATGGGATCTGACGTCAGAAGAGACGATCCGGTCAGTGTTTCACCACACAGACTGGATTGTGTTCCGCGACACAGATAACATTAATGCCTACACGGAGACAGTGCTGGACTATGTTTGTACTAGGGTGAAAGAAACAATCCCCACTACCAAAATGAAAGTTTACCCAAATCAAAAACCCTGGGTAGACAAATCCGTCCGTGAAGCTCTGAGAGAGCGCACCAAAGCATACAATGACGGCCTAGTGGCAGGCAACATGAATGACCACAAGGTGGCGCGACACAACGTAAGGAGGACAGTGTCAGAGGCCAAACGGCGCTACAGGGATAAAATTGAACTCCAGTTTGAACAAGCTGACTCTAGAGCTATGTGGCAGGGGCTCAAAACGATGACAGACTACAAAGGCGCCTCCCTCAAACTGAACAGTGACATCTCCTTAGCAAACGACCTCAATACCTTCTATGCGAGGTTTGATGCTGGTAATAACAACACCAGCTCACAAGCCTCGGCAATGGGGGGGGGGGGGGGGGTCGGCTGCTGATGGAGGCGCAGTGTTCAGGGTAACAGAGCATGAGGTGAGGCGGACCTTTAAAAAAGTGAATATCAGGAAGGCAGCAGGTCCGGACGGCATCCCCGGCCGCGTCCTAAAAGTCTGTGCCGACCAACTGGCCCCAGTATTCACTGACATATTTAACCTGTCCTTAGAACAGGCTGTCATCCCCACCTGCCTGAAGAAGTCCACTATTATCCCTGTACCCAAAAAATCCAAGCCTGCTTGCCTCAACGACTACCGCCCTGTAGCTCTCACCTCCATAGCCATGAAGTGCTTTGAGAAGCTAGTAAAGGGCTACATCTGCTCCTCCCTCCCCATCAACATGGACCCCCTGCAATTTGCATACCGCCCCAACAGGTCCACGGAGGACGCCATATCCCATGTGCTGCACACAGCAGCATCACACCTGGACAAGAGGCAGGGGAACTATGTGAGAATGCTATTCATCGACTACAGCTCGGCATTCAATACCATAGTCCCCTCCATACTCATAGCCAAGCTCAGGGACCTGGGCTTGGGCTATGACCTCTGCCAGTGGGTCTTGGACTTCCTGACTGGCAGATCCCAGGTGGTGAGAGCAGGCAACTGCACCTCCTCATCCATCACCCTCAACATAGGGGCCCCCCAGGGCTGTGTTCTGAGTCCCCTCCTCTACTCCCTGTACACACACGACTGTGTGGCTCAGCGGAGTAGCAATACAATCGTCAAATTTGCTGACGACACAGTGGTGGTGGGCCTGATCTCTGCCAACGACGAGAGGGCCTACCTGGAAGAGGTCAAGGTCCTGGCGGGATGGTGCCAGGAAAACAGCCTCTCCCTGAACGTCAGGAAAACAAAGGAGATGATTGTGGACTTCAGGAGGTCGGGGGTCAAGGACTACAGCCCCCTCAGCATCGACGGGGCACCGGTTGAGAGAGTCAACAGCTTCAAGTACCTCGGAGCCTACATATCCGAGGACTTGACATGGACCACACACATTAACAGTGTGGTGAAGAAGGCACGACAACGCCTCTACTTCCTCAGGCGCCTAAGGAAGTTCCAAGTCAGCCAGAAGATCCTTAAGAACTTCTACTCATGTACAATAGAGAGCATCTTGACCGGCAACATCACCTCCTGGTTTGGGAATAGCACTGCAAAAGACCGAAGCAGACTACAAAGAGTGACACGTTCAGCCGAACGCACAATTGGAGGGGGGCTCCCCACCCTCCAGAACATTTACTACAAGCGTTGCAAGGGCAAGGCTAAGAGAATCATTAAAGACTCCAGTCACCCAAACAACTGCCTCTTTGAACTGCTGCGGTCAGGCAAGCGATACCGGAGTCTCAAGGCGAGCACAGAAAGACTCAGAAGTAGCTTCTATCCCCAGGCCATCAGGCTGCTAAACGAACAATGAATGAACACTACACAACAACAACCACCAAACGCACATAGCACACACATCCACACGCACACACTCACTTTAAACAAACACACTGTAGCACCCACTCCACACACTTTATAGCACACACCCACTTTAAACAAACACACTGTAGCACCCACTCCCCACACTTTATATTTATGGATGAAGGATTGCACTACAACTCGTACACCTTACTGTAAATTGTACCTAAAATTGTACCTCATCCCATTTCTGCTTTGCACTAGATAGTACTGTACATTAGTACACTGCATAGTATTGTGTATTGTATATTATATGGTAACTCAGAACATTGTACATATGTCTATACCGAACACTGTGACCTCATTTTCTTCTTCTAAATTCATGCTATATTATGTTATTATGTTATTTGATACTATCTTGTCTAGCACAGTCTCTGGAGCGTAACAGTAAGAAGCATTTTGTATGAAAGTATTCTGTACTTCTGTATGACAACTATTAAAGAACTTGAACTTGAACTTGAACACAGTGAATGTATCCGTTTGTTTATTGCACTTTTATTAGGCTTTGCTGAAAAAGAATTGCTGCATTGAGTAAATAGGCAAGATGGTGGCGCCCATAGGCGCCTGCCTTGTTGACATTTTCTTTGCTGGAGCTTCCAGGAAGTGTATTGGCACATTCAAGTTCTGATTGGTTGAAATTGCCTTCATGTTCGCCACCTACTGCCACCTACTGCTTTGGCAGTGTACTACATCACTGTGCCCAGGTGACAAAAACGAAAGTGTGACTCAAGGCTGCCACGTTGCGGCGAAACTCACTGACAATGAAACGAAAATGAAACGAAAGGTGTAACCGCCGCCTGAAGTGATGGAGTGGCCCCCTGGGGGTGGGTTACTCCAGAGCTCCAGGTACGACGCCCCCCCCCCCCCCCCCCCCCCGGTGTGGAGGCAGAGTTCAGTGTCGCTGTGGAGGGAGATTCCCCCCCTGATGAAATATCAATATTTCACCCACTGATTCACTGCTGTTTGACCAAACATGACACAATATCGAGCAAACTGTCTATATCTCCTGCTCACGAGTGAGGGCCACACTGTGAGAGAGAGCAGGAGACAGAGGGACCACACACAGGGGCCACACTGTGAGAGAGAGCAGGAGACAGAGGGACCACACACAGGGGCCACACTGTGAGAGAGAGCAGGAGACAGAGGGACCACACACAGGGGCCACACTGTGAGAGAGAGCAGGAGACAGAGGGACCACACACAGGGGCAACACTGTGAGAGAGAGCAGGAGACAGAGGGACCACACACAGGGGCCACACTGTGAGAGAGAGCAGGAGACAGAGGGACCACACACAGGGGCCACACTGTGAGAGAGAGCAGGAGACAGAGGGACCACACACAGGGGCCACACTGTGAGAGAGAGCAGGAGACAGAGGGACCACACACAGGGGCCACACTGTGACAGAGAGCAGGAGACAGAGGGACCACACACAGGGGCCACACTGTGAGAGAGAGCAGGAGACAGAGGGACCACACACAGGGGCCACACAGTGAGAGAGAGCAGGAGACAGAGGGACCACACACAGGGGCCACACTGTGAAAGAGAGCAGGAGACAGAGGGACCACACACAGGGGCCACACTGTGAGAGAGAGCAGGAGACAGAGGGACCACACACAGGGGCCACACTGTGAAAGAGAGCAGGAGACAGAGGGACCACACACAGGGGCCACACTGTGAAAGAGAGCAGGAGCCAGAGGGACCACACACAGGGGCCACACTGTGAGAGAGAGCAGGAGACAGAGGGACCACACACAGGGGCCACACTGTGAGAGAGAGCAGGAGACAGAGGGACCACACACAGGGGCCACACAGTGAGAGAGAGCAGGAGACAGAGGGACCACACACAGGGGCCACACTGTGAGAGAGAGCAGGAGACAGAGGGACCACACACAGGGGCCACACTGTGAGAGAGAGCAGGAGACAGAGGGACCACACACAGGGGCCACACTGTGAGAGAGAGCAGGAGACAGAGGGACCACACACAGGGGCCACACAGTGACAGAGAGCAGGAGACAGAGGGACCACACACAGGGGCCACACAGTGACAGAGAGCAGGAGACAGAGGGACCACACACAGGGGCCACACAGTGAGAGAGAGCAGGAGAGAGAGGGACCACACACATGGGCCACACAGTGACAGAGAGCAGGAGACAGAGGGACCACACACAGGGGCCACACTGTGAGAGAGAGCAGGAGACAGAGGGACCACACACAGGGGCCACACTGTGAGAGAGAGCAGGAGACAGAGGGACCACACACAGGGGCCACACAGTGACAGAGAGCAGGAGACAGAGGGACCACACACAGGGGCCACACTGTGAGAGAGAGCAGGAGACAGAGGGACCACACACAGGGGCCACACTGTGAGAGAGAGCAGGAGACAGAGGGACCACACACAGGGGCCACACTGTGAGAGAGAGCAGGAGACAGAGGGACCACACACAGGGGCCACACTGTGAGAGAGAGCAGGAGACAGAGGGACCACACACAGGGGCCACACTGTGAGAGAGAGCAGGAGACAGAGGGACCACACACAGGGGCCACACAGTGACAGAGAGCAGGAGACAGAGGGACCACACACAGGGGCCACACTGTGAGAGAGAGCAGGAGACAGAGGGACCACACACAGGGGCCACACTGTGAGAGAGAGCAGGAGACAGAGGGACCACACACAGGGGCCACACTGTGACAGAGAGCAGGAGACAGAGGGACCACACACAGGGGCCACACTGTGAAAGAGAGCAGGAGACAGAGGGACCACACACAGGGGCCACGCGGTGACAGAGAGCAGGAGACAGAGGGACCACACACAGGGGCCACACTGTGAGAGAGAGCAGGAGACAGAGGGACCACACACAGGGGCCACACTGTGAGAGAGAGCAGGAGACAGAGGGACCACACACAGGGGCCACACTGTGAGAGAGAGCAGGAGACAGAGGGACCACACACAGGGGCCACACTGTGAGAGAGAGCAGGAGACAGAGGGACCACACACAGGGGCCACACTGTGAGAGAGAGCAGGAGACAGAGGGACCACACACAGGGGCCACACTGTGAGAGAGAGCAGGAGACAGAGGGACCACACACAGGGGCCACACTGTGAAAGAGAGCAGGAGACAGAGGGACCACACACAGGGGCCACACTGTGAAAGAGAGCAGGAGACAGAGGGACCACACACAGGGGCCACACTGTGAGAGAGAGCAGGAGACAGAGGGACCACACACAGGGGCCACACTGTGAGAGAGAGCAGGAGACAGAGGGACCACACACAGGGGCCACACAGTGAGAGAGAGCAGGAGACAGAGGGACCACACACAGGGGCCACACTGTGAGAGAGAGCAGGAGACAGAGGGACCACACACAGGGGCCACACTGTGAGAGAGAGCAGGAGACAGAGGGACCACACACAGGGGCCACACTGTGAGAGAGAGCAGGAGACAGAGGGACCACACACAGGGGCCACACTGTGAGAGAGAGCAGGAGACAGAGGGACCACACACAGGGGCCACACTGTGAGAGAGAGCAGGAGACAGAGGGACCACACACAGGGGCCACACTGTGAGAGAGAGCAGGAGACAGAGGGACCACACACAGGGGCCACACTGTGAGAGAGAGCAGGAGACAGAGGGACCACACACAGGGGCCACGCGGTGACAGAGAGCAGGAGAGACAGGGACCACACACAGGGGCCACACTGTGACAGAGAGCAGGAGACAGAGGGACCACACACAGGGGCCACACTGTGAGAGAGAGCAGGAGACAGAGGGACCACACACAGGGGCCACACTGTGAGAGAGAGCAGGAGACAGAGGGACCACACACAGGGGCCACGCGGTGACAGAGAGCAGGAGACAGAGGGACCACACACAGGGGCCACACTGTGACAGAGAGCAGGAGAGACAGGGACCACACACAGGGGCCACACAGTGAGAGAGAGCAGGAGACAGAGAGCAGGAGACAGAGGGGCCACACAGTGACAGAGAGCAGGAGACAGAGAGCAGGAGACACAGGGGCCACACAGTGACAGAGAGCAGGAGACAGAGAGCAGGAGACACAGGGGCCACAGAGTACAGCAACTTGCAATGGGCCTGGTCTACAAGATACACTACACGACCAAGGTACCCATGTACATGTCAAAATACTTCCCAAAGGTCAGTGAATACCACGATCACAACACCAGAGGGAGCTCCACAAATCATGTTAAACCCAGATTCGGCTCAAATAAGGGACTAAACACGTTTCGCAATTATGCCACATCAATGTGGAACGCCCTACCCAAAGCTGTAAAGGAATGTGAATCACTACCCACCTTCAAAACCACTCTCAAGGGACACCTACGGGAGACTGCAATTCAACACTGGCCCCTGTAAATATCCTAACCCAACCCCCTCCAATGTACAGTCATTTACCTAGTATGGTTTTGTCAATAGTCCAATGTACAATTTTGTTTGTTTGTACAGTGTCTCCCCCCCCCCCCTCAATGTACAGTTTTGCTTGTTTATACAGTGTGCCCCCCCCCGCCCCAACCACCTCCAATGTAAATTACCCAGTATGGTTGTCAATATCCCAACGTACCCAACCCCCCCCACCCAACCTCCTCCAATGTACAGTTTCTACGTCAAATGTATATACTCCCTTTTCTTGACTCCTTCTGTATCACAAACAGTACTGTATTTGCAAATCTGGTATGTCATAAATGTATAGATGTAGCAGTACTGACTATCTGTATGTCATGTATGTCATATATGTCCTGATGAATTGAAAATGGGGGACCCTGATGTAAACAAGACGAAAGTATTTCTCTGGTCTGCATCCCCTTAACAATTGTGTGTATTGAGCTGTACTGTATTGTACCCATTCTGCAATCTGTTACTAAAGTTTTCAATCAATCAATCAATCAATCAAACACACAGTGACAGAGAGCAGGAGACAGAGAGCAGGAGACACAGGGGCCACACAGAGAGTAGGCCTACATACCAGGTATTTCAGCCAGGCTGTGGTCCAGTGTGAGTAGGCCTACATACCGGGTATTTCAGCCAGGCTGCGGTCCAGTGTGAGTAGGCCTACAGACCGGGTATTTCAGCCAGACCATGAAGTGACTGAGTGGTGGGCTGTGAAGCTTGAAGCTGTCGTTGACAACTGGGTCTAAAACAGACAGCAGTACACTCTCTGTTCATTTAGTATCATTACAGGTCTCCTAAGAGCCGAGAG
>NC_140169.1:83729386-83731886 GCF_963971535.1 Notolepis coatsorum
AAAAAAAGGATTCACCAATGTTTCTGTCCAAAGATTTTCCTCATTGCCCCAAGAAACCCGAAATGGTGGTACTACTGTAAATCAGTGCCGAGGGGAATATATGAGATAAATTCTCTGAACCAATGAAAGAATACACAGTGGTGTGTGTGTGTGTGTTATTTGTCTCCCTCGCGCATACAGCACACGTTTGGCTCGGTAGTAATGTTAAGTACTAAGATGGTAAATGGACTACGTTTTATAATAAAGTGCTTTTATCCAAAATCGCTTTACAACTTACCACGCCTCACATTCACCCATTCACTCACATGTTCACACAACAACAAGAATAAAGACCGGAGGCAGCCGAGACAAGGTGCAGTTAGGGGGGTCAAGTTAGGAGCCCTTCCGACGACCACTCTGCCTCCTGATCCATCTCATCTCAAATCTTATTAAGTCATTTACAAAAGACCATCGGTCAAGTGGAGGGACAGCTGTCTCGTTCACATGGTCATGACGTTCCACCTGGGATATGTTTGGCACACAGCCGATAACCATCACCAGGATGAATCGGCCCTTTTCAGAGCAGCCATTTTGACTTTGTCTCATAGATGGGTGACAAACGTGTACCCACAAATATAGAATAATGAATATTCTATAACTATGGACTACTGAATATTGTATATTTCATTCTATATTTATATTTCATATTGTAGTTACCTATCCGACAAGATAAAATGGCTGCTGGCCATGCATCAGACCGGCATATCTGGGTACGTTTTGCTTTTTTTGTGGCCATTGCTATTCTTTTGGGGAAAACGGCGCGGTGCGACCAAAATAGAGGTGTGGCAATCAAAATTCAGTGTGATTGACGTATTGCTGGTCTGATGTATAGGGGTTGGCTGTGGCCTGAATGTTAGAGGATAGGCTTGTGACTATAGGTTGCCAGTTTGAATCTCTTGAGCAAGCTGGCTGGGGTGAAGTGTTCTCCTAAACAGGAGAGGAATTGGCTTTTGTGGTGTCTATTGTGGTGTCTGTAATAGTATAAGTTGATTTTTTATGTTATGTTCTGTATTTATTATTTTTGTTATTGCTAATGTCATTGTTGTTATTATTATTGTGGTATTGTGAGGTCTTGTTATTGCTATTGTTACTGTATTGTGTTTGCTTCACAGCCTGGTATGGGAACTGTACTGCTCACAGCCACAGAGCAATACAGAGAGTTGTTAAGACGGCTCAGAAAATCTGCGGCTGTGAGCTCCCCTGCAAACAAGACATCTACAACAGCCGGTGCATCAGCAAGGCCCGGAAGATCATAAAAGACCCCAGCCACCCCAACAACAGCTTGTTTCAACTGCTGCCTTCTGGGACGCGTTACCGCAGCCTCAGAGCCAGGTCCAGCAGCCTCAAGGACTTGTACTTTCACCAAGCCATCAGACTCATGAACACTACTAAAGGTACACGTATCCGTACCGAACCGAACCGTTTCAGTGTGTACCGTACCGTACCGAACGGCTGTAGTGTACCGAACGAATACAACGGTATGTTAACACATTGGCGGCCATTTGGATGCGTCTAAAATCACTGTAGACGGCCAGCATATGTAAACAGACTTGCACAGTCCGTGGGGCTGTTTGTAGAGCTAAATCTATACTTTATAGTATTGCTATCTGTCCATTCTCATTGTCAATTGAGTCCATAAACCGTCCCTTCAAAATGGCTTAAAGAAATAATTTTTTGATCAATACATTCTAATTTTATAGCGCCGTGAATATAAGCGCTATACGGGATTTGGTCTAGTATATTTCCTGGAAGGCTGGATAAAGGGCTAATAGGTACTAACGTTATATCCAATGGCATTTCGGTTATACAGAAGCTACAGTTAAAACTCAAACTGCATATGATCGGTACGATCCACAAGCATGAATGTATGGAAGGGGGGGGGGGGGGGGGGTGGGCGGGGACGTCGTTTCTGATTATTGATTACCAATAACCGTGTTTGTCTCAGTAGCTACATACGCTGATCGGCTGGTTGAGTATCATAACAAGCTCTGATCAGCATGTAATTTATGTGAAAAAGATCTTACCATGAGCCGGTTGGATCCCCCACACCATTTCCCAGTTATCGATCGCCATCTGGTAAATCGATATGTCCATTGGCTGATGATAAATTCCTTTACTGCATCGTGAAATCCGCGATCCAAAAGGTATTCCGTGCAACAGGCAATAGCGATCGCTTCAGGTGAGTAGAAAAAAAAGACAACTTCTGCCACAGGGAACACTGCATTTTCGATACAGCGCCCCTAAGAGGATCTGGCCGGTAATGCACTTTTTCTAATTCAAAGAGTAGGGTACATCTGCAGTGCAGCTCGGCGACCTTGAATTATTATTAAAATGGAATAAAAGCCAAAACAACCTTGCCACGGAGATATCCGTGGTTGGTCCCTTAAGCATGGATTCGAAACACGGATATATACGTGGCCCGTCCCGAATGTGTTAACCACTAACGACCGCCCACCGGGGT
>NC_140169.1:83736886-83749386 GCF_963971535.1 Notolepis coatsorum
CATCCGACTGTAAACGGTCCTGAACTGACCACCGTTGTAGCCAAGGAGCTCCGAAAGCGATCCCAGACGGGTGGGTGAGAGTGGGGGAAGGTGACGAAGAAGTCCTTTGTCCTGACTCAAGTGTCTGAATGAATGGAAGTGGACGGCCATTTTGGATAATCACACTGCAATTTTACCGGTACACACATTACCAAAACCTTTGTCAAACACAAATCTTCCGTGGGATTTTTATAGAATTTGGACCTGTACTACATAGGACATCAGGCTACGGAGCCGTTGTGTTTTCCAGCTCCTACCTCTTGGAACTTAAAAACAGGCCTCTGGCAACCACTAAACAGAAATGTGAGTACACACAACTTTTACTTTAGTGTGTTCAAAGCTCTGTTACTCTATTTCATTAGCACTCAAAGTGATTTTTCTTTATTGTGTTAGCAACTTGTTACCTTTCAAAAGAGACCAGACTCATGGCCCCGTGGAGGTGCTGTCAAATGATGCCTGAGGCTTGAACTAGGATTTGATAAATCTTACCAAGTTTGCAATCAAACCCTTTAAGTCAATCACGGATTGACCTATTTATGTTAATAGTTCTTGTTAATCTTGGTTATCAAACCCTGGTCAATGCAAGGCCAAGACTGTGACCGATTGTACGCTGAGCTGAGGTTTGTTTTGGTGGTGTCTGCGTACCTGGGATATGTTTGGCCCAGCCGATGATGACCCACCAGTTCGCGGTCGGCCAGGTCACAGAGCGTGGTCTGAGCCTTGATGTCCCCGTCAGGCATGGTGGGGTCTGCATGGCGTAGATCTTCTCTGGCTCCACCACCAGCAGATGGGATACGATCTTAGTTACTGAGAGAGGGGAGGAGATGGACAGAGAGAGAGAGAGAGAGAGAGAGAGAGAGAGACAGAGAGAGAGAGAGAGAGAGAGAGAGAGACAGAGAGAGAGAGAGAGAGAGAGAGGAGAGGAGAGAGAGAGAGAGAGAGAGAGAGAGAGAGAGAGAGAGAGAGAGAGAGAGATGAAGGAGAGAGAGAGAGAGAGAGAGAGAGAGAGAGAGCGAGAGATAATACTGTGTTATAACAGTATACAATTTCCTGTAAGAAATTCCACAAATGTCCCAAACAGTAGGAAGCATCATGTTAGAATTAGATTAGATTAGATTAGATTGTACTTTATTGTCATTATATTTGCATACAATGAGATTTGGGACTCAAACTTAAGGTGCAGTAATAAAATCACACAACTAATAAAAGAGAACATAAAATACTATACAGAAACATAAAATACTATACAAGAAACATTTAACTACTATACAAGAAACATAAAATACTATACAGAAACATAAAATACTATACAATAAGACAATGTTACAATACTGTACATTCAATATACAAAATAACAACAATATACAAAATAACAATACACAAATAACAATCACAGTGTCAGACGCAGACGGTAGTGGGTGGGTATTGCACTGTGGATATTGCACTTGAGGGGGTAGGATGTTGCACAGTGTGGGAGGAGGGGGAAAGGTGATTATTAGTGCATGTTAGAGGTTTAATTTTTAAACAAAGTGAAGTGTTTTACAAGACAATTTAAATGTTGAAATATTTGGGCCACCTATTTTAAGAATTCACATAATGTTCTTCCTGTGCCACAGGACAGGACAGTCAGTATTTGTGAACACGCACCACTCTCTCCTATAGCTATAGAAATCAGAGAGAGAGAGAATCTTCCAATCTGTGATGTCACTGTGATGTTAAATATGTTGGCTGCCCCGTAGACAATGAAATGGGCTCGGACTTTATGAGGTCATAAAATGTTTGCGTGAGCTCTTACACCCGAAGAACATAATGTGAATTCTTAAATGGGTGACATACCCCTTTAAAGATGTTATTGCATCTATCAATACCTATATCTATAAAGACACTCTCTCAACCGTACACATTGTAGCTATGGTTTTGGCTGTGGTTATGGCTATTGTTGTGGTGGGAATACAAGCATTCTATAGAATGATTTTCTATATTCTAATAGTTATATAGTCAGGGCAGGAAGTAACACAGTAGATGTTCAATTCACACATTTACCAAATACATTTATTATTTTACCAGCCAAGTTGAATTTCTGAATAATAGAAAATAATTCAGTTGTTAACCTTAACACGTCTAGTAGATTAACTTACCAGTCAGACTTGGTGGCTGGTGTTAATTTCCGGCCATGGTTATTGTTATCTTCATGGTTATATGAGGTTTACGGTTATTGTGTTAGGTGTGAAACGGCGTGGGCAACTCACATGGTTTCTTGCTGGAGGGGAAGGGAAAGGCCCAGGTAGGTCCCGTTCTCTGCGTCCATTCTCCGTTTATACTTCTGCCGTCCCCCCCGCACCCGGTCCAGACGCACGCCTGGAAAATAATATCATATCATCGTCAGCATAAACAAAACAAAACATTCTTGAACATTGTTAAGACGGTTTCAGCTGAATTGTGTCGCTGATAGGTCACAGCTTGGACCCACGTTGACTCACTGTCAGCTATTAACACTACAGCAGGTAAAATACAGACTGGCCCATTTAGGATGTTGTCAAACCATCAGTGACACAACTCAGCGCCATAGAATAGAATACAATAGCATTATCATTGATTCATATTATCTTTAGAAGACTGGAAACAAATGAGTTCTGAGACTGGACTATTCAATATCAATATATATCAATATCTGACAATATGATATTGACAATATGTGATTTCTTATGGTATTGAAGTATGGATGTACTGTAAGTTGAGTATGATATTGAAGTATGGATTTACAGTAAGTTAAGTATGATATTGAAGTATGGATGTACAGTAAGTTAAGTATGATATTGAAGTATGGATGTACAGTAAGTTGAGTATGGTATTGAAGTATGGATGTACTGTAAGTTGAGTATGGTATTGAAGTATGGATGTACTGTAAGTTGAGTATGGTATTGAAGTATGGATGTACTGTAAGTTGAGTATGGTATTGAAGTATGGATGTACTGTAAGTTGAGTATGGTATTGAAGTATGGATGTACTGTAAGTTGAGTATGGTATTGAAGTATGGATGTACTGTAAGTTGAGTATGGTATTGAAGTATAGATGTACAGTAAGTTGAGTATGGTATTGAAGTAAGGACATACTTTAAGTTAAGTATGGTATTATGGATGTACTGTAAGTTGAGTATGGTATTGAAGTATGGATTTACTGTACGTTGAGTATGGTATTGAAGTATAGATGTACAGTAAGTTGAGTATGGTATTGAAGTATGTATTTACTGTACGTTGAGTATGGTATTGAAGTATGTATTTACTGTACGTTGAGTATGGTATTGAAGTATGTATTTACTGTACGTTGAGTATGGTATTGCACCACAAATAACAACACAGATGCAATGCATAGAGCACATGTAATAGCATGTAAATAGCATGTAAAGATTATTCCGTGGTAGTTTGGCAGCTGAGCACACCAGCAACATGTGCTCTGACACCCTGTCCATCACAGAGCACTGGACCCAGGGGAGCTCTGTAATGCTATAGAGACAAACAGCCTTCATTCAGTCACATCAGACATTGACTGGCAGCTCATAATAATCCATTTAATTATAGACCGTATCAGCAAGCATTCCCTCATCAGCAAGACAGGACATTATCAGTACTAGATCAGTCTATTTGAATATTACTACTATTACTACTACTACTACTACTACTACTACTACTACTACTACTACTACTACTACTACTACTACTACTACTACTACTATACTACTACTACTACTACTACTGCTACTACTACTACTACTACTACTACTACTACTACTACTACTACTACTATTACTACTACTACTACTACTACTACTACTACTACTACTACTACTACTACTATACTACTACTACTACTACTACTACTACTACTACTACTACTACTGCTACTACTACTACTACTACTACTACTACTATTACTACTACTACTACTACTACTACTACTACTACTACTACTACTATACTACTACTACTACTACTACTACTACTACTGCTACTACTACTACTACTACTACTACTACTACTACTACTACTACTACTATTACTACTACTACTATACTACTACTACTACTACTACTACTACTACTACTACTACTACTACTACTACTACTACTACTACTACTCGAAGCTTTTAAATCCCTGCTTAAGACTCATCTTTTCTCTCTCTCCTTCAACCTACCTTGATCTCACCTGGTCGGGGACTGACCTTTAGATTAATCTGTGTAGTTTAGTTATGGTACAGGGTACTACATGGTACCACTGGGTAGTTTACTATAGGGTAGTTTAGTTAGGGTACAGGGTACTACATGGTACCACAGAGTACTACATGGTACTGCATGGCATTACAGGGTACTACATGGCTTACATAGCTCTACATGGCACTACATGGAACTACATGGCACTACGGGGTACTACATGGTACCACAAGGCACCACAGGGTACTACATGGCACTACAGGGTACTACAGGATACTACGGGGTACTACATGGCACTATGGGGTACTATAGGGTACTACATGGCACTACGGGGTACTACATGGCACTACAGGGTACTACATGTCTGCTCCTTTGCAGCACCACAAACATGGGAACTCTCTAACTCTTCCCCCCCCCCCTCTCCCCCCCCCCCCCCCCCCCCCCCCCCCCCCCCAGTCAACGCGGTTTCATTGCTGGGTTAAGTACTTCTATTCTATTCACATAATACGCTTACTTCATATATCTACTCCATTCACATATATGCCTACCACTTGTATCTATTGCTATGTCCGCCTACTACAATCTCATGAGCTGTCTAACGCCTGTCCCGTCTCCCTGTCTTCCTATGACTTGCTGTCCTGGAGTGTTGTCCGGAGTGTTGGACGTCCCGTGACGAAGGCCGGGAGATTGCGACCCCCTCTGCGTGCCCCCCTGTCTCCGGAGGTCTCGTAGTGGTGACCGGAGTGCCGGATGTCCCGCGATGATGTCGGGGAGTTCGCGACCCTCTCTGCACCACCCCCTATCTCCCTGTCTCCGGCTGTCCCTGAGCAACGACCGGAGTGTTGAATGTCCCGTGACTAAGACGGGGAGGACGTGACCCTCTCTGCGCCGCCCCTGTGCCTCAAATAGATCCGCTATCAACTCTATCTTTAATCTTTCAAAATGTTCAGTTGCTATCGCTATTAGCTCTATCTTTAATTTTTCAAAATGTACAGTTGCTATTGCATGCACTCATCTGTGTTTCACCACACACATGAGTGCATGCTTACCAACTGTCCGTCTGCAACACTACTATCACCAACATCTAAGAAGGGAGATCCCCCCTTGAACGGCCCTTCTAAGGTTTCTCTCCTCCACACTGCCTGTGGAGCTTTTTTTCCCTATTGTTAGGTTTTAGTGAGTTTTTCCTTACCTTCGCGTGGGGTATGTCTGGGAGTGCTTGCATTCTTTCATTTATTTGCATTCATCTAAAAAATGTTTGGACCCTATGGTGTTCTTGTTCTGTTCTTGACTTATTGTTATGTTGTCTTCTTGACCTGTTTAAAGAAGACCTGTACGGCCCATGGGGACATTAACGTGTGTTGTCGGGCCCTATAAATAAATTTGATTTGATTTGATTTGATTTACTACTACTACTACTACTACTACTACTACTACTACTACTACTACTACTACTACTACTACTACTACTACTACTACTACTACTACTACTACTACTACTACTACTACTACTACTACTACTACTACTACTACTACTACTACTACTACTACTACTACTACTACTACTACTACTACTACTACTACTACTACTACTACTACTACTACTACTACTACTACTTACTACTACTACTACTACTACTACTACTACTACTACTACTACTACTACGACCTCTCCATCACAGTCGAGAATGCAGCTGTGACCGCGTCGCCGACCGCCAAGAACCTTGGTGTTGTCCTCGACGACCAGTTGAACTTCTCTGCTCACATCGCAGCGACAACCAGAACCTGCAGATTCCTCCTGAGCAACGTCAGAAGGATACGCCCCTTCCTGACAAAAGAAGCCACCCAACTCCTCGTCCAATCAACAGTCATCTCCCGCCTCGACTACTGCAACGCACTGCTAGCTGGCCTCCCGGCCACTGCCACCAAGCCTCTTCAACTCATTCAAAATGCAGCGGCCCGCCTGATCTCAAACCTACCGAGGTCGGCCCATGTCACCCCACTTCTTAGGGACCTGCACTGGCTCCCCATTGCTGCATGTATCCGCTTCAAGGCCCTCGACCTAGCATACCGTGCGGCAAAGGGAACCGCTCCCGCCTACCTCCGGTCAATGGTCTCTAACTACACACCCTCAAGACCCCTACGCTCTGCGTCTTCTGGCCGCCTCAGATCTACTCCTATCCAAGCTCCCGGAGGGTCATCAAAGAGAAGCCGCCTATTCTCAGTCCTTGCCCCACAATGGTGGAATGAACTACCCATCCCAGTTAGGACAGCCGAATCCCGTCCAATCTTTCGCCGTCGACTAAAGACTCACTTCTTCAACCATTATCTGAAATGATAAAAAAAAAAAAAAAAAAAAAAAAAATCTAACCCCGACTAACCTTAATGTCATGCACTTGTCCTAATAAACTAACCTACACTGTAACACGCAACACTTTGATGAACATTGTTACTCAGCTGATAGAGTTATACCCTTCTTGCTGTCTTGTCGCACAGAACTTGTAAGTCGCTTTGGATAAAAGCGTCAGCTAAATGACTAAATGTAAATGTAAATGTACTTACTACTACTACTACTACTACTACTACTACTACTACTACTACTACTACTACTACTACTACTACTACTACTACTACTACTACTACTACTACTACTACTACTACTACTACTACTACTACTACTACTACTACTACTACTACTACTACTACTACTACTACTACTACTACTAATACAACTCCATGGGAATGCAACTGACATTATTCAGGAAACATGACTTGTTTGCATGTGTTCTATCAAGGATTTCAGCATTCTATTTGAGGGAACATGCATGGCAGTTGGCACAGAAAAACATTCTGAATGGAATCATCATCAATTGAAGACTATTTCAGCATTATTATATTCCATCCAAAATATATATTTCTAACTGAAAACAAGACGTCTTGTTTTTGGAAATACATGTAGTACATAAAGTAGTACTTTGTGATTACACACATGCATGGTAATCAGGATTATTGAGTTAATTCCCTCCACTATCACACCCTGGTCTCAAAATGAGGAACCGCTCGATACTTTCTCATTCACTGTGGAAGAGTTAAAGTATCTAGTTAGTATACAAACTTGACACACGTGGGATTATCTTCAAAGCAATTTCAAAGGACATGTGTGGCATCGAATGCATGTCATGTGCCCACGTTCGGCTCTCGTATTAAAAGTTGTTTGCGCGCAGAGTGAGCGCAAACAGCTTTTACATGGGCCAAGTGGAATTGAGACGTGTGAGATTTCCCAGTGACTCGTATATAAATGCCTTTGATTCCCCTGGAAACAAAAGAATCCGATTAGGATGGTCTTTCAATATCCTGACACCGACTATCCACTAACCTAATTACCCACAATGCCCTGAGGGAGCTCGGTCTTCCCAGCAAACACAGTGAGATCATTTTATGCCTGGCAGATTGGAGCTAAATCGAGGGCCCCCTCTCCTAACACAGCTTTCCATTTGTACGCCTTAAAGTAATCAATAAGGCTTGCAAATAGACCTCTTGTTCTTTCAACACATGTGCTTTTAATTAGTCAGTTAAGGCTGCCAGGCTTCGGGGGTTCAAGGAAAAAACTGGAAGTCTTTGGCTTCATGCTACCATTTATTCTATTCCAGGACACTGTGTGTTTACTAATACTATCCAGACCTTTACTTAAGTCTCACCTTCATTAATATACTGTCTCCCCAGTAAATACAATTGCCCTATTAGATTAGATTAGATTATTGCACAAGAGGACATGCCGTTTGTTCTGCCGGCCTACAATAAGCTTGTCTAAAACAAAAAATATTGCAGGAGGCAGGTGTATCTTAACCCTTTCACTGCCACACGACAGAAGGTTAACCCTTTCACTGTGACAATACAGAAGGTTAGCCCTTTACTATCACACAACCAACGGCGATGCTCCATCATTAGCATCATTAGCTCCGCGGATGCGGAGCTAATGATGCTAATGATGGAGCATCGCCGCCGGTTGTGTGATAGCAAAGGGTTAACCTTCTGTCGTGTGGCAGTGAAAGGGTTAATAAATCCCCCAACTCCCCATAAAATAGACTTGTCAAGTTAAGCAACAGTCAAATGTGGCTATACTTGTGTCCTTGACAACCTACACACAAACACACACACGCATGCAAGCACACTCCAACACACATACTGTATGATGCACGCACATAGAAACACACACACGCACGCGCGCACACGCAGGGTTCCCTGCTGTGTATCGCGGGGTCATGTGTCTCCAATAAACGGCAAGCGACCGCACGGCCCTACTGAAGCAGAATTCTTCAATGGGCGGGGCCACCGTTTGAACTAGAATATCCAACCGGTCCATAATTAATAGACGATGACAGGAATTAAAAGCTCGCCGCTCTAACCAGTCTCACTTTACAAGCCTGCAGCAGCGCGGAGAATGAGGGAGAGACCGGAGGGAGAGAGGGAGAGGAGGGGGGCGGTGTAGAGAGAGAGAGAGAGAGAGAGAGAGAGAGAGAGAGAGAGAGAGGAGGGGGAGAGAAAGGGAGACATAATAAGAAACTGAGAGAAAAGATTATTAGAAAATAAAAGAGTGAGAAAGTGAGAGGATGACAATCAGAAAATGAGAGAGAGAGAAAGATAGAGAGACAAAGAGATGGAGAGATAGAGAAGAAAAGGAAGAGAAAAACACCTGTCTCTTTTGCTCTTTTTCCAACACCTCTCCCTCTCTCACAGTCTCTCCCTTACGTCTACCATCCCACTCTCTCTTACTCTCACTCTCTCCCTCTCACATGCACTCCCTCTCATTCTCTCCCTCTCACACTCTCTCACTCTCACTCGAACTTTCTCCCTCTCACACTCTCTCCCTCTCACACTATATCACTCTCACTTTCTCCCTCTCACACTCTCTCCCTCTCACACTATATCACTCTCACTTTCTCCCTCTCACACTCTCTCCCTCTCACACTATATCACTCTCACTTTCTCCCTCTCACACTCTCTCCCTCTCACACCTTATCACTCTCACTTTCTCCCTCTCACACTCTCTCCCTCTCACACTATATCACTCTCACTTTCTCCCTCTCACACTCTCTCACACTCTCTCCCTCTCAAGGCCTCTGCATGCTACAGCAACTTCAAAGCAACTGCACCACAACATCGACAAAGCAACGGTGTTGCAGACAGTCTGCCTTTATGCTTCTGCAACATCGACGCACAGCCTATGTAACATTGTACCCCGTATGTAGCTAGGTTCCCTAGATAGATGACACTTTCCTTCTCAACCAACCCATTGATAACAAGCAGAAAAATAAGCATCATTTTTACGTCCGGGCGGGGGGTTTCAAAATAAAAGAGCGACGTCTAAAAGCACCGTAAATACGTTTATTTTTTACAATATCTAACTAATATCTAACTAATCTAAAGTTAGTTTAGGTTTGTGTTAACGTTAGATAATGTACAAAATAAACGTATTTCCGGTGCTTTTAGACGTCGCTCTTTTATTTTGAAATCCCCCGACCGGAAGTATTATAGTGTCTGTTGCTAGCAGCTTAACTTTTGTCGGCCGGTTCTGTGCTTTTTAACGTAACGTCATTAGTTTCCAATGGAGAGGAGAGAAAGACCTCGGCTCACATGCAGCTCGAACTACCTGTTGGAATAAATTAATTGATTGATGTTTAACTTGTCCCTGTGTGTGTCCAGTCATTTCGACTAGCAAACGGTTGTATTTAACGTTACCTCAGGATACCATTGTATTTAGTTGGTTAGCTATGTAGCTAATGTGGATAGCATTTTGTATAGCATCAATGCTAGCTGGCTGGCTACAGCTTTATTTACTAAATTATGGAGGCTTTTTAATCGTCAAGGTAAGAGAGGATTTGTCATGATCAACTGAAGGCGTATGCTATGGAACAATATGTGCTTGGGTTTTCAGAAAAAGGCCAGCTATGACGCTAATTATTTAGCTAATATTGATAGCATAGCTTGCTGGCTACAACAATGGCGGATGGTATTCCTCGCTGCGGGACCAATATTATTCTATGACAGCCCCGCCCCCATTCACTACCAACCAATCACTGCTACGCAATATCAACGCAACGGCTGTTTAGGTTAGATTTGGGGGACATGTACGCAACATCCTCGCAACACAGTCTACAAGACCCTCTGCAACAACCGCGTTGAAATCGCGCCGATGTTGTGTTGCAGTTGATTTGAAGTTGCTGTAGCATGTAGAGGCCTTCACACTCTCTCCCTCTCACACTCTATCACTCACTTTCTCCCTCTCACACTCTCTCACACTATATCACTCTCACTTTCTCCCTCTCACATTCTCTCCCTCTCACACTCTATCACTCACTTTCTCCCTCTCACATTCTCTCACTCTCTCCCTCTCACACTATATCACTCTCACTTTCTCCCTCTCACACTCTCTCCCTCTCACACTCTCTCCCTCTCACACTATATCACTCTCTCACACTCCATCACTCTCCCTCTCCACACTCTATCACTCTCTCACACGATATCACTCTCTCCCTCTTCACACTCTATCACTCTCTCCCTCTCATTCTCTACTCCCCCTCGCTTTCCCTCCCTCTTTCCCCTTTTACAAAACAAAAACAAGGAATTGTTTCTGGCTGCACTTCACCACATCTTATTTTGCTTTCTCCCTCTCTCCCTATCTCTCTCTCCCTCTCATTCTATATACCCCCCCCCCCCCCTCTTCCTCTTGCTGTCTCTCTCCGTCCCATCCTCAGTGTCGGATGACAAAGGGGTTGTTTCTGGCTGCTGAACCTCTGAACTCTCTTGTCTTCACTCTGTGTGCATGCTCTATCTTTCCTTCCCCCTCACCCTGTCTTCCTCTCTCTCTGTCTCACAATCATCCTCAGTGTCGGATGTGCCTCATCGCCCCCCAATGCCCCCCCCCCCCCTTGTCCAGAGCCAGGGGTCTGATGATCCAACCACAGTCGGACCGCCAAGAACCTTGGTGTTGTCCTCGACGACCAGTTGAACTTCTCCGCTCACATCGCAGCGACAACCAGAACCTGCAGATTCCTCCTGAGCAACGTCAGAAGGCTCCGCCCCTTCCTGACAAAAGAAGCCACCCAACTCCTCGTCCAATCAACAGTCATCTCCCGCCTCGACTACTGCAACGCACTGCTAGCTGGCCTCCCGGCCACTGCCACCAAGCCTCTTCAACTAATTCAAAACGCAGCGGCCCGCCTGATCTCAAACCTACCGAAGTCGGCCCATGTCACCCCACTTCTTAGGGACCTGCACTGGCTCCCCATTGCTGCACGAATCTGCTTCAAGGCCCTCGACCTAGCATACCGTGCGGCAAAGGGAACCGCTCCCGCCTATTTCCGGTCAATGGTCTCTAACTACACACCCTCAAGACCCCTACGCTTTGCATCTTCTGGCCGCCTCAGACCTACTCCTATCCAAGCTCCGGGAGGGTCATCAAGGAGAAGTCGCCTATTCTCAGTCCTTGCCCCACAATGGTGGAATGAACTACCCACCCCAGTTAGGACAGCCGAATCCCGTCCAATCTTTCGCCGTCGACTAAAGACGCAATTCTTCAACCATTATCTGAAATAATGAAGATAAAAATTTAAAAAAATATCTAACCCCAACTAACCTTACTGTCATGCACTTGACAGCTGATAGAGTTGTGCCCTTCCTGATGACTTGTCGTATAGGACTTGTAAGTCGCTTTGGATAAAAGCGTTTCAGCTAAATGACTAAATGACTAAATGACTAAATGTAAATGTAACTCCCCACCATGTGATCCGGGCCACAGTACGGAGAATCTGACCACAGCAAGACAGCTGGAGAGGCCCTTGGAGAGGAGGGGGGGTTGTGTCATCGTCCGCGCCACATTCCACACCTCTCTAAAGGCCCGTACACGACACGCTGTCCCTTGACCCTTTCACTGCCGCACTACCAAACGGTTAACCCTTTTCACTGCTACAATACACAGAAGGTTAACCCTTTCACTGAACCGTCGGTAGTGTGATAGTAAAGGGTTAACCTTCTGTAGTGTGGCAGTGAAAGGTTAACACACTGTCTCTCTGTATTTTACACGCCTCGGAACAATGCAGTTAAAAGAGAGGGCCTGTGTCTTTGGGGGCCCCAGCACGGGGGGGGGGGGGGGGGGGGGGGGGGGGCGTGCAGGCGGGCCTACAGATCATCTTAAAGTATCTGTCCACATTTTTTATGGGTATGGCTAAAGCGTGGCAGCCAAAATATGGATGGT
>NC_140169.1:83754386-83764386 GCF_963971535.1 Notolepis coatsorum
TTGATGAATTGAAAAAAATGGAGGACCCTGATGTAAACAAGACAAAATACTTTTTCTGGTCTTCATCCTCTTAGCAGTTGTTAGTATGAGCTGTATTGTACCCATTCTGCAATCTGTTAATAAAGTTTTCAATCAATCAATCAATCAACCATATACATCCACCTCGCACAGTGGTGTCGGGACATACCATTACATCCACCTCACCTAGGGGTGTCGGGACATACCATTACATCCACCTCACCTAGTGGTGTCGGGACGTACCATTACATCCACCTCACCTAGTGGTGTCGGGACGTACCATTACATCCACCTCACCTAGTGGTGTCGGGACGTACCATTACATCCACCTCGCGCAGGGGTGTCGGGACGTACCATTACATCCACCTCACCTAGTGGTGTCGGGACGTACCATTACATCCACCTCACCTAGGGGTGTCGGGACGTACCATTACATCCACCTCACCTAGTGGTGTCGGGACGTACCATTACATCCACCTCACCTAGTGGTGTCGGGACGTACCATTACATCCACCTCACCTAGTGGTGTCGGGACGTACCATTACATCCACCTCACCTAGGGGTGTCGGGACGTACCATTACATCCACCTCACCTAGTGGTGTCGGGACGTACCATTACATCCACCTCACCTAGTGGTGTCGAGACGTACCATTACATCCACCTCACCTAGGGGTGTCGGGACGTACCATTACATCCACCTCGCGCAGGGGTGTCGGGACGTACCATTACATCCACCTCACCTAGTGGTGTCGGGACGTACCATTACATCCACCTCACCTAGTGGTGTCGGGACGTACCATTACATCCACCTCACCTAGGGGTGTCGGGACGTACCATTACATCCACCTCACCTAGTGGTGTCGGGACGTACCATTACATCCACCTCACCTAGTGGTGTCGGGACGTACCATTACATCCACCTCACCTAGGGGTGTCGGGACGTACCATTACATCCACCTCACCTAGGGGTGTCGGGACGTACCATTACATCCACCTCACCTAGTGGTGTCGGGACGTACCATTACATCCACCTCACCTAGTGGTGTCGGGACGTACCATTACATCCACCTCACCTAGTGGTGTCGGGACGTACCATTACATCCACCTCACCTAGTGGTGTCGGGACGTACCATTACATCCACCTCACCTAGGGGTGTCGGGACGTACCATTACATCCACCTCACCTAGTGGTGTCGGGACGTACCATTACATCCACCTCACCTAGTGGTGTCGGGACGTACCATTACATCCACCTCACCTAGGGGTGTCGGGACGTACCATTACATCCACCTCACCTAGTGGTGTCGGGACGTACCATTACATCCACCTCACCTAGGGGTGTCGGGACGTACCATTACATCCACCTCACCTAGGGGTGTCGGGACCTACCATTACATCCACCTCGCCTAGGGGTGTCGGGACGTACCATTACATCCACCTCACCTAGGGGTGTCGGGACGTACCATTACATCCACCTCACCTAGGGGTGTCGGGACGTATCATTACATCCACCTCACCTAGTGGTGTCGGGACGTACCATTACATCCACCTCGCGCAGGGGTGTCGGGACGTACCATTACATCCACCTCACCTAGGGGTGTCGGGACGTACCATTACATCCACCTCACCTAGTGGTGTCGGGACGTACCATTACATCCACCTCACCTAGGGGTGTCGGGACCTACCAAACCATAGATATATATCACTAGATGACTCACCTGCGCTGCTGGCCAACGGACACCGACGTTGCCACATGGCGGCCATCTTGCTACAGGGCAGCACGCCCAGTCATAACATGAATTTCTATGGTGCATCATGTACTATTGAAATAACCATTGCTTGCTCAATTTTCAATCGTTTGGTTTGTTAAAAACGTCAGAGATGTAGTTATCATACTGCATACTTATAATGGACTTTCATATACAAAAAAAAATATATAATAATACAAATAATTCTTCCAAGCAAGAATCATAGCCACGTAAATAACGTTTGTAATAAACCAAACCGTTTGTAAATCCGTCAAGATTTCAGCGAGTATTTTTCTTTGTGCAGATCATCACCTTAACACTTTACGTGCCGGAAACGTGTTTAGGCGTCTTTCCTAGCCATGCTCAAGTTGCCTAGGACGCCGTAACTCGTCTTTGATATCAATATTTCAAAAATCTGTGATCGGAATCATATTTCCCCTCTGCAGCCTTCACACACAGTTCTGAGCTCCTCTCAATCCTCTAGCGGTTCAAGAGCGCCATCTGGTGGCCGATCGGTAGAAGCGCCAAACAGGAAGTCATGTGGATGAAGTGGTGATCACCCATATTACTTCCGGGCACTCGCTATAGGTCCCGGGACTCGAGCTCGACACAATACATAGCGATCCGTTGCCAATAACTCGATAAACAACATGATTTGGACGTATATACTATTATACAACCTGGAAATGGACCGGGTATTTCGACATCCCATAATGGAAAACTGTCTACCCCACGCTGATCGCCCAACGGCCCGAGGAGACTGGGGTGAGTTTTAGCGTGTAATATTACCGTGTTCGATACTAACTGATCTGATGAACATATGACCCACATTAGATGAATGGTATAACGCTGCCCACGGAATTATAAACGCCCCCTCGCCCATCCGGTCAACATCAGATGACGTGTAGTAACTTCCAGAAGTACGTCCAGTTGGAATTTTTTATATCGCGCTGATTGCTATCAAACTGTATTTCATCATGATCCACTGAAGCAAGATGGCTGCCGGTGAACTACGCGGGAGACTCCTACTTGAGCCATCTAGTGTTTATATATATATCTATGTACCATACGTCCACCTTACGTAGTGGTGTACTATACTATACTATACTATACTATACTATACTATACTATACTATACTATACTATACTATACTATACTATACTACTACCACTCAAGTTCGACAGTGTTTGACGAGCAATGTTACTTTTTTTTGTTGTAGTACAGAACTTGTAAGTCGCTTTAGATAAAAGTGTCAGCTTAAATGACAAAATATAAATGTAAACATACCGCTTTGGCATTCCAACTGTTTAATATAATAATAATGAAATTTGGAGATGTCAGTCTATTATCGGCTGCTGCACCATTGACATAAAAAACTTTGACTTAGATAATAAGTAATAGACAACTAAAGTCTCCATAAAATATAAAGGAAACAAAATCTAAATATGGTTTAGCTATTTCAAACGTACAACAGAAAAGGCCACACGGTAAAGCTACAGGTGTTAGCGCCAACGTTATAGCTACGGGTGCGTAGAGTCCTGGCAATGCAGGGTGACACCATACCTTCTTCAAGTTATAATTACGTGAGAGTTTTTCCATTCAGCCTGTGACCTTTAACCAGACTGAGGGAGACAGGGGCTGCTGCGTCCTCCGCCAGACCGGGGCAGCGCTCTGTTCTGTAGCAGGAAGACACTCAAGGCCATGAGGCCTGATTTGCAAAAAGGGGTCTGTTGTCCACAATGTCTGCCAATGTCCTTATTGATTTTGCACTCACGCACAACACACATTCTCTGAAAAAAAGAACTATCATCTGTACACACATACGCACACACATGCACTCACATGCACTCACACGCACGCACACGCACACACACGCACACACACACACACACACACACACACACACACACACACACACACACACACACACACACACACAGACACACAGACACACACACACACACACACGCACACACGCACACACACACACACACACACACACACACACACACACACACACACACACACACACACACACAATACACATTGTACACCTGCCTTTGCATTAAGGATGTGACTCTCTCTCTCTCTCTCCCTTTATCAATGTCCTGCCGTATGGTATTGTGGTGGTTGTTACATCCCATAATAGTAGTTTTGTGTTCCCCTCAAGTCATCCACTACACTCTAAATGCACCCCGGCTTGTCCACAACAGGGGAGAACAGTAAAGGTTTCCGGGGGCCCGACCACTTGAGGGGCCCCATGGACACCAGCTTGGAGACCAGCATGCAGACCAGTTCACCCTAAATATAATTGATGATGATGACCATGTGTGTGTGTGTGTGTTTGTATGTGTTTGTGTGTGTGTTAAGGCTGTCCCCGAAGCCTGTTTTTGGGATTCGAACTTCGTCAGGGTTTTTCGAACGAACGTTAGAACCTTCGTTTTTAATAAAAAAATATATATATATATAAATATAAATATCCTCAAACTAAATCCTCAATTTAAAAAAAGTTATTAATCTGATGAAATGCGTCTCTTTTTTTATTAAATAAACGTTCTTTAATGAATATAACTATTTTTTTTATACTATAATATTAGTGTAGCCTAATCTTTATCTGCAACTGTGAAGAAAACCCCCATTGGTTTAAACAGAACGAATAGACACATAAAAGAAATATGAAAAAAAAGTATTATTATTATAATTTCTTTTTATAAAAAATAAAAAATTCGAATTTTTTATTTAGAATTAGAATGTTAACGTAATGAACGTTCGAACATTCGGGCTCAGCCTTAGTGTGTGTGTGTGTGTGTGCATGTGTGTGCATGTGGTTGACTGTACGTATCTTTCAGTTTGCATGTATTTGTTCCTATAGGAGAGAAAGAAGCCTCATTCACTGAACTCTCAGGGGCCTATAGCCATTTCTTTGTTCGGGCCTGAATGCACCTGAATTCACCTAATGGACAGTCCAACAGAAGCACCTTTGTAAGCTTAAAAAAACTGTGGTGTGACTGGTTTGTATAAGTTGGAGACTCAATAAGTGTATTTCGTACCCAGAGATGGTGTAGTGGTTCAGAGCCCAGACACTGGAACTACTAGTACATCTTGATGACCTGAGATTAAATCCCATAAGAACCTTCTCTCCTGTGTCTCCCCTACTCTGTCTCCCTCTCAGCCTTCCTACTGTTTCAATAAAGAACCTTCTCTCCTGTGTCTCCTCTACTCTGTCTCCCTCTCAGCCTTCCTACTGTTTCAATAAAGAACCTTCCCTACTGTGTCTCCTCTACTCCGTCTCCCTCTCAGCCTTCCTACTGTTTCAATAAAGAACCTTCTCTCCTGTGTCTCCTCTACTCTGTCTCCCTCTCAGCCTTCCTACTGTCTCAATAAAGAACCTTCTCTACTGTGTCTCCTCTACTGTCTCCCTCTCAGCCTTCCTACTGTTTCAATAAAGAACCTTCTCTCCTGTGTCTCCTCTACTCTGTCTCCCTCTCAGCCTTCCTACTGTCTCAATAAAGAACCTTCTCTCCTGTGTCTCCCTCTCAGCCTTCCTACTGTCTCAATAAAGAACCTTCTCTCCTGTGTCTCCTCTACTCTGTCTGCCTCTCAACCTTCCTACTGTCTCAATAAAGAACCTTCTCTCCTGTGTCTCCCTCTCAGCCTTCATATGTCTCAATAAAGAACCTTCTCTCCTGTGTCTCTCCTACTCTGTCTCCCTCTCAGCCTTCCTACTGTCTCAATAAAGAACCTTCTCTCCTGTGTCTCCTCTACTCTGTCTCCCTCTCAGCCTTCCTACTGTCTCAATAAAGAACCTTCTCTCCTGTGTCTCCCTCTCAGCCTTCCTACTGTTTCAATAAAGAACCTTCTCTCCTGTGTCTCCTCTACTCTGTCTCCCTCTCAGCCTTCCTACTGTCTCAATAAAAAAAACTTTGCTCCTGTGTCTCCTCTACTCTGTCTCCCTCTCAGCCTTCCTACTGTCTCAATAAAGAACCTTCTCTCCTGTGTCTCCTCTACTCTGTTTCCCTCTCAGCCTTCCTACTGTCTCAATAAAGAACCTTCTCTCCTGTGTCTCCCCTACTCCCTCTCAGCCTTCCTACTGTCTCAATAAAGAACCTTCTCTCCTGTGTCTCCCTCTCAGCCTTCATATGTCTCAATAAAGAACCTTCTCTCCTGTGTCTCCCCTACACTGTCTCCCTCTCAGCCTTCCTACTGTCTCAATAAAGAACCTTCTCTCCTGTGTCTCCTCTACTCTGTCTGCCTCTCAACCTTCCTACTGTCTCAATAAAGAACCTTCTCTCCTGTGTCTCCCTCTCAGCCTTCATATGTCTCAATAAAGAACCTTCTCTCCTGTGTCTCCCCTACACTGTCTCCCTCTCAGCCTTCCTACTGTCTCAATAAAGAACCTTCTCTCCTGTGTCTCCCCTACTCTGTCTCCCTCTCAGCCTTCCTACTGTCTCAATAAAGAACCTTCTCTCCTGTGTCTCCCCTACTCTGTCTGCCTCTCAGCCTTCCTACTGTCTCAATAAAGAACATTCTCTACTCTGTCTCCCTCTCAGCCTTCCTACTGTCTCAATAAAGAACCTTCTCTCCTGTGTCTCCTCTAGTCTGTCTCCCTCTCAGCCTTCCCACTGTCTCAATAAAGAACCTTCTCTCCTGTGTCTCCCTCTCAGGCTTCCTACGGTCTCAATAAAGAACCTTCTCTTTTGTGTCTCCTCTACTCTGTCTCCCTCTCAGCCTTCCTACTGTCTCAATAAAGAACCTTCTCTCCTGTGTCTCTCCTACTCTGTCTCCCTCTCAGCCTTCCTACTGTCTCAATAAAGAACCTTCTCCCCTGTGTCTCCTCTACTCTGTCTCCCTCTCAGCCTTCCTACGGTCTCAATAAAGAACCTTCTCTCCTGTGTCTCCTCTACTCTGTCTCCCTCTCAGCCTTCCTACGGTCTCAATAAAGAACCTTCTCTCCTGTGTCTCCTCTACTCTGTCTCCCTCTCAGCCTTCCTACTGTCTCAATAAAGAACCTTCTCTCCTGTGTCTTTCCTAGTTTAAGGACACACTGCCAGCATGGCCGTTGCCTCAAGGAATGCCTTTGTGGCTTGTATGTGTGATGCTTGAGCATTGTCCAAGTCTATTTTGCAGAGTACCACGTGTCTCACGTGAGAAAATAGGCTAGACAGTTTAGTTATTATTATTATTATTATTATTATTATTATTATTATTATTATTATTATTATTATTATTATTATTATTATTATTATTATTATTATTATTATTATTATTATTATTATTATTATTATTATTATTATTATTATTATTATTATTATTATTATTATTATTATTATTATTATTATTATTATTATTATTATTATTATTATTATTATTATTATTATTATTATTATTATTATTATTATTATTGTTTTAAAGATGTTTACAATGCAGTGAGTGGTTGCCGTGGTAACTAAGGACTCTGTTTAGAAGGGGTCAGGTCTTGTTACTGTCGTCTGCGTTATCAAGATGGCGGTGGAGTGAGCAGACTTCTCCTGAGAGATACTCTTACTTACCCATCCGCCTTTTTAGTGGGACGGAGGGTTTGAAATGAACACCAGCCGTCCGAAAGCTGGTAGATCTTTGGCAAGTGACCAACCTCCGTTCAATCACCTGTTTCTTTTCCAAGAAACTACTTTGTCTGCTGATAAATAAAATTGGCCGGTGAAATTCTGATTCATCCGGATGATGAAAAAGGGTTCGTGTCCTCGTCGGCCGGTTGGTATAGTTGCTGTTGGGGTCGGGGAGGGAGGGGGGGGTTGTGCCCCCCCCCCCATTTGTGCCCCCCCCCCATCCCCAGTGATACTAGATTGACCCTAACAGCTGGCGCTTTATAAATCAGGAGGGGTAGGGGTGGGGGTTGCTGGCTATTATGCTCCCAGTTAAAATATTAAATAAATTTAGAAAGATTGATATCCGCTCCTATGACTTCTCTCATCGCCCGGTACAGCGTGAGGCATTTGACACACTGCAGCCGAGACAAACCCAGGTCCTAAGGAGGTTGGTTCACAAGCGAGCCATGACAATCAGAATGAGAACGGGGTTTACTGCCCAGTGCGTCATGCCGTACGTATGAGAGATTTGGCTTGCCGCTTGCTGCTCACACACAGAGGACAAAGAAAGACTAAAAAACATCTAGAATAAAATAAAATGTAATATAGAAATAAAAGATTAAATAAATAAAAAAAATATTATGTGGTTTTTGAGCTAAATCTTATAATCTTAAAACAATATAGACTACATTATACAATATTATTAAGTATGCAGATAAGTGTTGGAGGTATTGTACAAATCCAAGGGGGGTGGTCAAAAAAAACATTTGTGATGTGACAGTATACAGTATTAGGAGTGTAATAGATAGAATATACAGATAATTTGCAGGGGTATAAATAATGTGTTTCTTTGCTGTACAGGAGATACTGTACAGGGTTTATACACACAGTCTTAGTCTTAAACGGACCCTCGTGGGTCGAGGGAAGATTAAAATGGGTAGTGGAATTATTCTCTGGAAGTATCATATGAAGCCAAAGCTTTCTCAAGTACATTAAAGATACAATGGACATGTTATACTACTATATGCCTGCTGTTGTTTGATATTCTAAAAGCAGAACATATTTTTGTACTATAAACTTTCACAATAATCTGCCAAATCAGTGTTGGATGATCACAAGATTATTTATTCAGAAAATGTTGGCAAAAATAAGTTTGATAACCAATGCACTAACCATTGGTTAACCGCTTTAAGTTTTCCGACTTTTCAGAAAACACTCTTTTCTTTTTATTATCTAAAGATGGCAGATAATAGTTAGAGTGCTGTGTTCACGTCATAGTTAAACACAGTTGAGGTTGAGTAGTTTCTTGTGATACATCACATTCTGCAACACGGTCTCATCAGAAAATGTAAATAAAGTAATCGACCACAGGAAAAAAGGAACATAATGGATATTATGTTATAACCATAAGTAATATATTTACGAATTGTATCGGCAAAAGTCCAAAACAAACGCAGCAACCAGGAGTTGAACCAATGAGTGCTTTCACCACTATCTAACTATGATTATAGCTAGAGTTATGGTTTGTTTTAACATTCGCTTAACGGTTATGGTTATGGTTCCATCCCCAGCACGGGAACTTAAAAGTAATATTGTAATACATAGATATTTTCAATACAACATGTAAATATATTACTTATGGTTATAAAATAATGTAAATTATGTACCTTTTCTCCCTGTGGTCGATTAGTACTTTATTTACACATTTTAAGCAAGATCGGGCTGCACATTCACACTCCAAGTGATTTCACAACTGCAAATATATAAGCCATCCAAAAGACTTATATGGTTCTTCAGTGTAAGGATTCAATTATTGTTCAATGTGTACTAATATTCATGGCAACATTTTTTTTTACTATGAACCAAAAATATAATTTGAAATGTGCACAATACAAGTCAGATCTCCATATCTAATTAATCATGGCCATACCCCTCCCATGTGTTACTAATTCATCATCTATTTTCCATCCGCAGCATTTCTCCCCAGTGTTGTCATTATATCCGTTCGACATCTTGCTGATATTCATCTATTCTCGAGACGCCTGGAGAGATTAGATTTCTCCATCCATACATACACCTGGCTTCATCCTACACCACCATGTGATTATGTCTTTTCCATGAGCGCCCGCCCGGTTGCCACGGCTTTTTTCCGCGGTGATCTCATTACATGAAGTAGACCGGGGGGCCGTCGCCCCGTCCGCCCCGCTGTGGTACCGTGATCAAAGTCCCCCCTCCCCTCCCTCCCTCCCTCCCTCCCTCCAAAGTCTGCGAGACGCCATGCCACTGTGCCGCCGCACAGCGATTAAATGTCCCTCTTTCCTTTTAATTGAATGCCGTCATCTTCAGAGAAGCACCTACCGCTCCACACACACACAGCGGCGTGACGCTACGCGGCTCCCCCAGCGCGCGGCACAGGATATAGCAGAGGCTCTTCTACACACACACACACACACACGCGGAGTCCGGTTCTCTCTCACACGCGCGTTGTCATTGTCTGCATCAACGGCTTAGAGTGGCCCGCCATGGACAATACCCAGAGATTCTCCCCCTAAAGCACGTGCTAATAGTTTGAGCTTCATTTCTGAGGCAACATTGTTTGCTTTGGCCGGAGGTCAAAGCCTCAGGGCCGGCTTTTTGAGGGGCGGTG
>NC_140169.1:83769386-83771258 GCF_963971535.1 Notolepis coatsorum
AGAGCTCAAACACCTACTGTACGGCCCGGGAGAGCTCAAACACCTACTGTACGGGAGAGCTCAAACACCTACTGTGCGGCCAGGGAGAGCTCAAACACCTACTGTACGGCCAGGGAGAGCTCAAACACCTACTGTACGGCCAGGGAGAGCTCAAACACCTACTGTGCGGCCAGGGAAAGCTCAAACACCTACTGTATGGCCCGAGAGAGCTCTGAAGAGTAAAAAATGACACAATCATCTGAGGCGAGAAGGAGCTAGTGAGAAGATCAAAAAGCCCAAAAAACAAACCGTCCGGTTACCGTCTGTAGTGTGGTAGTGAAAGGGTTAACCGTCTGTAGTGTGGTAGTGAAAGGGTTAACCTTATGTAGTGTGGTTGTGAAAGGGTTAACCACCTGTAGTGTGGCAGTGAAAGGGTTAACCGTCTGTATGTGGTAGCGAAAGGGTTAACGGTCTGTAGTGTGGTTGTGAAAGGTTAACCTTCTGTAGTGTGGTAGTGAAAGGGTTAACCTTCTGTAGCGTGGTAGCGAAAGGGTTAACCGTCTGTAGTGTGGCAGTGAAAGGGTTAACCTTATGTAGTGTGGTTGTGAAAGGGTTAACCGTCTGTAGTGTGGTAGTGAAAGGTTAACCGTCTGTAGTGTGGCAGTGAAAGGTTAACCGTCTGTAGTGTGGCAGTGAAAGGGTTAACCTTATGTAGTGTGGTTGTGAAAGGGTTAACCGTCTGTAGTGTGGTAGTGAAAGGTTAACCGTCTGTAGTGTGGTAGTGAAAGGTTAACCGTCTGTAGTGTGGCAGTGAAAGGTTAACCGTCTGTAGTGTGGTAGTGAAAGGGTTAACCTTATGTAGTGTGGTTGTGAAAGGGTTAACGGCCTGTAGTGTGGTAGTGAAAGGGTTAACCGCCTGTATTGTGGCAGTGAAAGGGTTAACCTTCTGTAGCGTGGTAGCGAAAGGGTTCACCTTATGTAGTGTGGTTGTGAAAGGGTTAACCGTCTGTAGTGTGGCAGCGAAAGGGTTAACCTTCCGTAGTGTGGTTGTGAAAGGGTTAACCCTTTGTTCTGTGGCAGTGGGAGGGTTAAAGAGTCAGTGCGGCCTCACCCTCCTTCAGCATGCCCACTTTGAGACACTTCATGAAGCGACAGGCCTGGCACGACTTGCGTCTCCTCTTGGTGATCTCACACTCGTTGGTGGCCGGACAGCTGTACTCAATGTTGCCTGTGGAAAGAGCATAAATCATTATTATTTCTCCAGTCATTCTATTAATTCTAATAACGTGTATAATAATAGGCATTTAATTAAATATAGACAGGGAATTAGTTTAGAATTTTCGTGGAAAGGACAGGATTATTCTCATTAGTAATGCTCCTCAAATAATATAGCTAAATGACACTGATTCAATCCGTTTTTGGTTGAGGTTGAAAATGTATATTTGGAAATCAACGTTGAAATAATTTTTAATTAATGTTGACCACCTGAAGGCCCTCTTTTATGTTGGAAAAGTAACATTGAATCAATAAAATGTCAGCAAAATGTCAACGTTGATTCAATGTTATTGACATTGACTCTTCGATGTTGATCCAACTCTGTTTCTATGTCAGTTTGTTATCTGGTACAGAATCACAGACAGACAGACAGACGGACTGACACACACACACACGCACGCACGCACGCACCGCACGCACGCACGCACGCACGCACGCACGCACGCACGCACGCACGCACGCACGCACGCACGCACGCACGCACGCACGCACGCACGCACGCACGCACGCACGCACGCACACACACACACACACACACACACACACACACACACACACACACACACACACACACACACACACACACACACACACACACACACACACACACCTGTCCCA
>NC_140169.1:83771458-83781458 GCF_963971535.1 Notolepis coatsorum
GTTCTTAATTACAGTCACCCAACGCTGATTGTTATTGACTGAGACTCCCAGAGCTCAGGAGGACGAATGACGGACAGATTAGGTTCATTACGGGTCCGTCCTCCACGAAGGAGAACCTGAAGACCAAGAGGAGGAGAGAGGAGAGAGAGAGGAGAGAGGAGAGAGGAGAGAGGAGAGAGGAGAGAGGAGAGAGGAGAGAGGGGGGAGGAGAGAGGAGAGAGGGGGAGGAGAGAGGAGAGAGGAGAGAGGAGAGAGGAGAGAGGAGAGAGGGGGGAGGAGAGAGGAGAGAGGAGAGGAGAGGAGAGAGGAGAGAGGAGAGAGGAGAGAGGAGAGAGGAGAGAGGAGAGAAGAGGAGAGAGGAGAGAGGAGAGAGGAGAGAGGAGAGGAGAGAGAGAGGAGAGAGGAGAGAGGAGAGAGGAGAGAGGGGGGAGGAGATAGGAGAGAGGAGAGAGGAGAGAGGAGAGGAGAGAGGAGAGAGGAGAGAGGGGGGAGGAGATAGGAGAGAGGAGAGAGGAGAGAGGAGAGGAGAGGAGAGAGGAGAGAGGAGAGAGGAGAGAGGAGAGGAGAGGAGAGGAGAGAGGAGAGAGGAGAGAGGAGAGAGGGGGGAGGAGATAGGAGATAGGAGAGAGGAGAGAGGAGAGAGGAGTGAGGAGAGAGGAGAGAGGGGGGAGGAGAGAGGAGAGAGGGGGAGGAGAGAGGAGAGAGGAGAGAGGAGAGAGGAGAGAGGAGAGAGGGGGGAGGAGAGAGGAGAGAGGGGGGACAACACAAAGTCGGAGATGAGCACCATTTTGTGGCGCTTAATTGAATGTCCCGCTCAGAGGTTCCTACTCGAAACAGGACACATTTAGCGTTTAAACAACAACAAAAAGTTGACGCGTCGATGCTTGAGGGCTAAGAGATCATATTTCCAATTTTGGTGATTTTCATATTTTTACTTTGAATTGAAATTTCTTTTTAGTTGTGAATGGAATAGAATATCTTTATTGCAAAGTATATATATATTTTTTTTTTACGTGTACCAGGAATTCATCCTCTGCATTCAACCCATCCTAACTATCTTGCAGCAGCAGCGAGTCACAGGGGCGGATTCCCAAAGAATGGATTGCACCCGCTAATAGCACCCTTAACTGCGTGTGATTTGCGCCTGCTATTTGCTCCTTCTTAAGGACCTATTCACTAAAGATATTACGCAAATGATATACTAGCGCAAACACGCCCATACGGTGTGCAAGTTGCTCCTGATATCCGTCAGCGCAGTTGGCTCGCGGAGCATCTGAGTGCAATTTTCTCCTGATATGGTAAAATAGTATAAATACTGCCCATGCAACAGTATGCATGTCCTATAGGACAATGGCAGACAGAAAACAGAAGCTTCAATTCTCTGATCATGAATTGGAAAGTCCTGACAATTAATACTGAAGTCCTGACAATCAATATGAATATGAACCACTATCACTATGGCTATAATGAACCACTATGAATTGAAAATGGGGGACCCTGATGTAAACAAGACAAACGTCTTTCTCTGGTCTGCATCCCCTTAACAATTGTGTGTATTGAGCCGTACTGTATTGTACCCATTCTGCAATCTGTTAAATAAAGTTTTCATTCATTCATTCAATATGGTAACTTTCGCACACCGTGCGCCAGTGACGTCAGCGAGTATGCTGATACCGTTGTAAGCTACATAACTACAGTGGCAGACGGCATTGTCCACACAAAGAAGGCGCGGGTTTTCCCAAACCAGAAACCTTGGGTGGACAGCACTATAAGAACAGCCCTAAACTCACGCACCACGGCTTATAACCTGGGCAGAGAGTCAGGAAATATGGAAGAATACAAGGCTTCAGTCTACACTCTGCGCAAGGCTGTTAAACTTGCTAAGAGGACATATGCTGAGAAACTGGAGACACAAATGGCACAAAACGACACAAGAGGCTTGTGGAGGGGACTGAAGACAATAACTGACTACAAAGTCAGCGCCCCCGCAATGGGGAGCGACGACGCCTCTCTAGCGGACAAACTCAACTCCTTCTACGCTCGGTTCGGTGTAGACAGTGTCGCCGCTAGCCCTCTGGCTAGTGACGTCACTGGCGCACCGGCTGTTGTGGAGGGGGGGGGGCAACCGCGGGGGGGGCGGGGGCGCTCTCTCGTTGTCGGAACACAGTGTGAGAAGAGCATTTATGCAGGTGAACACCAGGAAGGCTGCAGGCCCAGATGGTATAACAGGACGCATACTTAAGTCCTGTGCAAACCAGCTTGCCCCGGTGTTCACCGCCATATTTAATCAATCCCTGGCGGAGTCAGTAGTCCCTGCCTGCTTCAAGATGTCTACCATCATCCCTGTACCGAAGAAACCCTCCCCAACATGTCCAAATGATTACAGACCGGTGGCACTCACCTCTGTGGTCATGAAATGTTTCGAGAGGCTGGTCAAGGACCACATTTGTGCCTCTCTCCCCAGTGATATGGACCCTATGCAATTTGCATACAGGACAAACAGGTCCACTGATGACGCGGTCTCCCAGGTACTGCACAGCACTCTCTCCCACCTTGACCGTCAGAAGGGGGGCTATGTGAGACTGTTGTTCATTGACTACAGCTCAGCGTTCAACACCATAGTCCCCACCAGACTGGTGGACAAGCTGATCGAGCTAGGCCTGAGCTCCGCCCTGAGCGCCTGGGTACTGGACTTTCTGAGTGAAAGACCCCAGGCGGTCAGGGTGGGGGGTCAGACCTCCAACACCATCACCCTGAGCATCGGGTCCCCCCAGGGCTGTGTTCTAAGCCCCCTGCTGTACTCACTCTACACACACGACTGTGTGGCCAAGTTCAGCTCCAACTCCATTGTGAAGTTCGCCGACGACACGGTGGTGGTGGGGCTGATCTCGGACAACGACGAGAAGGCCTACCGGGAGGAGGTTGAGGTACTGGAACGTTGGTGCCAGGACAACAGCCTGCTCCTGAACATTGGTAAAACCAAGGAGCTGATCGTGGATTATAGGAGAGGACAGCGGGAGACACACACACCACTGAGGATTAACGGGGCTACCGTGGACAGGGTGAGCAGCTTCAAGTACCTGGGGGTCCACATCTCAGAGGACCTGACATGGTCAACACACATAGGCACAGTAGTAAAGAAAGCGAAGCAGCGCCTCTACCACCTGAGACAGTTAAGGAAGTTCAGAGTATCGGGGAAGATACTCCAGTCCTTCTACTCAGGAGCTGTAGAGAGCATCTTGACCGGAAACATCACTGCCTGGTATGGGAACAGCACGGCACAGGACAAGAAGGCCCTACAGAGTGTGGTGCGCTCAGCCGAGCGTACCACGGGTATTGCGCTACCTCCCCTGCAGGCTCTATACAACAAGAGGTGCAAATCCAGAGCCTGCAGGATAATGAAAGACCCCCACCACCCCAATAACAGCCTGTTCCAGCTGCTGAGGTCAGGCAGACGCCTGCGAATTCTAGAGACTAAGACGGAGAGGCTTAGGCTAAGCTTCTTCCCCCAGGCCATCAGAGCCTTGAACAATGAACATTGAGAGACACAGAAACTGAACTATCCACACACAAGTACATACACGACACGCACGCTGAGCACGCTCACACACTAGCAGCCACTTTAACACTCATGCCGCACACACGCACACTTATGGCCAGAGGAAAGGCCACTTAAAGTAGTATAACTTCAGGAACAGTGTATTGCACTACTAAAGCTAACTAGCATGTCCTATATGCTCTGTAAATACTAATGTACAGATACCGAGATGGCACACCATGTACCTGTTTATTGCACTGGTTTATTGGATTCTATTAATATGTTGTACCACTGTATTTTTATTGGATTCTATTATATGTTGTACCACTGTATTGCACATCGTCGCGGGCAAGACCAGCCGCATTTCATTGTATACCTGTATACCGTGACAATTAAAACTCTTGAATCTTGAATCTTGAATCCCCTACAGGTGAATGCCTCATTGTTGTGGACGTATTATGCAGTAGGTTCGCGAAAGTTACCATACAGCTCAGCGTAGGAAGGTCCGATCGACTCAGGGTTTATCTCTATGCGTTCAGGAGACTAAAGAAATCACATCTAGAATTTGCCCAACCAGCTGGTACCAAATCGTTTGTCAGGTCATCCCAAAAGAAATTAGTGTGATCACACCTGTCCATGGTGCTGATTCTTTCGCACTGTGTGGCCAGTGAAAATAATTTCAGACTTGTATTTAATGTTTAGTTAGGTGAATAGAACCCGCATTCTCATATACTCAGAGTGTTTTTACATAGAAAGGGGCAATTTTTTTTTACTGTCTGTTAATTTGTCTGTCCGCTAATGTCGCACCAGTAACATCCAAAACAAATTCCTTGTATGTGAAAAGTATACTTGGCAATAAAGACCTTTCTGATTCTGATTTTCCGACCATATTACTTAATTAAAATACCCCAAAATAGCACTGATGCACAGAGATGCAAATTTTATTTCTTTTTTTTACCTTTTTTTAAGGTTTGCTGAGCACAGATGCTCTTTTTCAGCTACGCCCTGCTTCACATTCACACAGTTCCATTCATACCTGGGAGCTGCCCAGTACAACCACAGACACCATTGGCCACTGAGCAACTCCACTGGAATAGTTGGGGGTTAAGTGCCTTGCTCAAGGGCACTTCAGCGGCAGATTTTTCCTGCCGGTCCCGGGGATTGAACCGGCGACCTTCCGGTCACAATGATGATGGCAACGCAGTTAGCAGGTAGTTCACCGTTTGCGAGTGCTTTGTGAATGGCAAGGTTTGTCTTGGGGCCATTTGCACAGGCATTGCCTCCGAAAAAATTGCGCAATCCCCTGGTGAATTCGCCCCACAGTCTGCCGCCCAGGAAGCAGTTGGGGGTTAAGTGCCTTGGTCAAGGGCACTTCAACAGTGGGTACAGGGGAGAGAATTATTCTTCCCTGCCCAGATATTTCCTCCCAGTCCGGAGGTTCGACCTGGCAACCTTCCGGACACAAGCCCCTTCTCTAACCATTAGGCCACCACTGACCCTCGACCCCATGACACCCCTTGAAAACATCAAACATACTATACTCCCTCAATCTCAGATCCGGCACCTGGATGCGCTTTAAGATACCGCCCGTGCCGACTGAGGCAAGTAAAAGAAGTAGGGCTGTCCCCGACTAAGGATTTGGATGGTCGACTATGATTGGCCAAAATTTGCCGTTTGGTCGACAAAAAAAAGAAATATATATATATATATATAATCTTTTATAAAAAATAAATAAAATATTAGCATTCCATTTGGGCTGTGGGGGGTGCTTAATGTCTGAAGGAGTCGACTGAAGGCTTCTTGTCCTCTGCAAAAGCATGCAATTGGTCCACTGATGGATACATCTTGATATTTGTCTAGTCTAGTGTGTTCATTAGATGAGTGAAATCCTCTTTCAGTGCCTCTGTGCCTGTTTTCGTAGGCAGTTAGCCTCTGGTATACGTGCCATTAGCGTTAGCCACGCTTCTAGGCTTCTTTGCTTTTGGAAAGAATGATCAAAAAATATATATATATAATTCTTTCTTTTTTTCTTTTTTTGACTAAGAGGTTGGCTAGTCGACTACGGCTCCTTTCGACCCACTAATCGACTAATCGGGGTCAGCCCTAAAAAGAAGCCTATTTTATTTCGGCCCTTGGTCCTGGAAGGACCTCCAGACACACGTCTCAAACTGGCCTCTCCGATCTCCTTGTGTTGCTTCAAACAAGAAATATCGGAAATCCTTTCCACCTGCTGCTCCTGCTATGATGTTGAATAAAAAGATTTGGTTGATTGTTATTGTTTTATTGTGCTTGTATTTTTTTTTGGGCTGAATTTGACGTTTCATTTTACATTTCGGTTGTATGGTAGTCTACTGTATGCGTATTGTGCCTTGTTATGTATGTTTTCTCATCATTCGTGCTTGCCTTCTTGGCCAGATCACCCTTGAAAAAGAGATCTCGGTCTCAATGGGTTTTTATTTCTGGTTAGATAAAGGTTTGATGATGATGTGTATCAATATACAAATAAATCCTTTCCTCTCAGACATAGGAGGTATTTGTCCAACAGCAGTGAATTCAGCTGCATTCCAGATATTCTTGAAACATTTTACAGTGAGTTACATTTGAAGATCTATGACTTATGCTATCTAATTATAATTTTCAAGAGATGATAATTATAATTATTCTGACCCTGGTACAGTATTTCTAAGCAAAACAGTCCATCAAATGTAGCTACTCTGGCTTTCCCAAAATATACTACGTAAGTTCAGATTTTATCTGTGGAGTTAAAGAGTGCCGTAACAGTACTGTATATCTATCTGTATGTTGTATATGTCATAAATGTCATGATGAATTGAAAATGGGGGGACCCTGATGTAAACAAGACGAAAGTCTTTCTCTGGTCTGCATCCCCTTAACAATTGTGCGTATTGAGCCGTACTGTATTGTTCCCATTCTGCCATCTGTTAATAAAGTTTTCAATCAAATCAATCAATAAATTCTGGAAGCTTGCGCACGCACACATGCACACATGCACACACGCACACGCCAGAGACGATGCCAATCGAGCGACTCACATGCAAACACATTGGGCTCCATAACCCTGCAGATGTGGGACAGTGTGGGCCTAATGCCTTCTGTAGAATCACCAGCCAGTTTTAGTCCCCAGAGGGCAGGGGGGTCGGGTGCTAAAGAGACACACGTGCCCCCCCCCCCCCCCCCCCCCCCCTGATGGTGGATCCCTGGGTCATCAGGTCAATCATACCCGTGGCGATCACATCTGCTATCATGATAGTAGTAATAATAAAAGTATTTGGTAATGAATATGATGCAAAAAAATAAAGAGAAAGAAAATCCATACTGTGGTATATTTACAACACACAGTGACGGCAGACGGGGCAAAATAATTACCACATTTATTTCAAATGAAACAAAAAGAAAACCCCACAATGACCATGGCTAGTACCCCCCCCCCCCCCCCCCCCCCCCACACACACACACACACACACACACACACAGACACAGACACACACACACACAGACACAGACACACTGAAAGCAGCGGGAGCAGTGCGGCTTTTGGCAAAAATGGCAACAATTTATATTAGTCACAAACATTTTACAATGCAACATATAACCAAACAGTTCTCAGAGATCACAAAGCAGTTGCATTGATTTAATATAAAAGTATATTCAATCGAAATGTAATATTATATTAGCGATCATTGGTTCTTAGGGTGTTTCAACATCAATCATATTCCTTGGCTTTTTCCTGCTTTCAGTGAGCAGAAGATATATCTATGCCGCCACGTTATGGTGTCTGCATGATTACAGTATATGTTGCATAGTGACATTTATTGTGGCTATTCCTAATTAGATTTGTATTGTTTGTGCAAATTTTCAACAAATTCTACAATCATAGAGAAAATATTTCTAGAACAAGAGAGGGGGTGGGAACTGTGGAGCTCTATAAACAACAGTAAACAACAGCTGGCTATTTCAGTATAAGCCTCCCATTGGCTGACTATTTCAGTATACACCTCCCATTGGCTGACTATTTAATTCTGAATTCTGCACCCCTTACACTTGTTCCTTTTATTTTTAATATATATATATTTTTTTTACTGTTTTTAAAGTCTCAGTCCAACAACATCAACAATAACAAGAACGTCTTCAAGCTAACAAGCTACACTCATGATGTAAATCCTTGACGCAGACATTTTCTCCCCCAACGCTATTGTGCAAGGTGCCTATTCTGCCCTCGACGACTGTGATCGGTTTGAGAAATACAAACAACCAAAAATATAGCCAATCCGCAATGACTCTCTGAATGACATGCAGCGGGGGAGGAGACTAGAACAGTTCATCTGAGGTGAGTCAGTCCAAATAAATACCTTGGGAAATACCTTGTATCGTCCTTTTGAAGAAGGCCTTGCAGGCCTCGCAGGAGGCCACGCCGTAGTGGTACCCAGAGGCGATGTCGCCGCACACCAAGCACAGCCTCTTGGGGATGGCGTTGAGCATGTACTCGCACTTGATCGGTGAGTCGTCCGCCACCACGCCGGAGCACTCCTCGTACCGCCTCAGGCAGGCCATGCCGCCGCCGCCCAGCATGCCCGGGTTGAACATCGGCGGCGAGTCGAGGGCGTGCGAGCGTCCGTTGCTGATGTTGATGTATCCGCCGCTGGCGTCCGAGTTGCCGCTGGGACTGTGGTGGCTGCCGGTGTCGACCAGCGAGGAGGACGGGCTAGACGGCTCGGTCTTGATGTAGGAGCCACAGCTGGAGGTCAGGTGGCGATCCTCGGTGGGCATTCTGGTCAGCAACCTGGGACACGCGCAGGGATAGTTTACACTGTTAGTTTGAACAAGGACTTTCTAAACTTTTATAATACGTGGCACACACGCACGCACGCACGCACGCACGCACGCACACACGCACGCACGCACGCACGCACGCACGCACGCACGCACGCACGCACGCACGCACGCACGCACGCACACACACACACACACACACACACACACACACACACACACACACACACACACACACACACACACACACACACACACTAAGTTAGTTGCTCTAACTATAAGTTCTGAAGATAAGTTCCATAACCTTGTAATCATCCCACAAGAGATTCATTCAGCACGGAGATGAGGAAGCATTCTGACAGGGACACACAAAGCTAGTCCGTCTGAAGGTTAACGGTTTACCTCGAGGACACAACTATGAATAGGCTGAAATTAAGTGATATACTACAGTAGCTTGTTTCCCCCGCCAGCCAAAAGGTACCTAACTACAGTACCGTGTCAACAGAAGCTCCATCTTGCAAACGATGCCCGCCATTGGTCGGCTGCCAGAAGCAAATGAATGAATGAAACTCCAGAAGGCCGTTAATGGACAGGGAGAGGTGTTACACTCAGCATTTGCAAGATCATGGAGTAATACGTGACCCAATCAATAGTCCTGGTCCCTTCGCCAATGGACCGTGCCGGGTTACTGTGTAAGGTGAAAGGTTTCAGGGGGGGTTGGGTGTGGATGTGATCCGGATGTGATGATGGTGATGATGGTAGTGTTGGTGGTGGGGGTGATGGTGGTGGTGGTGGTGGTAGTGGTGGTGGTGGTGTTCATGCTATTAGTGGTGGTAGTAGTGGCGTGGTTATTAAGGGGTAGTGGTGGTAGTAGTGGTGGTGTGGTGGTTAAGGGGTAGTGGTGGTAGTAGTGGTCGTGTGGTTGTTAAGGGGTAGTGGTGGTGGTAGTGGTGGTGTGGTGGTTAAGGGGTAGTGGTGGTGGTAGTGGTGGTGTGGTGGTTAAGGGATATTGGTGGTAGTAGTGGTGTTGTGGTGGTTAAGGGATATTGGTGGTAGTAGTGGTGGTGTGGTGGTTAAGGGGTAGTGGTGGTTAAGGGGTAGTGGTGGTGGTGTTCATGGTATTAGTGGTGGTAGTAGTTATTTTAGCTTGTGTTCTTGTATATAGTGTAATATAGTTATATTTAGTTAGTTTGTTACGTTTGTTAGTTAAGTTAGTTTGTTAGTTTAGGTTTGTTTTAACGTTAGCTAACGTTAGATAAGTTAACGTTAGCTAAGTTAGCAGCAGGGATGGACGCCATTGTGCAAATGCAGCTACAGGCAATCGATGATGAGCTGCTGATTTTAATCGGCAGGAGAGAGAGAGAGCTCATAGCCGTATATAATATAATATCCCTGTGGTGCGGTCGTAGGTACGACAGCAACTCGAACTACCTGTTGTATTAAATTAATTGATTGCTGTTTAACTTGTCCATGTGTCCAGTCCTTTCAACTAGCCCCACCCGTTCATTGTAAACAATGATGCATGTAATTATATTAACGTTACTGTGTGTTGTAGCTATGGTAATAAATTCTGAATGACATTAACGTTAGTTGGGTATGTTAGCTAGTATGATAGTCCAGACAAACAAAGCAATTTAGTTAGCTTGCTAGCTATCGTTGGTAATCAAAAGT
>NC_140169.1:83786458-83791458 GCF_963971535.1 Notolepis coatsorum
ATATTACACAATATAGGCCCCCAAGCTTACACACTGTAAACATTTGGAAAGGGCTTGGAGAGCTAAGGGGTAAAAGAGAGCTAAGGGCTAAGAGAAGAAGAAGAAGTCTTTGTTTGTCATGCAGATTTTAACACACACACACATGTGATGGGCGACCCACAGGAACACACACACGCACTGAGTTGCTGAATGAAATGTTCTCTGCACTTCCCATCCCGTCGCCCTTTCCCCCAAGGGCAGCCGGGAGCAGACAAGGACTGCAGCGTGCGCCGCGCCCGTGGACCAACCAAGTGCTCCTGTCCGTTTTCGTTAGGGACGCGACAGCGTTAGTGATTTGTTGTGCGTGTTTTTCCATTGGGTTTATCTTATCGGGAGGGGAAACCCTTGTATTGCGAGCATGGGGAGAACATGCAAACTCCACACAGAAAGGCCCGGGAGATACCCCACCTGGGTAACTGGCAACATGGCAACCTGGTCAGCGGGAATCGAACCCAGGACCTTCTAGCTGTGAGGCGACAGTGTTAACCACTACACCACCATGCCGAGAGGTACTGTAAGGGCTAAGAGAGATACACGCCAGGAGAGCAAAGAGCTAAGAGAGCTAAGGGCTAGGAGAATGTCTGAAAGCTGAAGATGACCCATATCATTTAAAATGTTGCATGATGAAGGCATTTAGAAGACAGTTGATGTGTTGGCATGATGAAGGCATTTAGAAGACAGTTGATGTGTTAGCATGATGAAGGCATTTAGAAGACAGTTGATGTGTTAGCATGATGAAGACATTTAGAAGACAGTTGATGTGTTAGCATGATGAAGGCATTTAGAAGAGCAGTTGATGTGTTAGCATGATGAAGGCATTTAGAAGAGTGTTATGTACTAGGAGCCTGATCACTCCTGTGTCACTGTGCATGCAGGCCTGATCACTCCTGTGTCACGGGGCATGCAGGTGAGGGCTGCCAATTAGCTAATTGCTGCTGATTGGCTACCTGCTGGCAGCTTTAAAACCAGCCCTGGTAACACACATGCAGGGTCTGTGCTTAGAGGAGGGTTGGGTAACAGATAGCTATCACGGTCTTCTTTCCTTGTACTTTAGTTTACACCAGTAATTCCTTGATAGAGTAGCATTTTGAGTTTGAGCACGGGGTTTTGGTGTTGGTTTGCACATAGGTTGCGGGCCTTTGAGCCAGGGTCGTAACAGTTGGGCGCTCGTCCGGGATATTTACCCCTAGAAATTTGTTTGGTGGTTTTTTTTTGTGTTACACGGGGTGTCATGGTGCTATGGTTTGGGTGGTGTTCGTTACATACTGTGTAACGTGGGGGCTTGAGCCGTTTCATCAAACAGGTGAGTATGCCTTATTTGTTTGTAATTTGATGTGACTACTTATGCTGTTAAAATATATAGTTTAGTGGGCACCACATGTAGATAGGGACATTATTTTCTGGTTGTTGGTTAGCTTCCTGTGCACCACATACTCCTGGGGCAGTCAGGGAAGTGATTAGCACCATCTACTTGTCTGGTACCGTACCATGTACTGGACGGGTGGATGGTCAAGTATGATCTTTGACTGGTAGCAGGTGTGGTTGAATATGGTTAGGTCTACAGGGCATTAGTTTAAGGGTAGGTAGATTAGGGGGCCAGAAAACACAGGTAGTGTGGTAGGGCCTGATTTAGTGTTTCTTAGGGTAGACATGTGGTGGGCCGGATTTGACTGCAGTTTAGATGTAGAAGCATATGTAGTCATATCAGGTTAGAAGGCACACCTGTTTGGATTTGTTTATTGAATTTATTTTGTTTGTTTGAGTATTTGGTGAGCATACCTGTTAGCACCTGACCTCCTGCCTGTATGACACGTCTATTTATTTCAGGGTGGTTGTGTTTTTTTTTATTTTTTTTGCAAACTAGAAAGGTGCGCTCCGTAGAGCTCACATTTCCACCACGTTCCCTTCTGGTTGTTATTATTGGCATTAGCATTCTTCAGTGGTTCTTCAGTGGTTCTTTATGGTTCTTTGTGGTTCTTCATGGTTCTTCAGTGGTTCTTCGTGGTTCTTCAGCGGTTCGTTAGTGGGTCTTCAGTGGTTCTTTAGTGGTTCTTTAGTGGTTTTTCAGTGGTTCTTTAGTGGTTCTTCGTGGTTCGTTAGTGGCTCTTCGTGACTGTAAAGTAAAGTGGGTAGCTTGTGGTGACTGGTACAGTAACGATGGCTTCCATCAAGGACTTTGTTGATCACCCGTCTCATGACATGTTGGAGAAGTTTTCCAAGGAACAACTTCTAGAACTTGCTGTACACTACAGGGTAGAACTTACTGCAAATGAGAAACGTTTGAAGCCAACTGCCTTGAGTGCTTTAAGGGTGTTACTCATTAGAGAGCAGGTGCTTGTGGCGAGGGTGGAGGAGCCTCCTTTGTCTGACGCGTCTCCGCTGTTACCTGGTGCGGAGGGTGAGTGGATGATTAGAGAGTTGGAGTTTAAGGAAAGGCAGCTACACCAAGAGCGTGAGGAGAGGAGAGAGGAGCGTGAGCTTAAGGAGCGTGAGCTTAAGGAGCGTGAGCTTAAGGGGAGAGAGAGGAGAGAGGAGCGTGAGCATGAGCGTGAGCTTAAGGAGCATGAGTTTAAATTTAAGGAGCATGAGTTTAAGGAGAGACAAATGTTGCTGGAGCACGAGCGTGCGCAGAAGGAGCTTGAGTATAAGCATGCTGCATTACAGGCGGGTGTTCATCATTCAGAGTCACGTTCCGGTTTTGATGTAGGCAGGAATATTAGGATGGTGCCTCCATTTTTTGAGAAAGACGTGGAAAGATATTTTCCCCTTTTTGAACGGGTGGCAACCACATTGAAGTGGCCTGATACAGCCTGGACACTGCTGCTGCAATGTGTTTTAGTTGGTAGGGCACAAGAAGCCTACACTGCTCTGTCCCTTGAACAAAGCGCTGATTATGAGCTTGTTAAAGCTTCCATATTGAGGGCTTATGAGTTGGTCCCCGAGGCCTATCGTCAGCGTTTTAGAGGCTATCGCAGGTCAGAGGGACAGTCGTATGTTGAATTCGGAAAAGAGAAGGAGAACCTGTTTGACCGGTGGTGCACCTCGCAAAAAGCAGAGTCAAGGGAGCAGCTCAGACAGTTGGTTCTCCTAGAGGAATTTAAAAGGTGTGTTCCTGATAACGTTTCCACACATCTAAATGAGCATAAGGTATCGAAGATAGCCGACGCTGCTGTCTTGGCTGATGAGTTTGTGTTGACACACAAATCTGTCTTTGTAGAGGAGGGCCGTGTGGAGTCCAGGAGTAGTAGGCGTCCTTTTCAGGGGAGCCGGTTCCCGGCACCCGTGTCTGCTGGTCGGTTTACTTCGACTCCTTGGCAAGGTGGCTCTGCTAGTGCATTCCCAGAGGGGGTTATCTGTTTTTACTGTAAGGAGCCTGGTCATATCGTTGCTGGGTGCCCTGTGCTTAAGCAAAAAAAATTAAAAACTGTGGCTCTGGTAGAAATCATGGACAGGACACCTATGCCGACATTAGAGGGTGGGGTGCGAAGTATCAAAGGTGCAGACAGGGAGCTAGAGGGCTCCTCAACGTTTATGATGGATGGATTTGTTTCACTGGTTGGTGCATTAGGATCAAAGCAGGCTATTACAATATGGAGAGATACAGGAGCTTTCCAGTCTCTCATTCTGGATGGGATTTTGCCATTTTCGGAAGATTCTTCATTGCATTCCGGTACCATTGTTCAGGGCTTTGGAGGAGGCTTTGTGAATACTGCTTTGCATGAGGTCTCGCTAAACTCTCCCTTAATATCAGGCAATGTTGTTGTAGGAGTGTGTTCTCACATCCCCATAAAGGGGGTGTCCTTCATTCTAGGGAACGATTTGGCCGGTGGCAAAGTGCTGGCTACTCCAGTTGTAATTCCCGTCCCTGTAGTTTCTGAGGTTCCTGATGAGCTCGCACAGAAGCATCCAGGAGTGTTTCCTGTGTGTGCTGTGACACGCGCAATGTCAAAGGTCAAATGTGACACCCAGGATGTTGTTAACTCAGATTGTGATATGACACTTAGTGACACGTTCTTTGTTGAGTTGAGAAGTGGCCCTGATGAGGGTTTTGGTAAGGTGATACCGTCTCATGAGCAGTTGGTACTAGAGCAAAACAAGGATGTCTCCTTGTCGTCCCTCTTTGAAGAGGCGGTTTTACAGGATGCAATGATAGATACGTCTCAAGGATACTTTGTTAGCAATGACATGCTCATGAGAAAGTGGACACCACCTAACCTGTCCAGTCTGGATGACTGGGGCAGTGTGTTTCAGATTGTTGTTCCAGCCGTGTATCGTCCTGATATACTGCATCTAGCACATGATCACGATCTTGCTGGTCACATGGGAGTCAGGAAGACTTATGACCGTGTGCTGAGACATTTTTGTTGGCCTGGTTTGAAGTCAGATGTGGCACAATATTGCCGCTCGTGCCATGTGTGTCAGGTTGTTGGTAAACCAAACCAGAAGATCCCTCGGGCTCCTCTGCAGCCTATTCCTGCCGTTGGGGGACCTTTTGAGCGGATCCTCATTGACTGTGTTGGTCCCCTCCCTCGAACTAAGACAGGGAACCAGTACCTTTTGACTATTATGTGTGCAGCGACCCGTTTCCCTGAAGCCATTCCTTTACGCAAGATCACAGCCCCAGTTATATCCAAAGCTCTGGTTAGGTTTTTTTTCGATGTTTGGCTTACCAAAGGTTATTCAATCAGATCAAGGGTCTAACTTCATGTCCCGTCTCTTTGCTCAGGTCCTCCAGCAGTTGTCTATCCAGCATTGCCCTTCCTCTGCCTATCATCCAGAGTCCCAGGGGGCACTGGAGAGATTTCACCAGACTATCAAAACAATGCTGCGGGCATATTGTACGGAGTTCGAAAAAGACTGGGATGATGGAATCCCTTTGCTTCTGTTTGCTGCTAGGGAGGTAACCCAGGAGTCTCTTGGATTCAGCCCGGCTGAGCTGGTGTTCGGACACACAGTGAGGG
>NC_140169.1:83796458-83822661 GCF_963971535.1 Notolepis coatsorum
TATTTATTATATTATTATTATTTATCATATTTTTCTTTCTCTGAAGTGATTTTATCAATATACCGGTAAAGATATAGTTTCAGTGGATTGCGTTGCTATAGGGAACCCACGTTTATTTCCTGTTGCATCGTTTGCTAATATCAATAGCTGATGGTCCATTCTAGAATGTTTATTTTTGTTGTTAAGTTGAAACTGTCTATAGGCTAGATAAGATAAGAGGAGTATAAGGCCCACTCTGCCAAATACATATAAAAACATTTTATATTAAGTCGACTCTATATTATAAACAATGTTCCTTACAACCTATTTAATACTGTGTAACATAGAACAACAGTTACTTTTGCCTGCCATTGTCATTTTCTACTTTCTCAAAGCTTGAGGTTTGTGGTTTGCATATTATCACATCCCACGTACTGCTGAATGAGTTTAATACAGTACTGATACACTAACATCACATCTACTGAGTTCAGTTTATTACAGTACTGATACAGTAACATCACACTACTGAGTTCAGTTTATTACAGTACTAATACAGTAACATCTCATCTACTGAGTTCAGTTTATTCCAGTACTAATACACTAACATCACACCTACTGAGTTCAGTTTATTCCAGTACTAATACACTAACATCACACCTACTGAGTTCAGTTTATTACAGTACTGATACAGTAACATCACATCTACTGAGTTCAGTTTATTACAGTACTAATACAGTAACATCACACCTACTGAGTTCAGTTTATTACAGTACTGATACAGTAACATCACATCTACTGAGTTCAGTTTATTACAGTACTGATACAGTAACATCACATCTACTGAGTTCAGTTTATTACAGTACTAATACAGTAACATCACATCTACTGAGTTCAGTTTATTACAGTACTAATACAGTAACATCACACCTACTGAGTTCAGTTTATTACAGTACTGATACAGTAACATCACACCTACTGAGTTCAGTTTATTACAGTACTAATACACTAACATATCATCTACTGAGTTCAGTTTATTACAGTACTGATACAGTAACATCACATCTACTGAGTTCAGTTTATTACAGTACTAATACACTAACATCACACCTACTGAGTTCAGTTTATTACAGTACTGATACAGTAACATCACACTACTGAGTTCAGTTTATTACAGTACTAATACAGTAACATCACACTACTGAGTTCAGTTTATTACAGTACTAATACAGTAACATCACACCTACTGAGTTCAGTTTATTACAGTACTAATACACTAACATCACACCTACTGAGTTCAGTTTATTACAGTACTAATACAGTAACATCACACCTACTGAGTTCAGTTTATTACAGTACTGATACAGTAACATCACACTACTGAGTTCAGTTTATTACAGTACTAATACACTAACATCACACCTACTGAGTTCAGTTTATTACAGTACTAATACAGTAACATCACACTACTGAGTTCAGTTTATTACAGTACTAATACAGTAACATCACACCTACTGAGTTCAGTTTATTACAGTACTAATACAGTAACATCAGATCTACTGAGTTCAGTTTATTACAGTACTAATACACTAACATCACACCTACTGAGTTCAGTTTATTACAGTACTAATACACTAACATCTCACCTACTGAGTTCAGTTTATTACAGTACTAATACCTGCTGTTCAGTACTGCATGAATGTTGCCTCCTCTTACCAAGTTTTTCCATGAGAACAATAGTGGTTTTACATGGCAGATGTAAACATGCACGCATGCAAAAGTATGCACGCACACACACACGTGCACACACGTGCACACACACGCACACACACACACACACACACACACGCGCGCACACACACACACAGACACACACACACACACACACACACACACACACACACACACACACACACACACACACACACACACACACACACACACACACACACACACACACACACACACACAGTAACTCCCAGCATATGGCCTCTCCAATGTCATTGCCACAAGGAGAGATTGCATAGATTTCCCACATGGATGATGTCTTCTTACCTGAAGTATCACCCCCCCCCCGCCCCCCCCCCACCTGCCCCCCCCCACCCCCCCCCCCCCCCCCCCCCCCGCCCCCGCCCCACCTCCATCTACATACACATCAACCACCTCCAGGAAATTGCTCTCCCAGCAAAGTCAAACACACCCCTAACTGGCTTTTAAAACAGGGTCTGAGGGAGGGGAGGAGGGGGTTATGGATGGGGGGGGGGGGGGAAGAATAAATGAGCAAAGACTTAAGCCGTCATTGTGAATCAGAAAGGGACTCGAGAGGGACAGTTACGATATTGATTTCATAAATAAACAGAGATGGCCATCGATCCTAATGTTATTTTGCATTTCAATTACTGCCTAGAAACGTAACCTTCAAACGTCTGCCTCTCCACAGTAATAACGGCCACTGATAATCACAAGCAAGGCTTGTCCGGCGCAAATTGGCTTTTCTCTCGTTCTCTTTTTTTTCTTCAATTTTTTCTTTTTTCTTCCCCCATCTTCCCCCAGAATGTGTAAATGACACAACTTTGCATTTGCCTAATGATATCAGGGCATGGGCTGAATCTCAAGTGAGAATCAAGCTGATACAGTGAGCACTCCGGTCAATTGACACCATGCAAATTAACGCAGTGACCAGAGGAATTAGGTTCACAGTGTGGGACCTCGCCGAGCGACGATGAGGCCCATTAAATTAAACGTGCTAGCTAGCTAACGCAGACGCCACAATTAGATGCTCTCTGTGTGTGTGCGTGTGTGTGCGTGTGTGTGTGTGCGTGTGTGTGCATGTCTGTGTGTGTGTGCGTGTGTATGCCCGTGTTAATTTCATTTGATCAATAAAACAAACTCATTCTTATTCTAATTCTTAAGAAGTCCCCTCAGCACCTCGCGTGTCCCCTGGTCTCACAGCCTCCTATACAAGATTCAAGATTCAAGATTCAAGAAGTTTATTTGTGTACATACCAGGGCATACAGTGAAAGGCGGGTGGCCATGCCCGCTTTGGTTGTGCAATAATACAATAGTACGGTAAGTAAAATAAGTAGAAGATAAGAAAATAGACATAAAATAGACATGATAAAATAGACATGTTAAAGTCCTGAGATAAATGCAATACATAGCTGCGAATTAAGGCACCGGGTCCTATCCTATGTACACTACTATACAATATACAGTTTTTACTCTATATATCCTGATGCTATACTTGCTATTTCTAAACTATACTATACAAGAACCACAACAGTTCTTTCCTTAAAGTGACCCTTTTTCCCCTCTACTTTCTTCCTATACTCCATGAAACCCACATTCGGGTTGTGATTGAATGACGCTCGCAGGGGGGAAAAGAAAAAAGAGCGTCCCATCTCCCTGCTGATGATGTCAGAGTCCTTGACAGCGTGCCTAAAGGATATATCTATATCAAGAGGAGGGGTCGCGACCTGTAATGAAGTTATTTCCCCCGCCATGCCGTCACACGGCACCACTCTCCCATAGAGCCTCTCGCCGCACCCTCGCAGGGGCCGCCGTCATTAATAAACATGTCACCGGGAAACGCTGTAGGAAGGTATAGGTGCCACGTAAAAAAAAAAAACACCAGTGGGCTGTGTGTGTGTCTGTGTGTGTGTACGTTGTACTCAATGATGCACTTTTTTTATTTCATTGTTTTGTTTTGTAACGTTCTCCCTCAAACCTCGTTACCACTCTTCTTCCGAGGGTAGACGAGTGGAGAAATGTCATCGTCCTTAACTGAAACCCTGTACCTCGTGGATGTGTGTTGGACACAACAACATGCCGTGTGGTAATACAGCAAGCCAGGTTGTTCATTTTTATTATTATCTTTTAAACGTTGCATATGTACACCTTTAGTTTTAGTTGAAAACTCCTCAAAACCCACCTCTTCAACTATGTCTTTAACCCCTAATTTCCCACTTTGAATGTTGTGTCTGTCCACCATTTTTGTTATTTTTGTTTGTTCCCCCCCCCCCCCTATGTAAAGCGACCATGGGTCTTATGAAAGGCGTTATATAAAACGAAGTTATTATTATTATTATTATTATTATTATTATTATTATTATTATTATTATTATTATTATTATTATTATTATTATTATTATTATTATTATTATTATTATTATTATTTGTTAGAAACGACACATGCTCTCTCATTTCAACGTATCTGTTTTTAAGAGAGTTTTTAAAGCTCTTTTTGAAGGAGACAAGTTGCAAGGAAAAGGCACCATATTCTGAGCAGCACAGCATGACACTCTTCCCCCACGACCCGCTTCCTTCATCGGTCAGTAGACTCTTACTGAAGGACGGTTCTCCTGGCCTCCTGTCAGACTGCTCCTGCCCATGTACAGTATGCAATAGTCACCAATCCTGCGTAACGATGGAACGAATCACACCCCTGTACATAGGCTCTCGTTTGAACCCATTCCGTCCATTTTGGCTCAACATTTCTACAGTTTCTGAGCCGTGGAGGAAGGAAGGGGAGATGGATTATACTGCGAGACGCTGAACTGGATCACAGCAGCATTATGCACCAACTCTGAACTGGATCACAGACAGCAGCAATGCACCAACTCTATAGCTCGCAGGCATCAGATTGACGCAGGACATTATTAAGTGTCAGTTTTCCAAAAACTATACCATTCCAAGATTCCACCTTTTTTAACGTCAAGAACTTGTGATTTTGAAAGACAATGGAGCATTTTCACACAGTACAAACAAATCCCACGTTTATCTCTGGATTCCATCTCGGAATTCTTGAACTACCTATAGATTCGAATAATTACATTGGAATATTCAGTTCTCTCTCTCTCCACTTCACATGTGACATCGTACACCGCGAGGACGTCGTTTAACCAGCATGATCTACAAACGTGTGCCGCCGTGTATCAAAACATTCAACGTGTCCATCCGAAGAGCCCGAGAATCACAAGCGTCATACTGTACACAGCTTATGTATCTTAATGCCGTCTCCCATTGATTGTGGTATTGGATTTTTACTCTGATATTATGGTGGTTTCCTGAGCTTTAGCACAACACAGTATTATGTAAGAAAGATCCATTTCAGCGGGTGGTTACATGCGAGAGATGGGGTTACATAGTGGTCTCTGTCTGCATGCTGCCGGCCGCCTGCCTGATAGACACATGTATAACTGTGTATAAACTCCGTTCATGCTTTGCTCTTGCTGCTTGTTTGACACTGATTTTATGTCTTATTTTTTACTGATGTGTAAAGCACTTTGAACTGCAATCCCCTGTATGGAAGATGCTATACAAATAAAATTATTATTATTATTATTATTATTATTATTATTATTATTATTATTATTATTATTATTATTATTATTATTATTATTATTATTATTATTATTATTATTATTATTATTATTATTATTATTATTATTATTATTATTATTATTATTATTATTATAATATCCTGTTCTGGAAAGGTATTCTTCCCCCCACCGCAAATTGATTATTTTTTATTATTGTTTTTTTACTTGACTATTATTAGTGTATTTCTGTATAGCAGTGACACTCTATTTTTTTTACCTCTCACCCCACTGCAGTTGCACAATACTTCCAGCGCTTCTTTGTAGGTCCATGTGTGATACTTTCACTTAATTTCTTTTATACTGTATATAAAAAAATATATATATATATATATATATATTTTTTTTTTCCTAATCTCTTTTTTAGTTGTGAAATACAACATACGGCCAGTGTAGTATTGGAGCACATCCTCCACAGACAGAACCATATACAACTACAAGGCGAGTTAATTCATCAGGCTGGTTTTAGTCGGTGTTAGTGATACTGAAGAAAACAAAACCTCTCTTGATGCATTACGCACGGTGGGGAGATAACTTCACGACTAGACTCTTGGTTGGTAGACTCTATTATGATAACTTATTGTGACAAATACACACCATTCCCTCAGATGTGTGATATGATACATTAATAATAGTATATATATGATTCTCCCTCATATAACAGACACAGTCAGGTGGTTCCAATGAGATAGTAGCAAGGCTGTTAGATATGGCGCAGCTAAAATTAGACATCAGGTCACTGTGTGAATCCTTGGTCTCATCCATGTGTGTGTGTGTGTATGTACGCGCGCATGTGCATGCATATACGTGTGTGCACGCATGTGTGTGTGTGTGTGTGTGCACGCATGTGTGTGTGTGTGTGTGTGTGTGTGTGTGTGTGTGTGTGTGTGAGTGTGTGTGTGTGAGTGTGTATGTGTGAGTGTGTATGTGCGAGTGTCTGTCGGTGACTGTGCCACCTTCTTATCTTCTTGGTAAAAACACCGGTGTAATTGCAGTACCTGGTGACTCATCACGCTAAAGTCCAGCTACCATGTAATAAACACAATGAAGTAGGTTCCGATTCAGCCTGCAACCTTTGTTGCTGTCACACCCATCCTACCCCACGTTTCCTGTCTCTCTTATCAATCAAGTAAAGCAGAACCACCCCCCCCCCCCTCTCTCTCCTCACGCACGCACGCACGCACGCACGCACGCACGCACGCACACACACACACACACACACACACACACACACACACACACACACACACACACACACACACACACACACACACACACACACACACACACACACACACACACACACACACACACACACACACACACACACACACACACAGTACTGTTCCTGTGTGGAACAGGGTCAGTATGGATTCACTTTCAATATAAACAACAATTATTGTTAACTCGCTGATGACAGCTCAAATGGCTTTTTTTTTACGGCTCAAACAAGGGACTAAACACGTTTTGCAATTATGCCACATCAATGTGGAACGCCCTACCCACAGCCGTAAAAGAAATGTGAATCACTACCCACCTGCAATTCGAAACTGGCCCCTGTAAACATCCAAACCCCCCCGCCCATCCAATGTACAGTTTCCTCCCCCTCAAATGTATATACTCTCTTTTAAAAACTCTGTCTCTTAAACACTACTGTATATTTGTATATCTTGTATATGTCATAAATGTCTGGATGTAACAGTACTGTTTATCTGTATGTCATGTATGTCATAAATGTTACAATGGATTTAAAATGGGGGACCCTGATGTAAACAAGACGAAAGTCTTTCTCTGGTCTGCATCCCCTTAACAATTGTGTGTATTGAGCCGTACTGTATTGTACCCATTCTGCAATCTGTTAATAAAGTTATCAATCAATCAATCAATCAATCAATCAATCAATCAATCAATCAATCAATCAATCAATCAATCAAACAGAGCATGAATTCTCACTTCACACTTGCAATAATTTTTCAATATTTGACTTTGAAATCAGTCCACTTCCCGAGTTCATTGAACTGAAAGTGAATTGATCACAAGTCCCAGATATAGGAACCGTGGGTGAAGAAGAAAAGTATTGCATGGGTCTGACCGGAACGCCAGGAAAACTATGAAATGCAATACTATATGTATTTAAGTATTTCCTTGACTGGACTCAGGAAACATATAGCAGCATAACAAACGTGGCACGTTCTCATGTTTCAAACGGCCTGTGTCGCCATTGAACATGCCGGTAGGAATACATCAGCTGAGATGACGTGTTCATTTTGAAACATACTATTAACTTTGTGACTTTAATTAATATGGACATGGAAAATTACAAAAACAATATAAAAATAAGAACAGAAGCATTTTAACTTCTTGACTTAAGCTATACAATATATAGGACTCATTGAGTATAGGACTCTATACCTTTAAATCATAGTACTTTTTATCATGTCTATTTTATAATCTATTCTATTTTATTCTATTATTATTTGTATTTTTTGCACAATCAAGGCGGGCATGGCCACCTTCATTTCACTACATGTCTCGTGTATGTATGCGACAAATAAATCTCTTGAATCTTGAATCTAAAAACTAAGATTGTTTTCTACCCATTACCTGAACCCAACCCCCTAATCTGAACTACTCCTTCTCCCCACCATAACCTGACCCGAACCAGGAAAACACCACGCCTCCTGACACGTTCGCCAGTTCAGAAACGTCAAAAAAAAACTATCTATAAAATCATACCATGCGGCCCTGTGGACTTCAGCAAATACAGCATAACGAACCACATTTGCCGCTGTAACCGGAGCCAGTGAGATAGTGTGTTTCTCACACAATACAGTACATTCATCGTAGGATAATGTCTCTTGAAAAAAAAACAGTCATGGCGAATCATGGAGGAAATATCACACAGTTTGTCACAGAGATATTCTGGAGCTTCGCAACTGATTCAGATTTATGTCTCTTCAAGGGAATAACGCGGTCCTTCGCTTCGGGTGAACTGAAGTAACAATGGGACAGGTTTCCCCTTCCAGTCGAGTTCTCTCTTGAGGATACAGCATCACACGACCTAAATATGCACGGAATAATGTCAACCATGTCACTGGTGTCGGAATCAAGATCGGCACTCCTCGATTTCTGTATAATCTAAAGGTGCACCATGCCGTTTTGGGAGAGGAATTTGTTTACATTTGCAGCGTCTGCCATGACAACATATTTATGTAATTCTTGGAATTATTCTAACTCATGTCATTGGGAATCAAAACAAAATCACTGAGGCACTGGGGACCAAATGTAAGTCTGGTAGCTATGTCTGTGAATAGTAAATTATGTTTGTAAACAAAGTTGCAGACCTAAACAACAACAGCGCTTTTGAGGTAGATTTTTCTAGATTCCAACAGAGTTCCAGGGAGACGGTCTCCCTCCGCAGTCTGTTCATCCAGTTGTGAAAATATGCCTCAGAATCTTTTACATTTCTCGGACTCTCTCAAAACTACACAGTGCACCTTTAAAGTGTCTGAGAGCAGGAGTGTGGATAACGTTTTATCCGCCCTATAAACTGACTATTTGTTTTTATAGAACTTGGATGAAATTGATGGAAACCACCTGGAAGATTCTCTGTGAAACTGAGGACAGCAAAGATGTATATAAAATACGTTTTTTTCTTTGAATGCAAGGGTGTACAGTAAACACTCAAAAAAAACTCACACTACATACTGTAATTATGGCTCCAGGCCTGAATCCCTCTGAATTCATGTATAACTGAAAGTAGTGTGATGTTATCTTATAGAGGAATTTAACCAAAATAGACTTTTAGTTTGCAATTCAGCTAAAATGAAACATTCCCTAAAGATTGACCAGGTACATTATTCTGTTGAGTTATGACCTCTCACGTGAAGGAAAACACACTGTGATGACATCATCAAACTGCATTGCCTGAGATTAAAATGTTATGGACTGTTGTGTTTCCATAACTAATTGACAAAAGCATGTATGTGAATAATGATCTGTATATGTTTTTTGTGTTCTAAAATAAATACCATACCATACCATACCATACCAGACTACAACAGAAACTGGGGGGACATTTTAGGAAAATGTAAACTTTTGCAGAATCGAAACCTAAGCACTAATTAAAGAAAATAAGTAAAAGCCTCTTTAAAATGGAGCACTTCCAAGGGGCCAAAAAAACATTATATTCTATTTATTTTTTAATACATTTTGTAGATACATTTGATGGTAGATCTACACTATTTTGAGAAGTTCCCTGAATCCTTACTGCTTGTAAGGATAACTTCCTTCCTCATCTCTGCTCATCTCCTCTCTAGGATAGCGTGAGAGGAGACATTAGCAACTATAAACCTCTTAGGGCTAATAGGCTGGTGGTCGGGGGGTTAACTCATAGCTGAGTAAGATGTAAACCGTCTTGTGTGAAATAGCTGTGAAAATCAACAACGCAAGCCATGCTAACCCCCACATGTGACTCAGGAAAAGACGTTGTCTCAGCCGCCCTTGACTCTAACCGACATTGAGAGCCTACCACCAGGAAGGAAGGAGGAATGAATCATAGCCAAGCTATCCGCACAGATCTCCACGGACTGAGCTGTGATTGACAGGCATGATGAAACCATCCAGCAGGCTGTCAACTCTAGAGTCCACATGTGCAACTTTATCCTGAAGACAAACGAATGAACTCTTTCAGTCAATCCTGTTTTGCAGTCAGAGCCACTCAGTTTTGGAACATCCTACAAACAGAAATACAATACTGTGCTACCTACCACAACTTTACAAAAAAACTTAAGACCTGGCTATTAACCAATCAAACATGTGATCACTTTTAGTTCAGTCAGTTCATTGTGTATTTTGTTATTGCTTTTACTATTATGTTGGATTGTGTTGTAAATATTGTGTTTTACTTGTAATGCTTCTGTTTTAGGTGTATGGTCTTATAACATTTTGCCCAAAGGACTACAGTTGCGAATTAGCCAGGTGGCTAAAACTGACACATTTACAGAAATGTTGATTAATGTGAACGGTCCTTTTTAAATAAACTGAAACTGAACCAATCTCAAGTTGAAGGTTGATGACTTCGAAAACCGAGGCAAAACAATAACCGTAGTACCAGAGTGCCTGAAAAGGCAGAGAGGGCCCACATTCCACAGAATTCATTGAATCGGGCCGAAGCTTTTCCAGCTTGTCCAACGGCTGACGAAGAGGAAACAAGGCGACACAACATGTGAATCTTTGGGCACGGATACATCACTATCAAACGGTAGGGATGGCTACCGAATCCGGTACTTTTAAGGGTACCGACCGAATCACATTGGTACTACTGAGTACTGATTCACGTGAGATCCACCGGTGCCACATTTCGGTACTGTAAACAAAATACGCAAAACGAAACCTATGAAGTGTGTTCACGTCAACGTTCACGCGCACAATACACGCTTACCTAGGATTTTACTTGATTCAACAACAAAGCAGTCGGTTCAAGGGCAAACTGAAAATGGTCGCAAGTGTGGTTACACTTTACAAAGCTAGATGCAGACACCGCTCGCTGCAATATTATATATTATATATATATATTAACAAATTGTTCTAAATAAATAATGATAATAAATCATTTGAAGTTTGGACACATTTTTTACAACTGAGGTAGGTAGATTAGGTTATATATTAGGTAGTAGGTACATTTTTAGAGACTAAAGTACCGGAAAAAGGTACCGTTGGGTACTACCGGTTCAAATGTGACTGGTACCAAACGGAGGAACGCAGAGTGAAGTGAGCGAGAGAAGCCAAAATTCACATCTCTCCCGACTACAGAGGTGTCCAGAGAGGCTTATTTATGCTCCACTGTTAAATCCCAGCTACAGCTACAGGAAGCTAAACTTCCAGATTAGATTAATCTGTATTCCTCCCCATAGGGAAATTCATAACAGTGACAGTAATAAGAAGAAGTAATAAGAAAAGATAAAAAGATAAATATCTAACCGAAGTCTACCCTGTACAAATTGATAACCCCACCACCCACATCCACTTCAAATGGCTTGTAGTCGTTGTACTACTATAGCCCTTGGTTGGTGGTGAGTGACGACTTCAAATTAAAATAAGTGTTGCCTAATGGTGTTGTCATGATGACAGCAGCTCAGGAGGTCGTCTGGTAATCAGAAGGTCCCCGGTTCTGATGCAGGCTCCTCCTGGGCCCCGTTCCCCGTACCTGGATAACTGAGTTAGCCGGATAATTTCCTGTCTGGCCTGACTTAAGCCGGACCTTCCTGTTCCCCGACGCGCGATTGTCTAAATCACCATGACAACAGATCAAAAAGTTTGAGCCTGGTCGAGAGCAGGGTTAACTTCAGTTAGCCGGATGAACCATGGCCACGCCCCCGCAAAGAAATGACAGCTCGCTTCCTGAAATGATTCTCACAGTCTAGATCCCATTTATACCATTCTGAATTATGTTTCTGTGCTTCGTTTTCCTAGAGGGGGCTTTTGAAATGTATAATAATAGAACTAAATGCTGATAATAAATCATATTGAGCCTATAGATTTACTTTGTCCTAAATAAAATAATGCACGTCATATATGGCGCTCGGAGTCGCGATACACGCTGCATGTGGTTATTTTAATAACGGCGCATTGCAAATGTGAATCCCGCGGGGATATTTTTAATGAATGAAACCTATCGGCCGTTTGGCTCTGATTAGTTTCGTATATTCTCCGCTGTAGATTTGCTTAACGGAGCGCCCGGATTGTGTTTCATTCAAGCATAAAATTGAAGTGTCTCTGCGTGGATTGTGGTTTTTGTGTGATATTGTAACTGGGATTAAAATGTCTGATGAGATGCGCTGTTTGACGGATTTGAGAAATTGAATGAGCCGTTGACGTCACATTAATGCATTTGAGAATAAAGAGATAAAACTTCATATTTTAGTAAGAAAAATATTCTAAACACGGGTCTCTCGTCCATTAATGCATAAACAATGAGTATATGCCGTCTGGCACAGTGGGCGCAGCGGCTAGTGCTGAATCCTGGCAACCGGGCGACCGGTGTTCGAAACCCCGCGTATCCAATATAATTTTTTTGGAATATAATATTAATGATTATACGCAAAAGTAGCCTAGTTTTAAGTTAAAATATTATAAATCTACATGCATTGAGGATGTCATTCTTTATATAGCTCTCAACGTGCACCAAATTGAATTATTCCTACATTGCAAAAAGAAGGAAAAGACTAGGAGAAGTGGGATTTGAACCCGGGCCGCCTGTGTGAAAGTCAAAAGCAGAAACCGTTACACCACAGGGCAGATAAGTAAAAGATCCACCATACATCAATCAATGGGTAAGAGAGCCGTATCCTTATTCTGTATAACAGTTTAACTAATTATTTTCGCTAGCAAGATCTCATTTGATTATCCATTCCATAAACCTACTGCCAGCAGGCAAGTTTAAAGAAATATAATCTGATTGATTGGGGTAATGAGGGACTTAAAATTAGCCTATAGATAACGCATTTAACTTGTCGGCGAGGCGATTGAGCCGTACTGCAATCTGTTAATAAAGTTTTAAATCAATTAATCAATCAATGCCGTTAGAAAATCAGGATCTCTGCTATCGATACGTGCTGGCTTTTCAACTGGAGCGGCCACGCGCACTTATCCTGGGTCTCAAGTCTGGTTCGAGTTAACAAGACTGAATCCACCTTCGAGGAACAGGAAAATCCCGGCTTCAAACATCGGGTTAACTGAATCTGGATAATGGGACTCTTGATCGACTTAGTTGAACCAGGTACGGGGAATAGGGCCCAGGTAGCGTGTCGTAGTGTCCTACACTTAACCCCTAACCCCTAATGAGCAGGTCAGCACCTCGCTGTGTGAATGTACCAGTGCATGGGTGACTGTGAGGCATAGCTTGTAAAGCGATTTGGATAAAACCATTTAGTTTATTAGCCTATCTGACTCGTATGTATATACAGTTGTCTAAGAGAGAACTGGACAATGTTGCTACAACAAAATAGGCATTTCTTTGTCCTCCATATCGAATTTAGTTTCAGACTTTACTGAAGCAGAAAGCTAAAAAGAAAATATCACAAGTGAGTGTTGCAGTTTTGCGTTTGGATGACCACTATAAGCATAGCTTGAATGCTCTTGGCAGAAAAGACTTCTGATGTCTTTTTAGTGTGACTTGTCAGCTGTGTGTGCAGTCTTGTAGTTCTCAGGCTGTATTGGCTTCGTGGTGTATCCAAAGCCTCAAGTAGGCCGTCGCTGACTCCTCCTTCAACAGCCGTCACTGACTCCTCCTTCAACAGCCGTCACTGACTCCTCCTTCAACAGCCGTCACTGACTCCTCCTTCAACAGCCGTCACTGACTCCTCCTTCAACACCATCACTGACTCCTCCTTCAACACCGTCACTGACTCCTCCTTCAACAGCCGTTTGAATTATCAGCAACTGGCTTCATGGGTTCGTCTCTCCGTGCCGCCAGACTGGGGACTGCGCCACTCTGTGATACGACAGAACCTCCACTCTGCAGGCCTCTGATACAGCAGAACCTCCACTCTGCAGGCCTGTGATACAGCAGAACCTCCACTCGGCAGGCCTGTGATACAGCAGAACCTCCACTCTGCAGGGCTCTGATACAGCAGAGCCTCCACTCGGTAGGCCTGTGATACAGCAGAACCTCCACTCGGTAGGCCTCTGATACAGCAGAACCTCCACTCTGCAGGCCTCTGATACAGCAGAACTTCCACTCGGTAGGCCTGTGATACAGCAGAACTTCCACTCGGTAGGCCTGTGATACAGCAGAACCTCCACTCTGCAGGCCTGTGATACAGCAGAACCTCCACTCGGTAGGCCTGTGATACAGCAGAACTTCCACTCGGTAGGCCTGTGATACAGCAGAACCTCCACTCTGCAGGCCTGTGATACAGCAGAACCTCCACTCGGTAGGCCTGTGATACAGCAGAACCTCCACTCGGCAGGCCTGTGATACGGCAGAACCTCCACTCGGTAGACCTCTGATACAGCAGAACCTCCACTCGGTAGGCCTGTGATACAGCAGAACCTCCACTCGGTAGGCCTGTGATACAGCAGAACCTCCACTCGGTAGGCCTGTGATACAGCAGAACCTCCACTCGGCAGGGCTCTGATACAGCAGAACCTCCACTCGGTAGGCCTGTGATACAGCAGAACCTCCACTCGGTAGGCCTGTGATACGGCAGAACTTCCACTCGGTAGGCCTCTGATACAGCAGAACCTCCACTCTGCAGGCCTGTGATACAGCAGAACCTCCACTCGGTAGGCCTGTGATACAGCAGAACTTCCGCTGGAAGGCTCTCCAGGTCTTGGATGAGGTTCTTGGGAAGTCCTGCCCATACGAGGGTGAGGCCCTCAAGAACAGGTCTGATGAAGCCCACATAACGAGACAGGACATCAGGTGGAAGCGCTGCTAGTTTGGCCACACTCAGGTACTGGGTTGGGCTTTTTTGGCCATGTAGTACCTTAACGTGTGCTTAACGTGTGCTTAACGTGTGCTCCCTTATCCCTCTTCTGAAAATATCGCCCCAACTTGGCAGTCTCCCATTCAGTCAGAATCTGGTCACAGTTTAGAATACACAACGCATCTGTTTAATTCATTAATCTTTCAGACTCCAACCTCTAACACCTGGCACACCAAAGGAATTACAACCAATAATAACTTGTGTACATTGACCTTAGATTTTGCATCATTCGCACAATTCTCCAATGATCTACCCAAAAACTTTGTTAGACATCTTCAGATTAGGGGCCTTGGGTTCCAAATTAGTTTTTGTCTCTTTTCCAGGCGTACGACGACCACATAATACCATCGACCACATTCTCTCTTTACAGCCAGATTGCTTCATATCACTCAAAAGTAATATTTCCCCTCATTCAGCTGAGGACATTAGAAGGCGCTGGGAAGTGGATCTGGGTATAGACATGTCAGAAGATCGATGGGAGGCAGAGCTTGATGTGATACATACCTCCTCCGTGCCAGACATGGCTTAAAGTCCTATGGGTTCACTGTACTAACGCAAAGCTAAAATGTACCCTGATGTAGATTCTCTCATGTCCTCACATGTGAGGGGGCAACCAGCCGATTATGTCCATAATATGTTCTGGTCAAATATATATACATTCTGGTCCAGTATCTTCAAGGCAGATACAGAAATAAAGAATTTAAATATATATAATAATAATAATAATAATAATAATAATAATAATAATAATAATAATAATAATAATAATAATAATAATAATAATAATAATAATAATAATAATAATAATAATAATAATAATAATAATAATAATCCTTATATGCTTTTTTCAGATTAACACTAGCAGCTCTTAAAAAGTAGGCAAATATAATTGCAGCATTTACTTACTTACACCTTAACAAACACTCACCTTAACACTCACTTTAGACACCTTAATACTACATATATATTTATTAAAGAGATTTTCACTACATTCATAACTCATTTGCATTTGCACCTTGCCTTAAAGTCTTTGTACCTCATTGTCTGCATTTGTACCTCATTGTCTGCATTTTACTCACTGTAATTAGATTGTACTTAGGTTGTACTTACTTACATACTTACTTAGCTTGTATATTGTATTGTATATTGTATATTGTATAGTGTCCTCTTTTACTACTTTTTTACTGTATGAAGCACATTCTCAGGGGCTCATACAGAACAAAGCATTTCACTGTAAAGTACATGTACGTTATATGTGACAAATAAAAACAAACTTAAACTTGAACTTGAACTACTTAATTACAAAAGTTTAAGAACATTTAAAAGAAAATGGTCACCGTTTCTGGAATAATTTGAAACCCTACAGACACCACTTAATGCTGAGTGAAGACTAGGAGAACAGACTACAAACCATGCCTGTCTAATTTATTATTATACAATTGTATCGGCTATGAGAAATATCTGCTATAAGTACTCCTGGTGGCACAGTAGAGGTAGCAGCACCCCCTTTTCTTTCTTTCTAAATATTTATTCAATTGTATTTACTGATTGTATCCGTATTTATTGAAGTATTTATTTTATTTACTTACATAATCTGCAGCAAGGCATTATGGGTGACATGGGAGGAGGGGGGAGAAAGGGTGGATGTGAGGGTTAGATTGATATTTCCTTTGCTATCCTTACATATGTTATTTCTGCGGTTGTTTTTCCCCTTCCTTTCTGATACTCACTTTGCATTTCTTTTGTATCAGACAAAAAAAAAACGTTGCTTTTGTTCTTTTTGTTTGTTTTGTAAAAAGCTGAACATCTATAAAAAAGAAATAAAAAAAAAAGAGGCCAAGCCCAACCAAGCTGCCCCTCTCGACGTAGGCAGCATTACGTTGACGTACATTTTACACCGGCTTTGATGTTCACATAGACACTGACGTAATGTAGTAGTATATGGGATAATAATAAATTGTTTCTACATTCCACATTATTGTACAGTGAGCCACAGTACACCCGGAATTAACCATATTCATACAGCGTCCATTTTGCTCTTATGTCACGCTCAGGTTGGGATTCCTTTAGTTGGGATCATATATTATATGGTCAATGGATCTGAAAATAATAAAAAGAGACTCAAACATGCACAAGCACATGGTGCCGTGTGGTCCTGTAAGTGCAACGTTGTGCTCACGTCTTCAAAGTTGAATGGTCCTCAAAGAAATTATTATCATTGTCATAATCAGGCGACAACAATCACAGAAAATGCTAAGATTTTTGCGGTCAGTCTAAGTTGTTTTACAGTCAAAAGAAAGTACAATGGGGATCAACGGTTGGTTACTTAGGCTATTATGAAAAGATAAAAGATAAACCATTATGTACTAATTGAGAACTTCCATACAACTGAAGTTTTCAGAGGAACAACGTTTTCAGACTTCATTATCTAAAGATGGTAAGCGTTGCATTCATTACAGTTAAAGACAGTAGACACTGAGTACTTTCTGGTGATATATCACATTCTAAGTGATTCGGATCACATTACATTTACATTTTGTCATTTAGCTGACGCTTTTATCCAAAGCGACTTACAAGTTCTGTACGACAAGTCAGCAGGAAGGGTACAACTCTTTCAGCTGAGTAACAATGTTCATCAAACAGTACTGAAACTTGGGTGGTGCAGTGTTGAGTGCATAGTGGTAAAGACATATTAGTATAGTAGGAAGAGTGCATGATAGGAGACAGTAAGGAAATAATTTTATTTTATTTGAATTAAAAAACATTTCAGATATCGATTAAATAAATGTGTTTTTAGTCGACGGCAAAATATTGGTCAGGTTTCGGCTGTCCTAACTGTGGTGGGAAGTTCGTTCCACCGTTGTGGAGCGAGGACTGAGAATAGGCGACTTCTCTTTGATGACCCTCCAGAGCTCGGATAGGAGTGGGTCTGAGGCGGCCAGAAGATGCAGAACGTAGGGGTCTTGAGGGTTTGTAGTTAGAGACCATTGACCAGAGGTAGGTGGGAGCGGTTCCCTTCACTGCGCGATATGCCAGGTCGAGGACCTTGAAGCGAATTCGTGCGGCAATGGGGAGACAGTGCAGGTCCCTGAGAAGTGGGGTAACATGGGCTGACTGTGGTAGGTATTGACTTTACAACTGCAAATACATGGCTGTCCCAAAAAAAAGGGAGTTATTTGGTTATTCACTGCAATGGTTAAATTTGTATTCCATGTGCCATAATGCTGCTGCCATAATGCTGCTGCCATAATGCTGCTGCCATAATGCAAGGGCAATAAGAGAAAAGACTGTCCCAGAATGAAAAGTGGAGACAACTTCAACGCCAGACTCTGTCCAGAATTAATTTACATTCAAACATACCATACACACACACATACGTATGCATGCATATGTATGCACATGTGTACACACACACATGCATACATTAGCATAACAGCATGAGCATGCACACAAGCAAACACACACACACACACACACACATCTATATGTGCACACACACACACACACACACACACACACACACACACACACACACACACACACACACACACACACACACACACACACACACACACACACACACACACACACACACACACACACACACACACACACACACACACACACACACACACACACACACACACACACACACACACACACACACGAGCATGCCAGCATGAGTATGCACCCAAGCAAATACACACACACACGCACGCACGCACGCACGCACGCACGCACGCACGCACGCACGCACGCACGCACGCACGCACACACACACTTATGTATGTACACAAGTATACCCATATATATATGACAAGCAATACAATAAATATAAAAAAATAAGTAAATCTTTAAATAACAGTATGTATTAAACATTGTTTTTGTTGAATTTATGTTTCAGGAACTGATGATGTGGGGGAAATATATTGTAAGCTATGACATGCAGGAAGAGCAATATTAAATATCACATCATTCATTCATGAACCTGGTATAGACATTAAAAAGGAATGAAATCCGACAATGATATGTTTACATGAGAGAGATAAAAGGACAAATTATCTCGTACGGAAACAACACCATAGGTAAACATTTGTGGTCCTGCAATATCCTTCAACATCAATTTATATCTATTCACTGTGAAATATTCCTATATGTGAGTGAAAAAATGGAAGACCTTTGTCAAATAATGTACATTTATTTGTACACACAGTACACACACGCACGCACGCACACACACACACACACACACACACACACACACACACACACACACACACACACACACACACACACACACACACACACACACACACACACACACACACACACACACACACACACACACACACACACACACACACACACACACACACACACACACACACACACACACACACATACACACACACACACACACACACACACACACACTACACACACTCCCTTACATGTCCAAGTCTTATTGCAGTACAGTAAAGAGAGCCAACAAAATAGTTATTAACCTTAAACACCTAAAAAGAATATTAAACACCTAATAAAAATGACTACAATCTTCCAAAATAACCGGCAAGACTTTGCTGTACGAAGATCGATGATACAACACATTGCAAAGTGTTCAATACAAGTTCAATAACAATTCTTATTATATGGAGGTATTTTCACATTTATCCAACGCTCTCCATCACAAACAACACTTGACTAATGTCAACCCCTTCCCACTATTTGTTTTAAACATTTTATGATTGTTTATCTTTCTGAAAAACAAATGCTTCTGTGACCATTCCTGATGGTCGAAAATTGTGATACTATTGTTCAACAATTTGGGGGCATGTGACTTGAGATTTACAACAAGAGCAACTCCAATAAGGTCTAACTCTTTTTATCACAGACACAGCGAGCAACCAGGATGACGAGGATAAATGTACACCAGGTAAAATAGCCTAAGAATAAGTAATCACCACATACAAGTGTTTTTATTATAATTTCTTTTAATTCTGTGTTAAAGTGTAAAGAAAGTCTTAGACATAGAGTCTTAGACGTCCTATCACAGTTCCTAGCAGTTTAAACACCTCCAATCCCATCTGCAGCTTAGCGCTAAGAGGATCCCAATGAACAGATTCCTTGTCAAGTCATAATTAGCTAAATGACAGGCTCTCTTTCCAGACATGCAAGGTCTACCTTCTGCACTGTTTCCTTGACTTCTCCCTGTATTTTATATACTGCTTTGCAGGCTGCTGAATCACTAATAGTTACTGAATTATTATTTTGTACTTGATTTACTGTACTTTTCTTGTATATATATTCAAATATATTCAAGTACAAAGATGGTTTACAGTAGTTTGATACTGTGCGTCTCAGTCTTTTCCGTTTGCACCTCTTAAAGAAACCAATAATAAACAGATGGTCTATTTCGTTGACCGGATTCTGTTTTGGAAGTTCCAAAAATCGCCAATCCATATAATTTACAAATCTGCATAACTTTTTTCCATGTATACACTATATTAAAAAAAAATAAAGTATATATAAGTGTGAAACAACCATTAAATATTCCTGAAAAACATGTGGTAAAATTCCTCAAAGCTGCTCTAATTAATTATAAATCAAATGATAAGGTACAGTTGTACAATTAAGCACCCAGGCAAACTGTTACGGTATAAGGTAAACTCTCAAGCCCCTGCACACACACACACACACACTCTCTCTCACTTTCTCTTACTCACACTCACACACACACACACTCTCTCACTTTCTCTCACTCACACTCACACACACACACACTCTCACTTTCTCTCACTCACACTCACACACACACACACTCTCTCAGAACTACTCGCGGACCACAGCTTCTGCCTGCGAGTGTGTATCGCTGTCTGGCTTCTCGTACCCATTAATCTGCCTCTAGCCTTTTCCCCGTGGGCAGGAGGGTAAGTCCTCGATGCCCAACACACAGGGCTGTGGGGCCAACACCACTAAACCCCTGGAGCCACCCCGGGCTCTCCTAGACCCAACACACCCCCCCTCCCTCTCAACACTATACTGTCCACTGTCCCGTTCGCGTCAGGGGGTGCAGCTCAGTGGTGGACTCTTTTTTTTTTCATTTAAAAAAAAGAATTATTTCTGTTTACTCCTGATCTTTTTTTTATTATTATTTTTTTTAGAAGAATGATGATCGAGAAGTAGTTTTTTTGGCCAAATGTTCAAACAAACCAAAATACTAACGCACACACACACACACACGCGCGCGCGCGCGCGCACGCACGCACACACACACACACACACACACACACACACACACACACACACACACACACACACACACACACACACACACACACACACACACACACACACACACACACACACACACACACACACACACACACACACACACACACACACACACACACACACACACACACAACCACACACAGCCACTACAACAAAGATATAAGAGTGAAAGAGAGAGAGAGAGAGAGAGAGAGAGAGAGAGAGAGAGAGAGAGAGAGAGAGAGAGAGAGAGAGAGAGAGAGAGAGAGAGAGAGAGAGAGAGAGAGAGAGAGAGAGAGAGAGAGTGAAATTAAAGGAGAAGCACCTACTGGTTGTGGTAGCAGAGAGGGTCTGGGATGCACAGTTGAGACACATCCATCAGTCCACGTTAACCATTCCAGGTTCCAGTTACAAGAAGAAGAAAAAAACTGAAGCAGCAGGAGGAAACGCTGCAGGGTGTCTCTGGATCAGTTCCTGAGGCTCTGCATCACTCTGGACCCCCAGAGAAAAACACTTCTCAGCTGTTCCCCGGACGTTGTGGCCCCCTTGCTACTGTTTCGACCCCACCGCCAGTAACACCTTGGGGCTCGGCCCGACGCCCTCCAGTCAAAACAGGTGCAGCACCTCAGGCTGCGTGGGTGACGAGAGACTGGAGCTATGCTGAGGTGTGTGTGTGTGTGTGTGTGTGTGTGTGTGTGTGTGTGTGTGTGTGTGTGTGTGTGTGTGTGTGTGTGTGTGTGTGTGTGGAAAGGAAGGAGAGAAAGAGGTAAGGCAGTGAAGAGAAGGTTAGAGGAAGAAGATAGTAAGGAAAGGAGGACTGAGAGAAAGAAAAAAGAGAGAGAAAGACAGATGGATAGAGAGAGAGAGAGAGAGAGAGAGAGAGAGAGAGAGAGAGAGAGAGAGAGAGAGAGAGAGAGAGAGAGAGAGAGAGAGAGAGAGAGAGAGAGAGCAGCAGTGGTGAGAGCACACTAGGACTGAGCAGGTCCGTCAGAGGATTGAGGATCTCCATTGCAGAGGCAGGGCTCTTTAAGTACAGGGGGGAGGCGGGGGGGGGGGGCTTGATGAATATGGAACAGCCGCCGTTGGTCGGTTTCCAAGAGGGCTGGCCCGGGCAGCAGCCAATGGGCTTGGCGGATGGCTGTGAGGGGAGGGGGCCGACGGAGAGACAGTCAGTGTCGGGTCATCACAAGGGAAACGCACATGCACGGAGCCGTGCACACACACACACACACACACACACACACACACACACACACACACACACACACACACACACACACACACACACACACACACACACACACACACACACACACACACACACACACACACACACACACACACACACACACACACACCCACACACACAGAATGTTTTGTGTTGCAACTTCTATAAAACAAGACTATCACTATATCCTATGTACCTACAGTATATATATATATCATGACAAAAAAATTATTTCAGTCCTATTAGGGTAAACAAAGAAACCACTAATCCACTTGCATCTCATGACAATCAACTTCAGTTCAACCTGCATCTCTTACAATCAAAACAACATGATAAAACATAACATTAATTTAATCCATATGTCAAAATGGGAAAGGACCATTTGGTGCTGGGAATTAACCCCCAAATATCAAAGATAAAACACAAAAAATTAAAAAATATTCACCTGAACATATTCATAATATGGATTACATACATAATACTGTATGTACAAGTATTAATAAATTGGGAATGTTACACTGGCGAATAAAATGCTAATGTTTCTGTCCCGACACATTTTTCTTCACCCAATGTTTCAGAATGTATTCACACAGTGTTGAACAGCTGCACTGTGACGTGTTCAGTGGGAGCAGTGGACGTGTTCTCCTGGGAGACAGACCCAGAGGAGTGTTAGTGTTCAGTGGGAGCAGTGGACGTGTTCTCCTGGGAGACAGACCCAGAGGAGTGTTAGTGTTCAGTGGGAGCAGTGGACGTGTTCTCCTGGGAGACAGACCCAGAGGAGTGTTAGTGTTCAGTGGGAGCAGTGGACGTGTTCTCCTGGGAGACAGACCCAGAGGAGTGTTAGTGTTCAGTGGGAGCAGTGGACGTGTTCTCCTGGGAGACAGACCCAGAGGAGTGTTAGTGTTCAGTGGGAGCAGTGGACGTGTTCTCCTGGGAGACAGACCCAGAGGAGTGTTAGTGTCCAGTGGGAGCAGTGGACGTGTTCTCCTGGGAGACAGACCCAGAGGAGTGTTAGTGTTCAGTGGGAGCAGTGGACGTGTTCTCCTGGGAGACAGACCCAGAGGAGTGTTAGTGTTCAGTGGGAGCAGTGGACGTGTTCTCCTGGGAGACAGACCCAGAGGAGTGGTAGTGTTCAGTGGGAGCAGTGACGTGTTCTCCTGGGAGACAGACCCAGAGGAGTGTTAGTGTTCAGTGGGAGCAGTGGACGTGTTCTCCTGGGAGACAGACCCAGAGGAGTGTTAGTGTTCAGTGGGAGCAGTGGACGGTTTCTCCTGGGAGACAGACCCAGAGGAGTGTTGTGTTCAGTGGGAGCAGTGGACGTGTTCTCCTGGGAGACAGACCCAGAGGAGTGTTAGTGTTCAGTGGGAGCAGTGGACGTGTTCTCCTGGGAGACAGACCCAGAGGAGTGTTAGTGTTCAGTGGGAGCAGTGGACGTGTTCTCCTGGGAGACAGACCCAGAGGAGTGTTAGTGTTCAGTGGGAGCAGTGGACGTGTTCTCCTGGGAGACAGACCCAGAGGAGTGTTAGTGTTCAGTGGGAGCAGTGGACGTGTTCTCCCTGGGAGACAGACCCAGAGGAGTGTTAGTGTTCAGTGGGAGCCAGTGGACGGGTTCTCCTGAGTGTTAGTGTTCAGTGGGAGCAGTGGACGTGTTCTCCTGGGAGACAGACCCAGAGGAGTGTTAGTGTTCAGTGGGAGCAGTGGACGTGTTCTCCTGGAGACAGACCCAGAGGAGTGTTAGTGTTCAGTGGGAGCAGTGGACGTGTTCTCCTGGGAGACAGACCCAGAGGAGTGTTAGTGTTCAGTGGGAGCAGTGGACGTGTTCTCCTGGGAGACAGACCCAGAGGAGTGTTAGTGTTCAGTGGGAGCAGTGGACGTGTTCTCCTGGGAGACAGACCCAGAGGAGTGTTGGTGTTCAGTGGGAGCAGTGGACGTGTTCTCCTGGGAGACAGACCCAGAGGAGTGTTAGTGTTCAGTGGGAGCAGTGGACGTGTTCTCCTGGGAGACAGACCCAGAGGAGTGTTAGTGTTCAGTGGGAGCAGTGGACGTGTTCTCCTGGGAGACAGACCGAGAGGAGTGTTGTGTTCAGTGGGAGCAGTGGACGTGTTCTCCTGGGAGACAGACCCAGAGGAGTGTTAGTGTTCAGTGGGAGCAGTGGACGTGTTCTCCTGGGAGACAGACCCAGAGGAGTGTTAGTGTTCAGTGGGAGCAGTGGACGTGTTCTCCTGGGAGACAGACCCAGAGGAGTGTTAGTGTTCAGTGGAGCAGTGGACGTGTTCTCCTGGGAGACAGACCCAGAGGAGTGTTAGTGTTCAGTGGAGCAGTGGACGTGTTCTCCTGGGAGACAGACCAGAGGAGTGTTAGTGTTCAGTGGGAGCAGTGGACGTGTTCTCCTGGGAGACAGACCCAGAGGAGTGTTAGTGTTCAGTGGGAGCAGTGGACGTGTTCTCCTGGGAGACAGACCCAGAGGAGTGTTGGTGTTCAGTGGGAGCAGTGGACGTGTTCTCCTGGGAGACAGACCCAGAGGAGTGTTGGTGTTCAGTGGGAGCAGTGGACGTGTTCTCCTGGAGACAGACCCAGAGGAGTGTTAGTGTTCAGTGGGAGCAGTGGACGTGTTCTCCTGGGAGACAGACCCAGAGGAGTGTTGTGTTCAGTGGGAGCAGTGGACGTGTTCTCCTGGGAGACAGACCCAGAGGAGTGTTGTGTTCAGTGGGAGCAGTGGACGTGTTCTCCTGGAGACAGACCCAGAGGAGTGTTAGTGTTCAGTGGGAGCAGTGGACGTGTTCTCCTGGGAGACAGACCCAGAGGAGTGTTAGTGTTCAGTGGGAGCAGTGGATGTGTTCTCCTGGGAGACAGACCCAGAGGAGTGTTAGTGTTCAGTGGAGCAGTGGATGTGTTCTCCTGGAGACAGACCCAGAGGAGTGTTAGTGTTCAGTGGGAGCAGTGGACGTGTTCTCCTGGGAGACAGACCCAGAGGAGTGTTAGTGTTCAGTGGGAGCAGTGGACGTGTTCTCCTGGGAGACAGACCCAGAGGAGTGTTAGTGTTCAGTGGGAGCAGTGGACGTGTTCTCCTGGAGACAGACCCAGAGGAGTGTTAGTGTTCAGTGGGAGCAGTGGACGTGTTCTCCTGGGAGACAGACCCAGAGGAGTGTTAGTGTTCAGTGGGAGCAGTGGACGTGTTCTCCTGGAGACAGACCCAGAGGAGTGTTGTGTTCAGTGGGAGCAGTGGACGTGTTCTCCTGGGAGACAGACCCAGAGGAGTGTTGGTGTTCAGTGGGAGCAGTGGACGTGTTCTCCTGGGAGACAGACTCCAGAGAGTGTTAGTGTTCAGTGGGAGCAGTGGACGTGTTCTCCTGGGAGACAGACCCAGAGGAGTGTTGTGTTCAGTGGGAGCAGTGGACGTGTTCTCCTGGGAGACAGACCCAGAGGAGTGTTGTGTTCAGTGGGAGCAGTGACGTGTTCTCCTGGGAGACAGACCCAGAGAGTGTTAGTGTTCAGTGGGAGCAGTGGACGTGTTCTCCTGGGAGACAGACCCAGAGGAGTGTTAGTGTTCAGTGGGAGCAGTGGATGTGTTCTCCTGGGAGACAGACCCAGAGGAGTGTTAGTGTTCAGTGGGAGCAGTGGATGTGTTCTCCTGGGAGACAGACCCAGAGGAGTGTTAGTGTTCAGTGGGAGCAGTGGATGTGTTCTCCTGGGAGACAGACCCAGAGGAGTGTTAGTGTTCAGTGGGAGCAGTGGACGTGTTCTCCTGGAGACAGACCCAGAGGAGTGTTAGTGTTCAGTGGGAGCAGTGGACGTGTCTCCTGGGAGACAGACCCAGAGGAGTGTTAGTGTTCAGTGGGAGCAGTGGACGTGTTCTCCT
>NC_140169.1:83822861-83975361 GCF_963971535.1 Notolepis coatsorum
TCCGATTCAAGCTCAGATAGATGACATGCATAATTTTACCCTGGATGAAAACATACCCACAAGTCTTTGTTCTGCTACAGTATACGGCTATTTCAGTTCCGACAATTCAGAAATAATATCACGCACTGACTTTTACATTGTAGAAATGGTGCTCTTGTTGCGTTTATAACGTTATTCCGGTCGTGTTATTGTAGCCATACGGTACACGGCGGAACACAGGCGATAAAGTTGTCGATCTGGTCAATTGAAACTCATTTTAATTCACTGAAACGTACAAAAAAAAATGTCAACGTCCTCAGCTCTCGGTGTCCATTTGGAGTTTATTGCCCCACTTAGGATCGATCCCCGCGTTCACCTTAAGATCCGGTCGCAGGCACTTTCCCAGCTCCATGTTGACAGTATTCTGAAGCGGGGCGGTGTTGTAAGTCTCAACCTGAGCTTTCTACTGCTCAGTGTGTTCCTCGATCCCCCCCCCCCCCCCCCGTGGCCAGCTTACCCAGAGAAGGGACAGTGGGATTCATAGCATCTGACAGGAAATCCATAGACCGCACAGGCTGTAATCCCACCATCACGCTATCGCAGGACGAGGGAGCAGTAATCCAATCATTTAGTCTGTATTTACCCAAAACAGGTTTTCAGCTGTAGGACCAGCAACTAGGCTCTTTAAGAAGATTCCCAGCAGACGGGACTAAAGCTACAACTGCTCTGCGCTGACTGCAAAAATAGGCCTGTGTTTTAAAGGTGGTGTATTTGTTGCTGTTATTCCTCGTGTAAACAAATGGCCCGCCCCCCCCCAAAGTTAAGAAATACAAATTTTCACCACGTTCTCTGGTTGATTGACTGACTGAGGTCTTGTTACGAAGACTAACAGGTAAATACGAGTTTTGAAATTGTATTCACTGTAGTTTGTGGCTGTAAAAGGTAATAACCTCGGTAATTGTTGCGACTCCCACCTCGTCACAACTCGTCAAGCCTAATCAGACGCAAATCGGAAACAGCTGCGGGCGCACGTGGAGACAGAGACACCTGCTCCATAAGAATCCCGACCGCCCATCAGTGCTTGTTCGTACTGATCACTTGTGGTTAGTCTTACCTAAGGTATATTCAAGTTGTACTGTAGCATTATTCTCTCGTGTTGTTGACAACTAACAGTTGTTTTTCCCAGTGTTTTGGTTCTTTTGTTTTTCTAACCGGCACTGTTTTCTCCTCTCTCCTTCAATGACACCCCCGCCCCCCGGCACACACCGTGTCTCGCTCCCTCCCACTTGCGTCTCTGGACTTCTCCCCCGTTCCTCACGGATGGACAGAATCCCTGGATAATTCCCCCTCCCTCTGTTACTGGACTGTTTAGTACACGCAGACGAACAACAGCCCTGCACTCTACATATTACACCACATTCGTTTTACACGCTAGACCCACGTATCCATATATACAGTACGCAAAACTGTCTTACACACCTCATTCACATTTACACTGCTGGCATCCACACACTCCCCCCCACTTAGGTGCTGTTAGTATAGGTTCGTTTATTCCCCTTGTATTCCTTTTGTTTATTAAATCTGGTTTATTTATACATCTGTCTCCTGTGTCTGTCTGTTCTGGGGTACTGCCACTTTTGACCACTTGGTTCGACCGTAACAGTAATGTTTGTAAACACTGGAGTAAAAACACATTCTGATTTACAATGGGTTCAATTTAAAATAGTGTATTTTCTTTCAACAAATTAAACTCTCCAACAATGTATGTAAATATAGGGGAGAACGGGGGACGTTGTCACACGGGTAGGTTGTCACATTCATTATATTTCACCACCAGAGGGGCTTGTCTCCCACACGTTGGTATTTAAATGTCCAGAATTTGGGGTCAGAGTTCACCTACATTGTCATATTTGGAGTGAAACAGCTGAATTTGAGGTGAGAGGACTTTTTGTGTTTTTCATGTCCATTTGTAAATATTCTGCTCCTCAGTATTTTTCTTCTAGGCTTTTACACAATTGGTTTATAATGAAACAATTATTACCCTTAAAAAGTGTGAAGGGATAGCTATTTGTTGTTAGCTAGCTAACTCGTTTTATATGGCTGTTAGCCTTGATGCTATCAAGACATTCCAGTTGGGGTTGGTCGTCACATTTTATTTGGGGTTGGTTGTCACATGTTGTGTAGGCTATTATTGTTAGGCCGATTTATTGTGTTCTTATTTTGTTATAGGATGGCCTAAAGATGTGTTTCCTGTTTATGTTCATGTTAAGATGCATTAAGTTATGTATTTGTCAACTTGTCAATGCAATTAAACTTTCAAATTTAGTTCTGCCTTCTTGTCTTCTTTTTAAGATTTTCCCCATTAAAACACATGGTGACAACCAACCCCATAGTCTGTGACAACCATCCCCATGATGGGGTTGGTTGTCACAATGTGTCAGAGTGTCTTTGATAGGTGATTAACTCTTTGTTACAATATGTTGGACAATTAGAGGGATACACATTTCAAGCCAACATCTTAAGCTTCAATTTAATGTAGGAATGACTATTGAAAGATGTTTTGATGATGAGCAATTCACACTAGAGTAAAAAGTGTGACAACGTCCCCCGTTCTCCCCTACCCTACATCCTGAATTTCCCCAAGGGAATCAATAAAGGATTATCTTATCTTATCTTATTTATATGGTCCAATAAAAGGGATCTTTAAGTTTATGTCAGATTTGCCTTTTCCAATTCAAATTTCAGGCAATATTGCCAATCTTCATCATCATCTTCATCATATCCATCTCCATCATCTCCATCATCATCTTCATCATCGCCATCATCTTCATCATCATCATCATCATCATCTTCATCATCTCCATCTCCACCATCATCTTCATCATCGCCATCATCTTCATCATCATCATCATCATCTCCATCATCTTCGTCATCTTCATCATCATCATCATCTCCATAATCTTCGTCATCATCATCATCATCTCCATCATCTTCATCATCATCTCCACCATCTTCATCTTCATCATCTCCATCATCTTCATCATCTCCATCATCTCCATCATCTTCATCATCTCCATCATCTTCATCATCTTCATAATCTCCAGCATTACCAAGGAAAGTTGCTCATTTCTCATAGCCTGACTACAGCAAAGCTATTTCGATTTTTTTTTCTCTCCTCCACATTGCCTGTGGTGCATTTTTTCCTATTGCTAGGTTTTAGTGAGTTTTTCCTTACCTTCGCGTGGGGTATGTCTGGGAGTGTTGCATTTATTTTGCATTTATTTTAAATGTTTTGGACTTTATGGTTTTTTTGTTTTGTTCTTGACTTATTGTGATGTTTCTTCTTGACTTGTTTAAAGAAGACGTGTCCGGCCCATGGGGACATTAACGTGTGTTGTCGGGCCTTACAAATACATTTGATTTGATTTGATTTGATTAGATGAGGTTTGGTTTTCAGTAATAGGGCATACATGGGATGTGATAAAAACCGCGTTGTATCGTTATGATCCTGTTCTGGATGCTGTTACATTTTAGATTTGAGTTCTCCTCTTGCTCCGTTAACCCCCCTCGCCGTTTCACTTTCCGTTGCATTTTGTTTTGGAAGACGATACTCTGACCCCAAAGTATAGGCTTACATTTGAATGATTTATTTATGTATACACAGACATACAGTAGACATACATGCACATGCGTGCACACACACACACACACACACACACACACACACACACACACACACACACACACACACACACACACACACACACACACACACACACACACACACACACACACACACATATGCAAGTGCACAAGTGCACACACACACACACACACACACACACACACGCACGCACGCACGTACGCACACACACACACACACACACACACACACACACACACACACACACACACACACACACACACACACACACACACACACACACACACACACACACACACACACACACACACACACACACACACACACACACACACACACACACACACACACACACATATATAAAGACAGATGGCAGGCAGACACAGAGACAGACAGTATGATGGTATTTTGATGTTGTTTTCAGAGGAATGCTGCCACAAAAACAGATCAACTACCCTCCATGTATAAAGGACTCATCATTAGCAAAGTACAGGCAAAATCAGAACCTGACCATCATATTTGATAGTGTGTTGTGCAATCAGCATCTTGTTTGTGAAAAGTACATTTACTTAATCATAGCATATATTTAGATTATAGCGTATATTGTAACTATATTTATTGTATAGAATAGAATAGAATAGAAATACTTTTATTATCCCGTGGGAAATTTGACACTGCAAATCGCTCTCAACATTTAAACATTTAGACAGAACAGGTCACGAATTAGAATAATAAAACGAATCAAATCAAGTTGCCTAGGATAAGAGTAGAGTAAAATAGAATAAAAATGGAATAAAATATACAGTAAATAAATACAGTAAAAATATACTGAGGTCTACAGTAGGTGTAATATTGCACAGTGCAAGTCCAGGAAGATGTAATGCAAATATAACTGAGAGGGCATACAGTACTTACCCTCATCTGCACCTTGACTTATTTACACTGCCTACTTGCTCATATGCACATACTCAGAGTTAATTATATTGTTATATTGTTTACACTGCCTATTTTTATATATTTTTTTACTTCCCCACTGTACTATGATTGTATGACCTGTACCATGTCTTCTACTCTCACCATGTACCTGTACCCCCCTCCCCGCTCCCCCATACTGCTATGATGCCTGAATTTCCCCAAGGGGATCAATAAAGGAATATCTTATCTTATCTCAAAAGACTAATCATTATGTGTCAATACTCAGTAATTCGATTTTATGGCGGCAGTGGGATGCAATCTGCCTGTCACGCGGGATGGGTGTAATTAAAGTCTTGATTCATGAGCTAACTGGTCATTTATGTCTGACCTCCTAATACTCACTCTGACCCCCCCCATTTATTTGTCCAGGGAACACTCTTAGAAAATATGTGTTTTTGCTGTCCCTAACGAAACACCTTAACTTAACTAAACATGTAACACATTAACTCAACTGAGCACCTTAACTTAACTAAACACCTTAACTTAACTAAACACCTTAACTTAACCAAACATCCTAACTTAACTAAACACATTAACTTAACCAAACACATACAGATGTGTTCAAACTGCTAACACACCACATGGTCCCGGCCTTTCTCTCACTTTGTCTCTGGTTATATTAATATTTAATGAAGAAAACTCCATCCTGTGTGTTATTTCAACACTTTGTTGAACTTGTATTCAATAACCTAACCCTATCCTTCCCCACTCACTGGCCCATCCCTCTTTAGGAGTACCTCATTACGGAGTGTCACACTATCATATAGAGCTACTGTATATGGCTTATATGCAGGTGTACTAGTAGTTACATAGAAGGATTATATGCAGGTATATTCAGACAGACATGGACATACATACATGCGGCAAATATAAATATATACATTTATATATTTCGGAAACACGAGAAGTGCTGCGTTGGTCTGACGCTCCAACAGACAATATCAATGATTACACAGAAACAGTGTTGGACTTTGTTGGTACTCTGGTAGAAGAAATAGTCCCCTCCACCACAATTAGAGTTTTCCCAAACCAAAAGCCTTGGGTAGACAAAACTGTCCACGAAGCTCTGAATGTGCGCACCTCAGCCGGGCAACATGGATGAGCACAAGGCGGCGCGCTACAATTACGGAGAACAGTGACTGAGGCAAAGGGCAGGTAAAGGGATAAGGTGGAGCTTCAGTTTGAACAGGCTGATTCCAGAGGTATGTGGCAGGGCCTCGGAACGAGGACGGACTACAAAGGAACCCCTCCCATGCTGAACACTGATGTCTCCTTGGAAAATGAGCTAAATACTTTCTATGCACGGTTTGAGGCTGTAAATTCAGCCTACAGGCCACTGCAGTGGAGAGTAGAGCCACTGCCGATGGAGACTCAAGGCGGGATCCACAAAGGGTTTGCGCGACTTTTTCCGACGCAACGCCGGTGCATATCGCTCTGAAACTCAGTTTGGTATCCACAGAGGACGCGCAACGGGTGAAATGAGGTGGCAACGGTGCAATTGGTGCGTATTTAAATGTGGTAATATGGGCGGAACACGTCCCCTTTCTATGCAAATGAGCCTCGTCCAGAAATGCTTCGAATCCACAAAGCCTGGCACCAATTGCACCAAGCAGTTATTGCTACGCACCTACCGTCCGCACAGACATGGTGTTAAATAAGCGCAAAACCCTAAACGCTATGGCCGTGTTCACATCTGAAAGTCCACGGATAGTCCGGACTTTCTGGTGGACCAAATGTGAGAATGACACATTGTTTGATTTTTGGTTTGCGTTCACACTGCCCTTTTTTGAGCGAACCTAATTTGTAAACAAAGGACATGCAGTCGCCAAGTCGTTCATTATATTGGACAGATAATTTTCGGGAAAATCCCGCTCGCACACAAACACACGCTCTCACACACTCGCTCGCACACACACACACACACACTCGCTCTCTCATGCTCGCTCGCACACACACACACATATCTCTCAGTCGCTCGCTCGCTCGCACACATTTTTGTACCTCATTGCCTGCATTTTTACTTCATTCTACTTAGGTTGTTCTTTATTTGTATATTGTATATTTGTATAGTGTTGGGACTTTATTCCTCTTTTACTTACCTTTTATTTTACTGTATAAAGCACATTCTCAGGGGCTCATACAGAACCAAGCATTTCACTGTAATGTACATGTACTTTATGCATGACAAATAAAAGCACTTGAAGCAAACTTGAACTTGTATATTGTGGAAGTGAGTCAATGAGACGAGCAGACGGAGTATCGAGTCTCTGAACTTTACTTCCAAACAAATTCAACAGAACCAAGGTACAGCCACACCCTTAAGTCAACTCCCTCCTGTCACTCAATCAGTGTCCATTCTGAAGTGAGACACCTCCATCTAGTGTCCACCACACATGCCCCCCCCGAACATTCAGAATTGACATTCAGTGCAACACCAAACAAACGGAACTGAACACAACAAACCCCCAAAAACAGTGCACCCAGTGTCTTCAGTCTCTTTTACTATGTACAGCACTACTGTACATGCTGTACATACAAAGTTATACGTACAATAATGCTGTATATACCGTATATATATTTATTTGTACGTATATTTATATATCCACATCTGTCTGTACACACTGTACCTGCATATAATAATTTGTATCTGTAGATACTATATCTATATCTGTACATATCCCTACTTACTCTTACTAGTTACACTGCTGGCCAGTATGACTTACTACCATAGTGTCTTTATACCTGTATCACTGTACATATTAATACTACAGCTCTGTACATTGTGGTAGACATCTGTCTCTCCCTCCCCCCCTCCAATACACTCTCCTTTTGTATACATCCTGTCTACCTTTACCATCCGGTCCCATCCTTTGTGTCTACATCGAATACCCATTTACCCCCTATCCAACCTTCCTGTGTCACCCCTCCTCCCTCCTCCACCTTACCCCAGCCCCTCCCTTTGACCCCCAATGGTTCCATAACCTGAAGTCTTATGTAGTTTATAAAAATCCCACGGAAAATGTATGTTTTACAAAGGTTTTTGTGATGTGTACCAGTAACAATTCTGCATGATTATCCATCTGCTGCCATTCATTTCGATGCTCTAGTCTAGTCAAAACAATGGACCTCTTCGTCTTCTTGTGTCCCCTTCCCCCATGTCTCACCCTCCTATCCTCCTTCTCACCTGGTTAACCCTTCCTATCTACGTATCATGTTAAACTGGGAGCCACTTCCAGGCCAAGACTTCCGGTCATGTCTTCTGAAGCCAACTCCTGTTATTAACCTAATCAATTTGTAACAACCAGCTATTTACCAGCACATTATTTCCTCCGGCATCCACAACCACATACATCTGATTAACACTATTACTTAGTAGTACTCATTTATATATGATATAACCAGTATAATCACTTGTACATTGTATATTACTATTGTTACATTTGCACTCTGGCTGGATGCAAAACTTATTTTCGTTGTACTGTGCTTGTGTTGTATAATGACAATACATTTTAATCGAATCTAATCTATTCTAATGAAGTCGCACTCGCAGCGGTGGAGGGCACTTCTTATCAAGGGGAGGGGTATAAATATAATATATTATAAAGGTATAAATGAAGTGGGATCAAAGTACGTTTTGGTAGAGAGAGAGAGAGAGAGAGAGAGAGAGAGGAAGAACAGGAGACAGAGCGGGGGGAAGACATTCGGCAAAGGACGCCGGGTCTGGGAATCGAACCCGAGTTGGCCGCTTTGCGACGCAGCGCGTTACATGGTTCGCTTGGACGCCCCACATATATCTATCTTTAATAACCAGGAAAACATCTGAGTTTGTGACTGTATTTGTCAAAACACAAGGCCAAAGTTCTTCCATGGAGCTCACTGTGGGGTCTGGGGACCCCCAGGGGTGCATGAGGTGGTTCCAGGGCCCAGAGAAATGAGTGATAGTTCAATTCTATTGACGTTGTTAGCACAATGAGAGACTACTCTGCTCATAGGGTTCATTCTCTCCACAGCTCCCTACGTACAGCCGAAATTCTGGACCAAATCAGATCTAACAACAAATATCTTCTCAGATGGGGATCCCTGAGACTAAATCTAATCAGATGCGATTCTCTCATGTATTTACATGTCCATTTGGAGGTCCATTACCTTCCGATGACACACACACTTGTTTCCCGCATGCCGGAGGAGGAGTGTGGAGAGGGATAATTACTATAGCCGCGGGGCTGGGCTAATCAGCTGGGTGCAATTGTAGGCTTCCATTATGTCCTCCCCCTCCTCCTCCTCCTCCCCCTCCTTCTCCCCCTCCTCTCCCCGGGCTACAGTGACTGAGCCTCCAGGAGCAGTCTGGCCCCGCCGGCAGAGAGCTGCATCATAAGCTCCACGCTGGGTTAATAAATGCTATTAGCCTCTATCGCTAACTTCTTAATTTCCCATTTAACTGAGAGGCCGTTTCAAACAAAACACACAGTATCACACTCCTAAAAAAAAAAAAAAAAAAACGTACAGTATACACTCTTAAAAAACACACAATGTGTCATGCGAGCACTGGAGTTAATCAGAGACTCATAGTACACACTTTTAAAAACAAAACAAAAAACACACATGTGAGTGCTGGAGTTAATCAGGGCCCTATTCCCCGTACCTGGTTCAACTAAGTCGATCAAAAGTCCCATTAGCCAGATTTAATTAACCCAATGCTGCTTAATAATTAACCAGGCTTTCCCTGTTCCTCGAAGGTGGATTCACTCTCGTTAATTCGAACCAGACTTGATGCTCAGGATCAGTGCGCGCGGCCGCCTCACCTGAAAAGACAGCAGGTGTCGATCGCAGAAATCCTGATTTTCTAACGGCATTGATTGATTGATTGATTGAAAACTTTATTAACAGATTGCAGAATGGGTACAATACAGTACAGCTCAATAGCCTCGCCGACAAGTTAAATGCATATCTATAGGCAAATTTTAAGTCCCTCATTACCCCAATCAATCAATTATATTTCTTTAAATGTGTTATGGTTTGTAACCGACCCCAATCGCACAACACAAGACAGGTATGAGAGTAAGCCAAGAACTGGGCATTTATTGAAAAAAAACACAGAAAACCGGCACTGTCCCTTTAAGGAAGAACACACATTACTGGAGAACAAGAAGGGAAAGGTACAGTGCCTTTAAGAGGCGAGCTGGCTAAGGGGAAGGCTAAGGGAACAGGGCCGGGGCAAGGGACAGGGCAGGAAAAGGGAGGACTAGGAGGACAGGACAGGGAGGACTAGGAGGACTAGAGAGGGGAGACAGGGACAGAGGCCCGCGGAGGCGGGCTGGGGACAGGGAGGACTAGAGAGGGGAGATAGGGACAGAGGCCCGCGGAGGCGGGCTGGGGACAGGGAGGACTGGAAGGACTAGATAGGGAGGACTAGAGAAAAACAGGGTAAGGCCTTGGAACAGGGCGAGGGCTGGAGCTGCATACTGGGACAGAGAAAACAGAACAAGGCCTGGGATACAAGCATTAATGAATGTTGCTGCTCTGCAGCTTCTCCCGGGATGGTAGTCTGGGGAAGCAGACGATGACTTCAGAGCCGCTCTGCAGACTTCTCTCGGCAGAATCTCCGAGGTGGTAGCGGGACCGAGAGGGAGAGAGGGAGCGAGTTAGCTCAGAGTGCAGTTGGAACAGAGCAGGTGACAGGAGAGGTGACTTGTACCAAAAACAGAGTAATCCAAGTGACAGAATCTTCGGTGTATATAAACACTGTGAGCGAAGTCCCAAAATACAAATCCAAGTGAATAATATCTTCGGTGTGTATTCACACAGTGAGCGATGTTAAGGCCAAAGATTATCCCAATGAACTATCCAAAAAGCTGACGCTGGGTGAGTGACAGTCTGACAAAAAGCAGGATATCTTCAGTGTCATTAAACACACGAAAAACGAATAGGATCAAAGACAGTCATAAAAACTCACCCAGGCGCTGTGCGTAAAGAGAGTTGGATCAAAACGGGGCGAGCGCGTCGCCACGGGGAAACGGGTTGTCCAAGCGGAGGTCTGAGTGGTGCGCGACTACTTGGAGTACGCGCCGGTACGAAGGGCGCATCTGGCGCGGAGGTCTGAGTGGTGCGCGACTGCTTGGAGTGCGCGCCGGTACGGAGGGCGCATCTGGCGCGGAGGTCTGAGTGGTGCGCGACTGCTTGGAGTGCGCGCCGGTACGGAGGGCGCATCTGGCGCGGAGGTCTGGGGGGTGCGCGTCTGCTTGGAGTACGCGCCGGTACGGAGGACGCATCTGGAGTGCGTCTGAATGCGCGTCTGGGGTGAAGAGCGCGTCTGCGCGGAAGAGCGCGCCGGCTCGGAAAGACGCATCCTCCCGTAGAGTATTAGGAAGCGATGCGCGTCTGGAGTGAAGAGCGCGTCTGCTGCGCGGAGGTCTGGATGCGCGTCTGGGCGTCTGCTGCGCGGAGGTCTGGATGCGCGTCAGGACGTCTGCTGCGCGGAGGTCTGAAGTGGAACACTGGGATACCTCCCGTGGAAGTCCAGAGAGCGCAGTCCAGTGTCTCCCTCAGGCAACGGCGACAGGAGGCGAAGGCTGGAGCGCATCTCACGCCGGAGATGAAAACAGCATAGACAGACAGAGGACCTCCCGAAGGAGTCTTGGTGATAGAGAATCTGATACGGAATGATACGGCACGACCCGACGAGGGACAGAGGGGAGAGCGAGGTACTTAAAGCCCACAGGGGAACTAATTAGAATGCACCACAGGTGCGTGAAGGTAATTGATACTTGAAACTAAAAGTGTGTGTTCGGCACCAGACCAATCAAACACCTAATGACAGGTAGTCCAAGGGTGTGGCTGCTGAAGAGAAAACGAGAGTAACGAACGCGAGGGTGGGGGCTAGTGAGGTGAGGAGAATGCAATTGAATTAACAGGAGGCTTAAAGGAACAGAGCGAGTAGGTGAGCAACAGGCTTAAAGGAACAGAGCGAGTAGGTGAGCAGCGGACAAAACCTCACAGTACCCCCCCCTCCACGGGAGCCACCCGGCGACCCAAAAATACAGACAGAGTGGCAGGGGACAAAACAAGGCAAAAAACAAAAAGTACTGGGCCAAGCCAGCAGGGGAAGCCACAACAAAAGTGGGGCTAGCAAAGGAACAGGGTAGCTGAGGGGTAACTAGGGTAGCTGAGGGGTAACCATGGTAGCTGAGGGGCAACTGGAGGAGCTGAGGGGTAACCAGAGGAGCTGAGGGGCAACCAGAGGAGCTGAGGGGTAACTAGAGGAGCAGAGGGGTAACCATGGTAGCTGAGGGGTAACCAGAGGAGCAGAGGGGTAACCGCCAAGGGCACTGAAAGCTACAGGGCCTATGCTAGCTGTACTGCTACATCAACATAGAGGCTGCGCTAGCTGCCGGAGCTAGGCTAGCAGACAGGGCTGGAACAGGGGCACTGGAGAGGGGAACAGGGAAGGGGCTAGCAGAGGGAAAGGGTAGCTGCCAGGGCACTGATAGCCACAGGGCCTATGCTAGCTGTACTGCTACATTAACAAAGAGGCTGCGCTAGCTGCCGGAGCTAGGCTGGCAGACAGGGCTGGACCAGCATGAGAGAACAAGCTAGCTGGAAGGACAGTCCTAGCTGTGGGGAACTGACCTTGCTAGCTGAAGTTGCAGTCCTAGCAGTGAGAGAAAACTGACCTTGCTAGCTGAAGGGGCAGTCCTAGCAGTGGGAGCAAAACTGACCCTGCTAGCTGAAGGGGCAGTCCTAGCAGTGGGAGAAAAACTGACATTGCTAGCTGAAGGGGCAGTCCTAGCAGTGGGAGAAAACTGACCTTGCTAGCTGAAGGGGCAGTCCTAGCAGTGGGGCAAACTGACCTTGCTAGCTGAAGCGGCAGTCCTAGCAGAGGGAGTAAACTGACCTTGCTAGCTGAAAGGGCAGTCCTAGCAGTGGGAAAAAACTGACCTTGCTAGCTGAAAGGGCAGTCCTAGCAGTGGGAAAACTGACCTTGCTAGCTGAAAGGGCAGTCCTAGCAGTGGGGATAAAACTGACCTTGCTAGCTGAAAGGGCAGTCCTAGCAGTGGGAAAACTGACCTTGCTAGCTGAAAGGGCAGTCCTAGCAGTGGGAAAACTGACCTTGCTAGCTGAAAGGGCAGTCCTAGCAGTGGGAAAACTGACCTTGCTAGCTGAAAGGGCAGTCCTAGCAGTGGGAAAACTGACCTTGCTAGCTGAAAGGGCAGTCCTAGCAGTGGGAGAAAACTGACCTTGCTAGCTGAAAGGGCAGTCCTAGCAGTGGGAAAAAACTGACCCTGCTAGCTGAAAGGGCAGTCCTAGCAGTGGGAAAACTGACCTTGCTAGCTGAAAGGGCAGTCCTAGCAGTGGGAAAACTGACCTTGCTAGCTGAAAGGGCAGTCCTAGCAGTGGGAAGGCTACACAAAAAGTGGAGGCCATGCAGAGGGACCGGGTTAGCTGCCTGGGCATGGCTAGCTACAGGGCCTATGCTAGCTGCAAGGGCTGCATTAACATAGAGGCTGTGCTAACAGCCGGGGCTAAGCTAGCAGACTGGGGCCACGCAGAGGGACTGGGTTAGCTGCCTGGGCATGGCTAGCTACAGGGCCCATGCCAGCAGCAAGGGCTGCATTAACATAGAGGCTGTGCTAGCAGCCGGGGCTAAGCTAGCAGACTGGGGCCCTGCTGAGGGACTGGGTTAGCTGCCTGGGCATGGCTAGCTACAGGGCCTATGCCAGCAGCAAGGGCTGCATTAACATAGAGGCTGTGCTAGCAGCCGGGGCTAAGCTAGCAGACAGGGGGCCTGCAGAGGGACTGGGTTAGCTGCCTGGGCATGGCTAGCTACAGGGCCTATGCCAGCAGCAAGGGCTGCATCAACATAGAGGCTGTGCTAGCAGCCGGGGCAAAGCTAGCAGACAGGGGCCATGCTGGTAGTAGAGGCCTAACAAGCTGCAGGGGAGCCAACGAGGCTAACAGGGAAGCAAACAGGGGAGTGAACAGGCTAACAGGGGAGCTAACAGGGGAGACTAACAAGCTAACAGGGGAACTAGAGAAAAAAAAAAAAAGGCAAACTCAACCACACCGTCTGTGCTGGCTGGGGTCGTCGATTGGTCGGGTCGTACTGTTATGGTTTGTAACCGACCCCAATCGCACAACACAAGACAGGTATGAGAGTAAGCCAAGAACTGGGCATTTATTGAAAAAAACCACAGAAAACCAGCACTGTCCCTTTAAGGAAGAACACACATTACTGGAGAACAAGAAGGGAAAGGTACAGTGCCTTTAAGAGGCGAGCTGGCTAAGGGGAAGGCTAAGGGAACAGGGCCGGGGCAAGGGACAGGGCAGGAAAAGGGAGGACTAGGAGGACAGGACAGGGAGGACTAGGAGGACTAGAGAGGGGAGACAGGGACAGAGGCCCACGGAGGCGGACTGGGGACAGGGAGGACTAGAGAGGGGAGATAGGGACAGAGGCCCGCGGAGGCCGGCTGGGGACAGGGAGGACTGGAAGGACTAGATAGGGAGGACTAGAGAAAAACAGGGTAAGGCCTTGGAACAGGGCGAGGGCTGGAGCTGCATACTGGGACAGAGAAAACAGGGTAAGGCCTTGGAACAGGGCGAGGGCTGGAGCTGCATACTGGGACAGAGAAAACAGAACAAGGCCTGGGATACAAGCATTAATGAATGTTGCTGCTCTGCAGCTTCTCCCGGGATGGTAGTCTGGGGAAGCAGACGATGACTTCAGAGCCGCTCTGCAGACTTCTCTCGGCAGAATCTCCGAGGTGGTAGCGGGACCGAGAGGGAGAGAGGGAGCGAGTTAGCTCAGAGTGCAGTTGGAACAGAGCAGGTGACAGGAGAGGTGACTTGTACCAAAAACAGAGTAATCCAAGTGACAGAATCTTCGGTGTATATAAACACTGTGAGCGAAGTCCCAAAATACAAATCCAAGTGAATAATATCTTCGGTGTGTATTCACACAGTGAGCGATGTTAAGGCCAAAGATTATCCCAATGAACTATCCAAAAAGCTGACGCTGGGTGAGTGACAGTCTGACAAAAAGCAGGATATCTTCAGTGTCATTAAACACACGAAAAACGAATAGGATCAAAGACAGTCATAAAAACTCACCCAGGCGCTGTGCGTAAAGAGAGTTGGATCAAAACGGGGCGAGCGCGTCGCCACGGGGAAACGGGTTGTCCAAGCGGAGGTCTGAGTGGTGCGCGACTACTTGGAGTACGCGCCGGTACGAAGGGCGCATCTGGCGCGGAGGTCTGAGTGGTGCGCGACTGCTTGGAGTGCGCGCCGGTACGGAGGGCGCATCTGGCGCGGAGGTCTGAGTGGTGCGCGACTGCTTGGAGTGCGCGCCGGTACGGAGGGCGCATCTGGCGCGGAGGTCTGGGGGGTGCGCGTCTGCTTGGAGTACGCGCCGGTACGGAGGACGCATCTGGAGTGCGTCTGAATGCGCGCCTGGGGTGAAGAGCGCGTCTGCGCGGAAGAGCGCGCCGGCTCGGAGAGACGCATCCTCCCGTAGAGTATTAGGAAGCGATGCGCGTCTGGAGTGAAGAGCGCGTCTGCTGCGCGGAGGTCTGGATGCGCGTCTGGGCGTCTGCTGCGCGGAGGTCTGGATGCGCGTCAGGACGTCTGCTGCGCGGAGGTCTGAAGTGGAACACTGGGATACCTCCCGTGGAAGTCCAGAGAGCGCAGTCCAGTGTCTCCCTCAGGCAACGGCGACAGGAGGCGAAGGCTGGAGCGCATCTCACGCCGGAGATGAAAACAGCATAGACAGACAGAGGACCTCCCGAAGGAGTCTTGGTGATAGAGAATCTGATACGGAATGATACGGCACGACCCGACGAGGGACAGAGGGGAGAGCGAGGTACTTAAAGCCCACAGGGGAACTAATTAGAATGCACCACAGGTGCGTGAAGGTAATTGATACTTGAAACTAAAAGTGTGTGTTCGGCACCAGACCAATCAAACACCTAATGACAGGTAGTCCAAGGGTGTGGCTGCTGAAGAGAAAACGAGAGTAACGAACACGAGGGTGGGGGCTAGTGAGGTGAGGAGAATGCAATTGAATTAACAGGAGGCTTAAAGGAACAGAGCGAGTAGGTGAGCAACAGGCTTAAAGGAACAGAGCGAGTAGGTGAGCAGCGGACAAAACCTCACAAAATGTGCCTGCTGGCAGTAGGCTTAATGGAATGAATAATCGAATGAGATCCTGCTAGTGAAAATAATTAGTTCAACTCTTTCAGAATAAGTAGATAAAAACAAGCCCAAATAGTATCTAATTGATGCAAATTAATAGATACTTATGAGGATATCTGTACTGTATGCACTGAGGTATCATGTACTATATAAATACATGGTTCCCAAAGTTTTCAAGGTGTGACCCCCGAAATAACGTGTCAGAGAGGCTTGGAGGCTATACTACAGTTTCACTATTAATCATGTTTTAATCTGTTTTGGACATCATCCATACATGCATTGAATTGATTAACCTTTGGTTTATACCAGTGACACCAGTCATGTTCACCACCCTCTTGTTCATCATCAGATAACAGTGCTTGAACAGATAAATGCATTTTCTCAAATTCATTCATCAAAACGTCAAAGGCTTGCAATTGCTCATTAACTTTTCTCAAGTCACGTCCACGTCATCAAATCCGTCAAACAGCGCATCTCCTCAGACATTTTAATCCCAGTTAGCAGTTACAATATCACAATAACGTATGACAGTGATACAATTCAACAATCCACAGATTCAGATTAGTCGTAATTCACATCCACAATCCACGCATAAAGACGCTTCAATTTACAGTATGCTTGAATGAAACACAATCCTCAAGTCAACCTTCAAAAAACCCGCTACCTGTCTCCCTAGTGACCGAAACTGCGATCTCAGTAAAACATATCTTTTCCATGTATTGTTCTAATTTTCTTGAATATCATTATTAACTTCAGTCCTCACCATCAGTGATGGGAATAACGGCGTTACTTTTTTCAGTAACGAGTAATCTAACGGATTACTCTTCCAATCTTAATAACGCCGTTACCGTTACTGTGATTGAAGCAGTTTTTTTCAAGAGAGGCAATACTTTTTTTGAACTGTTCTTCCTTGGTTAGTGGGCAGTGCGCGAGACAAGCGCATACATGCTGACGATTGGCTGAGGTTGAGTAAAATGTCATGGTAAGCCAATCAGAGGTAGAGTTGGGCGGTAGGGAATATTGCACTCCGGTCACGTAGATTGGTGCACACACCGGAAAGGGAAGTAGTTAGGCTACTGCTCTGATGTAAACAGACACACGTTTCCCCCGGCTCATGACTTGTTTGATTATTGTCATTTCGCCTATTAAAGCAAGTGAACAAATAGAATGTTGTTCTTATTTATAATCAAACAAATTAGCTCAGCCAAGTGAAGATCGCCAGCAAGAAGGAGGACACATGTACACGAACAGATCACGGAGACGGCAGCAAATAATGCCAACCCGGGAACCTGTATATACACGAACAGATCACGGAGACGTCGGCAACTAACGCCACCCGGGAATCTGTATACAAACGGTGCCACCTGAAGGACAGAACTGGTAGATAAATCTACTTTGCTAATTTCGTGGAGCTACTGGGAATACAGTGCCAATGACGTCTGTGCAAGTTGAATGCCCTGTCGAGGGTTGTGAATATGTAGCTGAACATGAGGAGGTAGCAGTGGTGGTGGCTATGCTAAACCTACATGCAACGGAACATGCTGCAGCCTCCGGGACGCCGAGGGCTAATACCAAAATGGAGAAGCTCAGGCGCCCCTCTATAGCGCTAGCCGGGACAGCAGAGACTTGGTCATACTTTATAACCCGCTGGGGCGAATATAAGAGGGGCACAAAACTCGTCGGACCCGATGTTGTCACACAGCTTCTAGAGTGCTGTGAGGAGGATCTGAGGAAGGACCTCACTCGCTCGGCGGGCAAGAACCTGGTGGACAGTGATGAGAGATGTCCTCGCGGCCATGAAGACGCTCGCCGTCCGCGCGGAGAATATCATGGTAGCCCGAGTGGCCCTGTCTAACATGCGACAGGGACACAAGGAGCCCATCCGGTCGTTCCACGCCCGCTTGAAAGGGCAGGCGGACACATGCAAATACGAGATGAACTGTACAGGGTGCAATCAAGTCAACGACTTAACAGAGGAAATACTACGTGATGTGATCGCCCGCGGCATCGCGGACCAGGAAATACAGCTCGACCTGCTTGGTGAAAGGAACCAGAATATTCCGTTAAGGGACATGATAGAATACATCGAAGCAAAGGAGTCTGGAAAGCGCTCAGCGTCGCGCCTACTCGACCCCCAGAGCACCGATATGGTCAGTAGCTCATACCGTCGGGGGAAACAGCAGGATCTCCGCACCAGAGGGTCTACCAGGCCTGAGACACCGAAGGCCAAGCCTGAAGGAACGTGCGTTTACTGTGGCGGGATGGGCCACAACAAAACGCTCCCCCCCCGTGGCGCGGCAGGCGCGACGAGTGCCCCGGATATGGCAAGACATGCCGGAAATGTGGCCGCCAAAACCACCTTGAGAAGGTCTGCCTGGGTGGTCGGTTGGACAAGCCCCCGTCCGAGAGAACAAACGAGGTGTTCGACTAGCAGACGGCAGCCTTTGTCGAGCTATGCACGCTCACCGTGGCCAGCGCGGGCGATCAGCTACACACGCTCCCCCTCGCTCACCACCTATACGACGATATGTGTGACAAGTGGATGAAGTGCACATCCAACCCGCAGCCCTACATTAACCTCTCCCTCACTGCCAAGCATGAGGATTACAGAGCACTGGGCTTCGACCTCCCGAAACGCACACCCCCATGGTAACCCTGCCCGACATGGCCGACACGGGGTGCCAGAGCTGCCTGATCGGGATAAAGGTAGCACAACGAATGGGCCTGAGTACGGAAGACCTCATTCCCGTGTCCATGACCATGAAGGCGGCGAACAACGAAGGCATTCGGATACTCGGCGCCGCGGTGGTCAGATTCTCCAGTGACAGCAACGACGCTTGGAGGTTGGAGACGCGCCAAATCGCGTATGTGATGGACTCTTCCGATCACATATTCCTCTCCCGCTCAGCCTGCGTGGATCTGGGTATGATCTCCGACAGTTTCCCAACGCTTGGGGAGGTGAATGTGGCGACCTCAGGACTATGCGACTGCCCGCAGCGTGCAGAGCCGCCAGCTAGGTCGACCACGCTCCCCATGCCGGCGACTGAAGCTAACAGGGAGGCCCTACGCGAGCACCTACTCAAGGCATACGCTCAAAGCACATTCAATACATGCCCCCACCAGCCCCTACCAAGAATGTCTGGCCCGCCACTCCGTCTCATGCTCGACGAGAACGCGACACCGGTCGCCCATCACACCCCCATCCCCGTAGCCATACACTGGCAGGATGAGGTGAAGGCGGCCCTCGACCAGGACGTTCGCCTTGGGGTGTTGGAAGAGGTACCTGTTGGTACACCGGTGACGTGGTGTCACCGCATGGTGATCTGTGCGAAGAAGAACGGCAAACCGTGACGCACAGTTGATTTCCAGGCGCTCAACAAGCATGCGTTCCGCGAAACCCACCACACGCAGTCCCCATTCCACCAGGCGAGACGCGTGCCGAGTGGGAAACGGAAAACCGTGTTCGCCGCGTGGAACGGCTACCACAGCGTCCCACTGCACAGAGATGACTGCCACAAGACAACGTTCATCACTCCGTGGGGGCGCTACCGATACCTCTCGGCCCCGCAGGGGTACATGGCATTGGGGGATGGTTACTCACGACGGTACGACGAGGTGGTTGCGGACATTGGTAACTAAACCAAATGTGTGGATGACACACTGCTGTGGGCTGACACGATCGAGGAGATTTACTTCCAGGCGATAGAATGGCTGGATGTGTGCGGCAGGAACGGAATCATCCTCAACCCGGAGAAGTTTGTCTTCGGCGCATCCAGGGTAGACTTTGCGGGCTTCACGATCACCATGGACAGTGTACGACCGTGCGGCCGCTACCTGGAGGCGATCCACGACTTTCCACGTCCATGTAACATCACTGATGTCAGATCATGGTTTGGGCTTGTCAACCAAGTGGCCTACGCCTTCAGTATGGCGAAACGTATGCTGCCGTTCCAGAAACTCCTGCAGTGCGGAGCACGCTTCGAGTGGTCTCCGGAGTTGGAGGAGATATTCTGCGAGTCGAAGGACATGATTGTCCAGGAGATCGAGCGCGGTGTCCGCATCTTCGACAAGGCCGACATGCCTTGCCACAGACTGGTGGAAGGAAGGCATCGGATTTTGGTTGTTTCAGAAGCACTGCCTGTGCACACCAGTTAGACCTTTCTGCTGCACCGACGGGTGGAAGATCACCCTAGTCGGCAGCAGCGAGCACCTGGGCAGAGCACACTAAACGCCTGCCTCCGCTCGTAGTGGGGGACTTGGTCCGTGTGCAGAACCAGACAGGGCTCCACCCCAACAAGTGGGACATGACGGGCTGCGTCGTGGAGGTGCGTCAGCATGATCAGTATGTGGTCAAGATTGACGGCTCCGGCAGGGTCACGCTTCGGAACAGGAGATTCCTGCGCAAGTTCTACCCGGTTCGCAATGACCGGCTTCCGCCCCGATCGATCTATGATGATCTGCCAGTCCGCGTCGCCGCACCAGTGCCCGTCGTCATTCCTCGGCAGCCTGGCCTCACACGCAGCTCTGGGTTGCCCGTGACGGGGCCTCGGTCCGGCCTGCCACCTGCACCGCCGTCGGCAAGCTCTCCTCAGCGCTGGACACGGCCCGCCTCTGCCCCGCCGGTGACACCGGCTCGGGACCCGCTGCCGGCCCCCGTGGCCCCGGTGGCTCCGTCTCCGCCGGACTTTGTCGCGTCGCCGCCGCCGCTGGCATTGGGATTACGCCAGTCTGCCAGGGCGACCTGCGTGCCCGCCTGGCACAGTGACTTTTCTATGGACTGACTTTACGTGGGTGGTGCTCATGTTGTATGCTATACTTGTTGGTTCGCAACTGGTGCACTTGACTCTGCTGTTTACTGTTTGCTGTTGCAGTGTTGCTATTCTAGGATTGTTATATTTTAGCCTTTATTGTTGTCGTGTTAAAGACTTGGGAGGAGATTGCACTCCGTTTACATATTGGTGCACGCACCGGAAAGGGAAGTAGTTAGGCTACTGCTCTGATGTAAACAGACACACGTTTCCCCCGGCTCATGACTTGTTTGATTATTGTTCATTTCGCCTATTAAAGCAAGTGAACAAATAGAATGTTGTTCTTATTTAGGCGGGTGTTCGAAAGCATGCATAGTCGGACACACAACGAAAACACAAGCAAGGCAGTCAACGAGAGACCGCGGGTCCGTGTACGTTTTGATAGTTTGTTTGGCAAGCCCAAATAATCCAAAACGAATCCAACGAACAACACAAGCGAGTCAGTCAATGAGAGACGGGTCCATGAGAGTTTTTTTGTTCGCTCTTAGTCTTGTGTTTGTTGTGTTGCAGCACAGGGCACTACAGTAGTGGAGGCTCTACTACTGACAGCCTTATCAACATAGTGCTGCACTTCCTGGTTTACTAGCACAGTATTCAGGTGCTCAGAGAGAGAGAGAGAGAGAGAGAGAGAGAGAACTTGAGAGATACAGAAAGAGAGTGAGAGACACACACACACAACACATCTGTTTTTTTGTTTTATTTGCACTACAAATAATGTACAGTATACTGTATCTGTATGTCATGTATGTCTTAAATGTCATGATTAGATTAGTTTAGATGATTAGATTAGATTCTTATATCTGTATGTTGTGTATGTCATAAATTTCATTGAATTGAAAATGGGGGACCCTGATGTAAACAAGACGAAAGTCTTTCTCTGGTCTGCATCCCCTTAACAATGTGTATTGAGCTGTACTGTACTGTACCCATTCTGCAATCTGTTAATTAAAATGTTCAATCAATCAATCAGTATATATTTGTTATTTATTTTTGGTATAGTGCTTAACAAGCATAATTTAATGTTGCCCAGTTGTGGCCTGTTGAGGGGCAATACATATCAAAAGTTCCAAAACATCTATTGTGTTTGTATTTGTATGATCCACTATATAAACATAGTAATTATAATATCTACATACATGGCATTTGATTGGTGTGAGGGCTGTGTGTGTGTGTGTCATGAGCAGATAACAGGGACTCTTAAAGTTATCCATGAAATGGACAACCACTAGACTGCTTACGCAGATATTTTAGGAGAGGGGAAAAATTAAACAACAGAAAACAACCTTTACAGGTGGAAATCTCAAAGTGAGTAATTAAGAAAATAAATCAAGTCCCAAAAAACAGGACTACTCTCAATAAAGAGGTATAGTATAAAAGTAAATAAGCCACAAGGACACCTCCTAATAAAGGAGTTTATATTGGAAAAAGTAAAACAATAAACCACCACTAAGGGAGTTTATGTGTAGAATCATGTGAGTAGCCTAAAATAAGAATGACTACCATAAAGCTCAATTCTGAATCAGAGATCAGACTACACTTCAATATAATGAGCGTGACCAAAAGGACAGCCAACACTAGGAAAATGAAAAAGCAGTTGACACTGCGATCTCCAAACTTAAATAGACTCCACATGGCCATAGGCACAGCTGCACTGCATCAGGTGCAATCAAGCCCACACACCTGCCGACCCATGAGGCAATTAACCACAGGGAACAGGAATTGACAGCTATCCCTCACAGAGAGGTGAAATAAAGCAAAAATAGACAGCTGTCCCTCACAGAAAGGTGAAATAAGGCAAAAACCATGACAATTGGAGGCTACTTTGTCCCACAGCAACATTCAAATAGTTTAGATTTGTGTACGTTGTTTATGTTAAGAATTTACTTGAAAGTAACGCAATAGTTACTTTCTGAAGTGACTAGTTACTTTTATAATTTGTAACTGAGTAAGTAATTTAGTTACTTTTTGGAAGAAGTAACTAGTAACTGTAACTAGTAACTTTTTAAAAGTAACTTGCCCAACACTGCTCACCATACATATCGAATATTTATTTATTTTCAGGATTTTAACCATTTCTTAAATTAGGGTTAGGGTTAGGGTTGGGGTTAGGGTTAGGGGGTTAGGGGGTTAGGGTTACCCTAGACATGTCCGTGGCAAGGTTGTTTTGGCTTTTATTCCATTGTAATAATCTACTCGATGTCACCGAGCAGCACTGCAGAAGTACCCTACTCTTTGAATTCGAAAAAGTGCATTACCGGCCAGATCCTCTTAGGGGCGCTATCTCGATAATGCAGTGTTCCCTGTGGCAGAAGTTGTCTTGTTTTTTCTGGATCTCCAATGTAGTTTTCTGCTAACATGAAGCTATGCCTATAGCCTGTAGCTTGGAATACGTTTTGGGACGCGGATTTCAGTGTGCAGTAAAGGAATATATGATCAGCCAATGGACATATCGATCTACCAGATGGCGATCGATAACTGGGAAATCCTTTGGGGGATCCAACCGGCCCACGGTAAGATCTTTTTCACGTAAATTACACGCTGAGCAGGCCTTGTTATGATAGCCATCCACCCGATCAGCGAATGTGGCTACTGAGGCTAACGCGGTTATTGGTAATCAATAATCAGAAACGACGTCCCCAGCCTTTCATGCATTCATGGTGGACCATCATACCGATCATATGCAGTTCTTTTATTCGCTATTGCCATTCATAATTCATCAAGGCACCTTGTGCATACTGTTCTGAGTGTGTCTGCAATTGCAGACGGTCAATACCGCCCCCTAACGCATTGTGGCAGCAACTGCACTACATTAGAAATGCTGTGGTTTGTTATCTGGGCCGAGCTGAGCCGTGCGGGCAGGGTTTAAATACTCCGGCGAGGTAACCTGTTTCAACGATACATCTGCGAGGCTGCCCCCCCCCCTCCATATGCAATGCTGTTGAATGTGGCACGGACCTCCGCACCCAGTACTTCAAATGGCGATCAGATAATTGGATTATTTTTTTTGCATTACATCAGAGACAAGGTAAGAACACTATATATCCAATCTTGCGTTGATCTGATATTTCTTTCTCCCGCGATTGAAGCTACAGTATCTGTGTTGACTGTGTGTGGCTTTTTTTACCGTGGGGGGGGGGGGGGGGGGGGGGGGGGGGGGGGAGGGGCGCGCCGCGCTCCAGGGCCCTTTTCATTCTTGCACGAGGAAGGATAATAACGATAATCTAGCGTTGATTTCAGGATGATTAGATAATCAGGCGAAAAATGACAACGTGTTTAGTGGATTCTTTTCCTGGGATTACTAAGAATCACCAAAACTATACTCATATTCAAAACGGTATAAAACGGAAATGTACGGATGAAAAAACAATCTGTTTCGTGCATGTTGACTGGAAGCAACTCACTGACAATCGACGGGTGTATTAGACCCATACCTATAATATAACATTTATTTTAAGCACTTGCAAGTGAACAAAGTGCCCCATTGATTTACAGCCCTGGCATTCTATACAGAATGTAAACAGCGACCCCTGGCCGTGAATGTGTTAATAGTGATTGTTTTTAAAAAACAAACATGGATTATTGTAATGTGAGTCCAAGATGTGATACTGAGCTACTTTTTTTGGCATATACATAAAATCTAGCCAACGCTATCCACAAACACACGTAAAAAAAGGGCTTTTTGACCAGAACTGCAACAAGGGTGACTGGAGGGTTAAGAAAATACATCCACAGCGGAGAATATGAAACGAATCAGAGCCAAAAGCCCGGTTTCATATATTAAAAATATCCCTGCGAGATTCACATTTGCAATGCTCCGTTATTAAAATAACCACATAGTGTGTGTCGTGACCCGCGAGTGCCGTATAGCTATGATGTGCATTATTTAGGACAAAGTAAATCCATAGGCTGAATATGATTTATTATCAGCATTTTAGGTCTATTATTTTACATTTCAAAAGCCCCCTCTAGAAAAACGAAGCACAAAAACATAATTCAGAATGGTATAATGGGATCTGTGAGGAAGGGAGCTGGCATTTTTAGCGAGGGCGTGGCCAGTTGAACTAACTGAACTAAACCCTGCGCTGGAGCAAGTTCAAACTTTTTGATCTGTTGCCATAGTGATTTAGAAAAACGTGCTTAGGTGAACCGAAAGGTCTGACTTATGTCAAGTTATCCTGAAAATTATCCGGCTAACTGAGGTATGAGGAACAGGGCCCAGAGACTCATAGTACACACTCTTAAAAACAAAACAAAAAAACACACATGTGAGTGCTGGAGTTAATCAGAGACTCATACTGTAGTAGTAGTATACACCAGTACATCTGTCCCAGCAAAGACACCTCTTAAGGACGATTTTCCACTTTGGCGACCTCTAGCGGCTCGGGGGTGTGCATATTATTTAATACAATAATATATAGATCGAATTAAAGCCCTATTTGTTGTTTGTCGAGTGACATTTCAGGCGCCAAAATCCGTTAAGCGGTTCTCGAGTTACATGCCGATATGGGAGGCGTGCGCCAAAGTATTTAGCAAAAAAAATCTAATACCACTCCGACTCCCTAGCTCCGTCAATCATTTGGCGATCTCAAAATGTATTGGACAGGGTTGTAACCAATGAGTGGGGCTTTCCAATGCTACCCCATGTGTAGATGAGCGAATCAGGGATCTAGGTGAAAAATCACAAGCGAAAACAGGAAGAGAATTTTCCGCCGAATACATTGAAGTCAATGAGGAAATGGTTTACTGCAGACCCTTTTTTCTCTCACATTTTACCAAAATCGCTCTATATCACTCATTTCGGAATGGATTTTAATGAAATGTGGACATGTCCTACACAAGACTTAAGCCATAAATTTTTTTGGGGAAATATACTTTTGGATATTGCAACTATTACAGAAAAACGTAACACGTTTTTCTACAACTCAGTTGTAGACCTACAAAGTTCAGACCTACTGTATGTTGCTCTATTTCATTAGCACTAAAAGTGAATTTTCTTTAAAGGTCCCATGCATTGCTATTCCTTGCACTATTTGGGCAATTTTATTTTTTTCAAAAATATTCATTGTTTTGTATTTCTAATGAAGTACTCAAAAGCATAATTTTTCTAGTTCAGGATTTCAGGCTGTTCTTGGATGGGCTCCGCCCACAAGCGCTTTGAGTGACAGTCACCCACAGTCTGCACTGGCACAGATAGAGAGATAGAGAGATAGAGGTCAGGTTGTGTGTAAAATGCGTGTGTGTTATGAGCGTGCTCCGGGAGAAGTCCCTCCACGCGCGCGGTCAGATTGTGTGTAAAATGCGTGTGTGTTATGTGCGTGCTCCGGGGGAAGTCCCTCCACGCGCACGGTCAGATTGTGTGTAAAATGCGTTGTGTGTTTGTTTCCCCGACAGAAGCTCCTCTCTCTCTCTTTCTCTCTCTCCCTCTCTATCTCTCTCTCTCCCTCTCTCTCCCTCTCTATCTCTCTCTCTCCCTCTCTCTCGCTCGCTTGTTCTCTGCCTCGCTTCACTTTGAGGAAGTGAAGGTATTTCCACTCGCTCTGCTGTTGAGGGGGCGGAGATATGCAAATCAGTACCTTATTCACGTCAGCAATACTGTCAAATCAGAATGGCTTAGTTGAGTGAGGGAAGATCTCGTGAACTCGAGACTAGACTGATGAGTCAATATGATCATTAATGACACAGACCACATTGATATAATCCCCCATTGCTAGGAAACAATGCTAAACACTGGAAAAGGCCATTTATAATGCATGGGACCTTTAATGTATCAGAAACTCAGAATGTTATCTTTCAAAAGAGACCAGGCTCATACATGTGCTATAAGTATAACGTATAGTATTTTGGTTTGCAAAAAAAGTATGCAGTCCTCAAGTTCAAGTTTAAAAATTGCCACTTTTGGGGGCGCCTGTTAAGAGGTGCATGCTGGTAATTTCCTGGAAAATTATTCGAAGATTTCTTTTGTCAATGAGTCTGGAATGCTTTCTAGAATGACATTTACAGCACATAACTTGTAACTGCCCCCCCGGCATGGTGATGAAATAAAGATGCGGTTATGTTTCGTACAGGTGCTTTTATTCATTTTCTCTTTTCTTTTGCATTTTAGCATAGCAGCACTGTAGCTTTTCTTTTGCAGTCGTCGTTGCACCGTGGTTTGTACAGGTTGTGACGGTTGCACCGTTTGCCCCGTTTGCACCGTGAAAACTATGACAGTCAAAACACAAACATACACAATTAGTTATATTGTTCACAGAACCACAACAAAGCACATAATGCGTTCAAACAAACATTTGAATTTAATGATATCAAGGGTGAACTCGTCTTCCATAATAAAAGGGCATTTAGGGAAACTAATAATAATAAGTAACGTTACTTGTTCGGCAGCAGGTGCTCTTGATTAGAACCGAATCAATCAGTGCACCACTTTACATGTCTACAACACGCAAAATATAGACATCTTCAATAATAATAATTAGGGCTGTCAGTTTAATGCGTTAATTAGATTAATTAATTACACAGCAAATTATCGCATTATGAAAATTAACTCAAAATTAATTACAAAAATAAAATAAAACTTTTTATAATTTTTTTTATCTCATTCATTCCATAAGAATGTAGAATACACATTTACAGAATTATTTTTTAATATGATCCATTTGCATGTTCTTGGTATCTGATTCTAGGGACATCTCTGAATCTCAGGGAATGTATTCCCAGTGTCAGAAATACTGTTGGCTAGATCCACAAAGAATGGATTGCACGGTGTAAGTTGCATCCTTACTTACAATTCAATTATGAATTGAAAATGTGGGACCCTGATGTAAACAAGACGAAAGTCTTTCTCTGGTCTGCATCCCCTTAACAATTGTGTGTATTGAGCCTTACTGTATTATACCCATTCTGCAATCTGTTAATAACATTTTCATTCAATCAATCAATCTGCGCAGTGATTGATTGAATGAAATTTTTATTTTGAGTAAATTGTAATGAACCAAATGAGAATATCAATACATTATTTTTTATCTTTGACTGTGAATAACACCATGGTCAAATTGACCAAACCTGAAAAATCTAAGCAAATTAATAGATGGAAGATGATTAAACAGAAGGTTTTGTAGATACAGTACTGAATTCTGCCATCCGGACACATGCAATTTGAAATATGATTATAGAATATCGAATATCAGGCATAAAATGGTTATGCGATTAAAATGCGATTAATTAGATTAATTAATTACAAATCCTGTAATTAATTAGATACATTTTTTTAATCGCCTGACAGCACTAATAATAATACATTTTAGTGTTCAACGTACCTTATTCCGCTTTACCAAGGGGTGTTAATTACTGAAGTAAGGTCCTTGTACTAGTTTGCTGTCTGCTCCGACGTTGTCTCTGGGTTACTTCCTATATTAGTTACAGGTCTCTTTTAGAACAAACAGGATGCTGTGACCTTTATACTATAGAAAAGACGAGCTCTGCCCCCATGTGGACACTAAAGGAAAATGCACAAGCGGCAACTGAAATATTAACCCAGGGTTTCTTAAATAGAAAGCTTAATATTCTGAGCTAATAAAGAAAAGTTGATCATCTAGACCAATGTAAATTAAAGTTTACTGATAATAAAGATGATAGGCATCTTGACCCTTGGCGGTCAGTTACATAACTAATGTTGCGTAACATTGTTAATGTATGTTACTAAATTTACTAACATTGCTAACGTAAGTTGCTAACGTTAGCTTGCTAGCTAATGGGTCGACTCTAATGCACATTCACAAATCCCTCCCTATCAATCTGATTGACATTTTGGAGGAAAACCGTAAAATTGGATAGTCCTTTGAATTGTTTTGCATAGGAGCTTGCTGTAATTGTGAGGTGAGGGTGTGGAACTCAGTGCTGACAACAGCCTGCAATTCCTACTAGCAACAGCAATATTATTTAGCCATTGTCTAATCACATTAAATATAAAGTAAATAAATGTTTAAGATATTTTGATAACCCCCCCCCCCCCCCCCCCCCCTTGCCCTAACTTCAAAAGGCTTCTGGACACCAGGCCGATCATCTATTCTAAACTGTTACAACAGAAGAGGCTCTCGGAGGGATTCCCCTCTAAATCCAAGCCAGGTTGTGTCATTGGCCTCAGAACGAGGATCAATACATTCATCTCAAGTTCATTCCAATAAGATAGCTGGCAAAAAATAAAACATCCTTGTGGTGTCAGCTTTTTAAAGCTCTATGATGTGCATGCAGCAGCAAGCCTACTGTGTCTAGACCAGGGGTCAGCAACCTTTTTGACATGGAGTGCCTGTTTGAAATATAGTTGTAACTAGTGTGCCTCAACAATATTCCATGCATCGTAATTTTTTTTTCTCATAATCAGGTCTTTTTAATGATAATTTTTACATTATTACATCATTATTGTTATTATTAACAATATTATTATGATGGTTGTATCAACCCTAAATCTGAGTTGGGGGGGGGGGGGGGGAATGCAATGCAGACAAACAGCTGCATACAGTGCGGCCATTTCACTCACATTTGCCCATTCATTTTTGGACACATCACACACCATCAGTGTGTGTACTGTACGTGTGCTGTCATAGCTCCACCTACAGGCCTAATGGAGAACACCAGGAGAACACCAGGATGTGAATGGAGGGTGAATGTGAGGTATATCGTGTAAATAAGTTTTGATTGATCGCAAGACTACACTGTAAAAAAAGAATTTTTAATAAGTTACCAGAACTATATTGAGTTCAGTTACTGTGCATTAAGGTTTTCAGTTTTCAATCCATAATAAGTTAACAGAAAAATAAGTACACAACCACATTATTTCAACCTAATAAAACTATGTTTATTGTCATTGTTTTAAGAACACAAGTTGACTTGGTAATAATACTCACATTTTGAGTAAAAAAATGGCTTTTAACATGTGCAATGTTCAATGAAATAGAAAAATAAATAATTAAATTAGTTGATTAATCCCACTGGTCACAATAATGACCGTAATAATGTTTTTGTTATAAGGCTCTGCAAATGTTACTGAATGATGTAGCAATGTATTTCCAGCTAAATTGAAATAATAAACAAATAACAGGGTCTCACTTAAATATGTGGTAGTAAAAAGAACCTGTGGGAGGATTTCAACAAGATAAAGGCGACAACAGTGCAAAATATTTCACTATAATATTTCAATTTCTTTTTTTTAATGCTGCCCCCTGTGCATATGAAAATGCCCCCACGTGCCTATGCAGGCACACGTGCCTAGGGTTGCCTACCCCTGGTCTAGACCCTAGGGTTAAAACAGCCAGCACTAAGGTAAGGAAGGTAACTTTACACGCTTCTAATGGAGGGGTCAGCTGGTTAGACAAGCCCCACGAGAAGAGTCAGAGCTAAATGATAATTAGACCTTTGCTTTTCTCAGAGAAAACGCTTCCCCCTCACTCAATAAATAAATAAATAAATAAATAAAATAAAATGTATTGTAACTGCAGTGTATTTAATTATGAAAGGTGCTATAGATATATATCATCTCAATAATACATCCACAGAGCTTTTAGAAAGGTATGAAATAAAGGTATTGCTTTTGCTCCAAAAAATTTATTGATTCATGAATTTATCATTTAAAAAAGGTTTGCAGGTCTATTTGTTGTGGTTTACATGTTGCGTGTGTGTATCCCCTCCCTACTTACCATTTCCCCATGTGAAATGCACCTGATTGCATAAATGACAGACTGGTGCTACATCTAGTGGCTGAATGTTATCTATAGCGCCTATAAGCTTGATGAATTAGAATTGACCTATCTCAAGCCCTGCCCTCTTTTCTTGATCCTCCAATCAGCGACAGTTGTGATTGGAGGATCAGGAAGAGGGGGCGTGGCTTGAGATGAATGAATGAATGAATGAATGAATGAATGAATGAATGAATGAATGAATGAATGAATGAATGAATGAATGAATGAATGAATTACTTTTATTTATATAGCACCCTTCACAGCACGAATGCACAGGGTGCTTTACACTACAGCTTAGTATATAAAAAACACAACAAAACAAAATCAGAAATAAATGACAACAACAACAGACAGCAGTTAAAAAACAGTGAAACCAGATAAAAAAATTATTTGGATAAAATCATGAGTCACTAATTAAAAAACAAAACTATGGGAACAGTGAGGACAAGAAATAGTGCCTATGTATGACCGAAGGCCTGTCTAAACAAATGTGTTTTTGTTGTTTTTTAAAAGAGGTTTCAGAGGGGGCAGTTCGCAGGTCCAGGGGGAGAGCGTTCCAGAGCCTTGGTGCCGTCACCTCGAAGGCTCGATCACCCCTTGTTTTCAGCCTGGACCTGGGGACCACCAGGAGGTGCTGATCGGCAGATCTGAGTGAGCGGGTGTTGGTGTAGGGATGGATGAGTTCAGTGATGTAGTGCTCTGAAAGTAAAAGTGAGGACTTTGAAGTGAATTCTATAGTGTACCGGGAGCCAGTGCAGGGATACCAGAATGGGAGTGATGTGACATGATTTCTTTGACCTTGTGAGTAGCCTGGCTGCAGCATTTTGGACCATTTGTAGTTTGTCTGTGGATGATTTGGTGAGACAGGTGAAAAGTGAGTTGCAGTAGTCAAGCCTAGAGTAAATAAAAGCATGCACGGACAGTTCTAGTTCAGAGTGAGATATGCTGGAGATTGGTCAAAGAGATTGAATTGATATAATGAACATTTCCCATCTAGATCTAAATTCATCAGATGAATCTAGTCATGTTGCTGACAGTACCATGGATGCTATAGATTCTTTTGATAACCTTGTTGTGGTTTTGTGCATGAGAATTTGCCATAGCCGAAAATAAAAAGGCATAATTTGAATGAACATTCCAAAAGCAGTTGATGAATATTCTGATGTTCCGGTGTTGTTCCGATGTTCCAATGTCAACTTTCTGAGAATACTGTTGTGTCTAAATCCCATAACGCGGAAGGATGTTTTTTTTAATTTTTTTATTATTGATCTTTTTCCCCCTCCTTTTTCCTCCGATTTTTCTCCCATCCCAATGTTAGTCGTTATGCCAATTCCCAATCCCCTTCCTGGTCGCTGCGCACTTACCCCCCACAGTCGGTCTGGGAGAGTGGAGGCTATCATGTGCTTCCTCCGACACACGTCTAGCCAATCAACCGCTTCTTTTTCACCTGGCAGCGCGGACTCTCACTGAGAGGGTGTAACGTGTGGAAGGATCACACTACCCCCCTTAGATGGCCAGCCGTGTATAGGTGTAACAGACTGACAGCCAATGAAATGGGTGCATTTGTCACGCTGTCCAAGGAGCTGAACAATGCCCGCTACGATTGTGCAATAAAACAATAGTTTCGTTTGAGTTTACTCAGTTTATTTGATCAGGGACAGTGCATATCAATCAACAGTTATACATTTATAAATGAATACAATTACAGAAGAAAAAACATTATCAAACCAGATTGGAGGAGTGTAAAGGGGATAGTAAGAGACTATGGAAAACATTGAATGAAGCTGGGTAGAAATAAAATGGGCAAAACGCCATCATTTATTGAGTCAGATGGTATATTCACCACTAAACCATTTGACATTGCAACCCATTTCAACAATTACTTTGTTTCCAAGGTAAACACAATTATAAATCAAATGTTGCCAATACCGCGACCATACGGACCGATTCGCAGAAAGCGATGAGTACCTACCAAGACCTGTTGCAATACTCTGGAGCCAGCACTGAGGAGCCTGACCAGACGCTCAAACCCTGTGCCACCACACGTCCAGGTACTGTCCACCTTGGGCACAGCATCTCTCTCCTGTGCTTTGCGATTCTTTTTTTGGATTCGGATTTCACATGAGCCCCTTTCTTTTTCACTTCAGCCGCTGTGCGCTCCTCTCCTGACCCCACGTTAAACTCACCTGTTATTTTGAGCCTGTAGGAAAAGATAGTTCTGTATACTTCTATCATTTCATAAGTTGCTTTATTACAAAATAGGTTTAGTTGACAAAAGTTAAGTCACGATTTTACTTCAGTCCTCCTTCTAAGTTCTAACACACGCACGCACGCACGCACGCACGCACGCACGCACGCACGCACGCACGCACGCACGCACGCACGCACGCACACACACACACACACACACACACACACACACACACACACACACACACACACACACACACACACACACACACACACACACACACACACACTGTCAGGTCATCAAACAAGAGCAGGAGAAAAAAGCAAAGAGAGCGTTTCTCACTGAAATCCCTCCTATTCTCTACTGATGGGTCTAACCATTCAATTATACTTCCCTGAAACTTTGTCCACTCAGGGCTCTGTTCAGCGTCTCTAATTTACATCTAATTACATTTTAACCAACTAACTAACTGATCTTACCTCTTGTCTCTAAAATTAGGTTCATGGCTCTATGCTAACCATAGCTGTCAACATTGGGATTGTAAAATAAGGGAGATTTCCCAGTGAGGGAGGGTGGGGGGGGGGGTTGTGACTTATTTTGGATTATTTTGGTCAAATCAGTTGTGAAATAGTCACTTTTGGTGAGTTTCTATACAATTCACTTGACATTTAGGTATGACTGCAGGACTACAAAAGCATTTAGTATAGAAATGTGTCAACAGACTAAAGCAGGGAACCACAATATTTTGCATACAAATTATGCTGAGCAGAATGTAATATCATAACTGTCTATTATTTTTCTTGCAATTGAGCCAATTTTCATTAGGTACGGTTCTGAGGTGTGCGTTCAACAGAATGCAGTATCAAAAACACGTTCACAAAAAGTATGGGTTACTGAATGCTGAACTGCACTGTTATTATAATCACTAAGCCATTGTAAGACCTTACCTGTGTCCCTGTATCACTTGTCTCTGCTGCCCTTTGACAGAAAAACGTCCCTATGTCCATTTTCCTTTTTTTTGGCATATTTGAGATAGTCACCTAGTAAAAGTGAGACAATTGACTATATCAAAACATGCTAGGGCTGTACCGAATAGTTCTGTTGTGGAATATTTCAAATGAGCCATGACAGTAAGCTGTAGAAATTGAGATCGAGTCAGTTGTTATAAAAATATACAAACATAGTTTATTAACAGAGCTCAGGTTATAATCAGACATGCTAACGTTTGACCAGAAAGTGAACGTGATCAGTTTAGAATCAGAGACATCATGTTGTACACACAAAGCTAGGATAACTGTCTGAAAACAATGTGCGACCTAGATAGCTAGCTGGAGAGTTTTAACTATCTCACCCATTAATTAAGGCTATACCATTACTAAACAGTAGCTTTTTTTTTTTTATCCACTTTTTCTCCCATTTTCTATTTTTCTCCCATCTCAATTTTCATATCGTCCAATTCAACCCTCCCCTGTCTTCGAACGTTGTTTCTTGCCTCCCACAAGCCGGCTGCAATGTGGACTAAGTCATACATAGCACGAGTCCCCTCCGATACTCGAGGTAACAGCCGTCGCATCTTTTCACCTGCGCGGCTCGATCTTTCAGCCGTCGCTTCTTGATTCTACTACGCAGGCGCAGCAACCGTCCTGTAGGAGTCGCTGTCCACAACGCCCGATCCCCACCCTTCAGTTTTTCTCTCCGTAATACGGCCAATGTGTATTACTGTGGACGACCAGCTAAACTGAAAGCAATGTGGAGAGCGGGGACTAAACAGTAGCTTTTATGCTCTACTTACCACTGTATTTCTTTCTTTTATCCTCCATCTTTTTTCTGCTCCAGATGGATAAATCCTCTTAATTTTGCTTGTTTATTATACGTAGGTATTGCTGGCTCAAAGTTTCATTTACACGGAAGATTTTCTTTGTCCCCCCAAACACAACACACATGGGGGGTCTCCTACTGTCGTTTCATTGCATATCATCCATTTGAATTGCGGTCGTTGTGTTGAGTACAGCCATTATGTCAGCCCTCGGGGGGCTCCCTACTGGCGGGGGCTCCAGGCTGCTAACGTTACCTGTCGTCTTCACAGCGGGTAATGTAGCCTTTTTAGTAAGAACTGAAGGCCAAAATTAAAATACAGGACATTTACGGGAAAATATTGAAACGGGAGGACGGCGGGAAAGAAGTGTCAAATACGGGAGAATCCCAGGGAAAACGGGAGGGTTGACAGGTATGATGCTAACATAAAAGGAAAAGGCTGAGTGTTATGGCCACAGCCAGGGCCTTTCTCTCCCTTGTCTATCAGCAGGTCCCCACCACCATAATAGGTCCCTCCATGTTCCCGCTTCACCCTCAGCCTGCCTACCTGGGCCGGTCTGCACACCTGAGACTTATCTCATCATCACTGAGCCAGGATAAGAGGCCTGCACCCCAGCCACTCCTGGTCCGAGTGTTGTTTCACCTGTCTTGGTATTATGATTCTTATCTGGACCTCCCTACTATATATATAGGTATAGTGTGTTTTTGTGAGCTCTGTAGCCTGCGTCATTCTAACCCCTGTTCTCCTGTGTGTAGGATCACACACCTCCGGCCTGCACCCCCTCCCTTGGACATCACCAGCCTGCACTATCCCGGGAGCTCATGGATACACACATCCCTCACTTGTATTCCCTCACTGCCTGCCTTGTCATCTACCGGGTTTACCATTAAATACCCTAAACCGCCTCATTCTCCTGTGCCTTGTGTTCTGCTCTTGGGTTCTATGCCCCCCTAACAGAACACTCAGACCACCATGGACCCAGCACCACAGGACTCAGGAGAATTGGACCGGCTCCAGCATGCCCTCACCAGCCAAGGAAGTCTGGTAAACCAGCACACACACATGCTCCAGGAGATATCTGCCGCACTCCAAGTACTCACTACCAACTCCGCTCAACAAGATAATCAATTAAGTCGGATTTCCGCTCACCTCTCTGCCTCACTAGCCCAGCCCCACACAATGGTACCTGCCCCCGACCCGCCAGCTCCACAAGCCCCAACTCAGCCTCAGTATAGGGAGCCTTTTGTTCCAGCACAAAGCTATGACAGCAACGTCACCAAATGCCGATCTTTTCTTTTTCAATGTGCACTAGTTTTTGAACAACAGCCCCTCACCTACCAAACTAATAAATCTAGGATTGCTTAACTGATGGAGTTGCTCAAAGGAGATGCGTTAGCACGGGCATCAGCGCTCTGGCACCATGGGTCACCCCTCTGTTCGTCTTTTGTCAATTTCACCGCTGAGCTGCAAAAGGTTTTTGATCATCCCCTCGTGGGTCCGATGGGTCTGCTAGACTCTTAGCCATCCGTCAGGGCCACCGCAGTGTCAGCGAATACTCCATTGAGTTCCGTATCCTCTTTGCCGACTCCGGGTGGAACGATGAGGCGTTGAAAGGGATATTCCGACATGGACTGAGTGACATTCTCAAGGACGAATTAGCCGCTAGAGATACATTGGATTCTTTAGATTCTTTGGATGAGCTAATTAATCTAGCCAGGAATCTGGACACCCGTCTCCGTGAGTGCCGTCAAGAGAGGGCTAGTGTTAGCCGTCCCGCGCTGGTGGAATCACCCCGTTCTTCTCCCATTCACGGTACCAGAGTAGGTCCCGAAAACTATTTCCCCCATCCTCTTCGGCTGCCGAGCCCATGCACCTGGGTCGGGCTCGTCTCTCTCCCAATGAGCGCCACCCAAGATTCCAGTCAGGTACATGTTTGTATTGCGGTCAAGGGAGTCACTTCCTGGATGCCTGTCCCGTACGCTCCAACGCGCAGGCTCGTTGATGAATGTGGGAACATTGACAGGCCGAAGTACTCCCTCCATTCCCTGACCACGCATGCAATTCGATGCCACTCTTAGTTGGAGTGATCAGTCGATTCCTTTATCAGCCCTGGTTGAATCTGGTGCCGACAAAAACGTCTTAGACTCCAATCTGGTCTCCCAAACCCAAATTAGCACAGAATCGCTGGCTGTACCCCTCAACGCCAATGCTCTGAATGGGAGCCTACTTGCTCGAGTGACTCACCGCACCAAACCCCTCCGCCTATTACTTTCGGGTAATCACAGCGAAATCATCCATTTCCACCTCAACACCTCCCCCCATACACCTACAGTCCTTGGCCAGCCCTGGTTGAGACTACACAATCCCATCATTAACTGGTCAAGTCACTAGTTGGAGCCCCCACTGTCACACCGCCTGTCTGCAGTCTGCTCGCTTTTCCAGCACGGTTGACGAACACATCCAGCATGTCCGCCAGATCCTCCAACGATTACTGGGAAAAGAATATTCGTCAATGCTGAGAAGTGTGAATTCCATGTCAACTCCGTCGGGTTCCTGGGGTACATCATTGAGAACGGGGCAGATCTGGACGGATCCGGAAAAGATCAAGGCGGTAGCAGTACTGGTGGTCCATTTCTTCCGCCTTCACGGGATACCGGTGGACATCGTTTCCGACAGAGGCCCCCAGTTCATCTCCCAGGTCTGGAAGGCATTCTGCCAAGCACTGGGGGCCTCTGTCAGTCTCTCCTCCGGGTACCACCCGCAGACCAATGGGCAGTCTGAGTGGGCCAACCAGGACCTGGGGGCAGCTCTCCATTGTGTCACAGCCCGGAACCCCTAAGCCTGGAGTGACCATCTGCCGTGGATTGAATACGCCCACAACTCCCTATCCACCGCGGCCACAGGTCAGTCTCCCTTTGAGTCCTCTCTGGGCTATCAACACCCACTGTTCCCAGACAGGAAGAGGAGATAGCAGTACCATCGGTCCAGGCTCACCTTCGCTGCTGCAGGAGGATATGGAAGGACATCAGGGCCGCTCTGCTCACCGGAATCGCTGCTCTGCGGACCGCCACAGGACCCCAGCTCCCGACTACCAACCAGGTCAGAGGGTTTGGCTCTCGTCTCGAGAGTTCCCCTTAAATCCGTCTCCCGGAAACTCACACCCCGTTTTTTTGGCCCTTATGAGATCCTGTCTATAATTAACCCCTCAGTAGTCAGACTCAAGCTCCCGTCTCATAGAATTCACCCATGATTTCACGTGTCACAGTTGAAACCTGTGTTGGATGGCCTTATAAGGAGTTGGTTTCTGTATGCAAATTCAGGTGTACGAGAACACGCTTTCAGTTTAAGAATGAGTGACGTTCTTCATTCAGGGGATCGCAGCTGAGATCACTTTGGCCATTTACAAGCACATTTTCACCCGTTCAGGTATCCGGAGGAGATCTATCGTAAGTTTCTTCTTACAAACGTCTTACAAGGTGGGCGGCCGGGTAGCACAGCGGACTAAGCGTCTGTCCACCACTGCAGAGACACTGGTATCGAATCCGGCTGTCAGCAGTGCCTCCGGCTTGGCCAGTCGTCATACTGTCTCAATTGGCAGAGTCAGCGGGAGGGAAGCCGGTGGGTGGTAATCTGGTCATTGTAAACAGCGACTCCTACAGGTCGGTCAGGGCGCCTGCACAGTGAGGGAGGGAAATGGTGAAGGTAGTGTGACCTCCCACGCATTACACTTCACCAATGAGAGTCCTCACTGCCAGGTGAAAAAAGGCTGCTGGCTGTCTCCTATGTATCGGAGGAAGCATGTGATAGACTTCAGGGCTCCCTAGACCGACCAGTGGGGGCACATGCGCGCAATAACCAGGAAGGGGAGGGGGAATTGGCATAACGACTAAATTGGGATGGGAGGAAAATACAGAAAAATGGGAGAAAAAGTGGATAAAAAAAAAAAAATGCTTACAAGGTTATTTACGAGGAAACATATGAGAATGTTCAAGAATGAGGTCCAATGGTTTGTGTTTGTATATTTCCAAATTGTGCCAACACCATATCACCCACTTCGCTTAGCGTTCTTAGACTGTTGATACGGGTGGACACGCTTAAATTGTGGCTAGTTTGTGCTACAACACTCGAGACATCCTGCCTGTAGCAAAACCCTTTTCTCCTAAAAAAAAGTGTGGTAGTGAAAGGGTTAACCATTTGTCGTGTGGCAGTGAAAGGGATAACCTTCTGTATTGTCGCAGTGAAAGGGTTAACCATTTGGTAGTGTGGTAGTGAAAAGGTTAAACACTAACTGATTCCTATTCTATTAAAAAGACATGTATACATTTTATAATCACGTACAGATGCTTTAATAAAATAAATGTAATCCATATGAAAAATCTTAAATAAAAATGAAAATGGAACATTGATATAGTCGATACTATAGGTATAGCAGGTATAGTCTTGGGCACTGCAAAAGACCAAAGCAGACTACAAAGAGTGACACGTTCAGCCGAACGCACAATTGGAGGGGGGCTCCCCACCCTCCAGAACATTTACTACAAGCGTTGCAAGGGGAAGGCTAAGAGAATTATTAAGGACTCGAGCCACCCGAACAACTGCCTCTTTGAACTGCTGCCGTCAGGCAAGCGATACAGGAGTCTCAAGGCGAGCACAGAAAGACTCAGAAGTAGCTTCTATCCCCAGGCCATCAGGCTGCTAAACGAACAATGAATGAACACTACACAACAACAACCACCAAACACACATAGCACACACATCCACACGCACACACTCACTTTAAACAAACACACTGTAACACCCACTACACACACTTTATAGCACACACCCACTTTAAACAAACACACTGTAGCACCCACTCCCCACACTTTATATTTATGGATGAAGGATTGCACTACAACTCGTACACCTTACTGTAAATTGTACCTAAAATTGTACCTCATCCCATTTCTGCTTTGCACTAGATAGTACTGTACATTAGTACACTGCATAGTTGTGTATTGTATATTATATGGTAACTCAGAACATTGTACATATGTCTATACCGAACAACTGTGACCTCATTTTCTTCTTCTAAATTCATGCTATATTATGTTATTATGTTATTTGATACTATCTTGTCTAGCACAGTCTCTGGAGCGTAACAGTAAGAAGCATTTTGTATGAAAGTATTCTGTACTTCTGTATGACAACTATTAAAGAACTTGAACTTGAACTTGAACTCTGTGTTCATACTTTGAAATAAAATGATGACATTATGACCACACCTGACTACCAAATACTCTCAAGAATCACACGTTTGTTGATTTTAAATAGATTTTAAGTTTATATTGATTACAATTTCCCCCATGCCTTGTAAGTGTCCGACGAGTGTTAAAACACAAGCATCATATCACGATCTCTAGAAGTTGGCGTTGATAAATACCACCACCGGCGATATCTCACAAGAATACAAGCGTTTATGTAAAGGCCGGCCCGTTTGGCAGCACGGAGCATCTCATTTATTTACGGAGCAGGCTTGCTATCCGGGATGACTTTCATTTAGTCTCACCTCTCCACCCGGCCAGGGTCACCCCTGTTGGTATAGCAAGCACAGCAGTCACATTGGTCCACCATGCGAGCAGATTGCTTACTAGAACTGCCTGGAACCTTTCATATTTCCCCGTCAGCGTTTTTACAGGATAATTTTGGCAGCCTTTAAGGATATGGCAGCCTTAATAGGGGATAAAAATAAGTGTGTGGTGGACTGGACGGACAGTATCAGGGCGGCATAATCTTGTATTCTACACCGTGTGGAGCTAAACGTCTGGCTATGGCTCCGTTCAATGAGATTAAACTTCTCTCCGGTTGATTCCAAGAGACCATTTTGGTCCTATTTTTAAACATTGGGAAGGAGTGTTTTGTGACAAGCATTTCTGAAGAAGCCAGTTAAATTGATTAAAATACTATAGGTGTAAATAGCATTATAGCTTCTAAGAATAGCTTTTGGTCTATATCCCATTGAACCAATCAGAATCTGGTCAGCAGATTTGTATAGATGGGGCTTGTCAGATTCATGTGTGCATACGTGTCAGTGTGTGTGTGTGTGTGTGTGTGTGCATGTGTGTGCGTGTGCGTGCGTGCGCTCGTGTGTAATGTGTACAATGTGTGAAAAGGCATACATTAATATGCTGTTGTGTGGGTGCATGTGTGTATGTGTACGCGTGCAAATGTATTCATATGAGTATTTGTGTGGGTACACCTGCATGTGTATGTGTGTGTCGTGTGTGTATTTGTGTTTTCGTGCCAGGTCTGTGTAGTACTGTAACAGTGACGAGTCTGGCTGTGCCGTAAGTCTGGCTGTGTTAGTGAGCTCGTCAATAAGGGAAACGGCTTAATTCAATCAGTGCTCTCCCTTTACAGACCACTAAGAAGCCAACTAATGGTGTTAGTAACTGAAATAAGCGTGAGGAAGTTCTTGTTTACCTGGGAAAGGAAGCATGTTCCTCGAGGCTCCAGGCCCCGTTGCATTTCTGTGAAGCTCAAATGCTAGGACCGTGCGCTTCCTCCAACAAGGGACGGAGGAGCTTTGCAGAAGTTATTGAGGAGGATTGTGTGAAGTTGTGAAGTGGAAATGTTTCAGAGCACCAAGCTAACTTTTTAATGAAAAGACGAGAATGTGGAGCGAGATGTTTTCTTCTACAGGAGCGTGTTCTGGAAGGAGAGCAGAGAGGGTTGGAGTAGCGACGTACGCAGGGCCGCCTCAGGGGGTGTGCGAGCAGTGCGGTCGCACAGGGCCTCGCGGGAAGGGGGGCCTCGCAAAATAATTTTTTTTTTTTTTTTTTTTTTTTTTTTGCGAGGCCCCCCTTCCCGCGAGGCCCTTTTTCATCACAGACCTAAAATCTAGTTTTGCTTATATGCTTATATATTTCACATTAGACACGTTTGTAGAATGTGTCTGACTTGTTCCTGCCTCTGCGGCTCTGCAGAGTGCAGACTGCAGTTTTCCGGTTTCTGCGGCTTTGCTGCTCTACAGATTTTAGGATAGTGTTTCCGGGCTCTTCTCCCGTCCGCCGTAATACACCAAATAGAAGAAGAAGAAGAAGAAGACACACGAGGTAGAGGGATGATCTAATTCAGCGCTATTCAGAGGAGCCAGTGGATGTCTTTTCAAAAGCAGCATGGATCAGAAGAAATTACACCGTGGGCCAAGAAAGTCTCCTTCCAACTTTACCATTGGCATTGATACTGCGTTATGGTGAGTCAACTATTATTATATTCCCGCCGTGGATCTATCTCTCTCTCTCTCTCTCTGGAGCCAAACTGGTCGACTAGCTGTAGCCTGTTGTAGTATGGAGTTAGTAGCTAACGGTGTGTGGCCTGGTGTCAGCGCCTGTATTGCTTTTCTCATGTTGTAGTTTCAGTGGTAGTGCGTTAGCTAATGGTTAGCGATAGCCGGGTTGAGCTAACTGGCTAACTGATAGCATCAAAGTAACGTGCGCAGCCGGTAGCTAACGTCGTAGCTAGCTGCCGGCTAGCTGCCGGCTGCGCACGTTACTTTGATGCTATCAGTTAGCCTAGGCTAGAGTTAGCTGTTAGCTTGTGCTACGAGTCGACCATTGACATTAGCCGTGAGAATAGCAGGGGGTTCTGGCTTATTTTGTCCCGCCAGCGAGAGGCCTTTCGTCAACGTGGAGACCTGTGTTGCGGCCTTTCGCCCTGCGTTCCTTGGTGCAGGTAAGATTAATGAAAATGTCATGACATTACCGCACTCTTCCTTCCTTCCCCTCCAGAATGTTTTGTTAATAACGATGTTTTTTTCCAGGCAAAACATATGCTACTTCACAACATTTGGAGATACGACATGTGCTGTTATGGTTTGACACCGACCCCAAACGCACGACACAAGAGAGTAGGAATTCAGAGTTGCCAAAAACAAGGGCTTGTTTATTGAGACTAATTAATGAGCACAGAATAGGCAAGTCAAACAAGACAGGTACACAAGCTAGGGGGAAAATGTTCTGCTGCTCTGCAGCTTCTCCCGTGGTGGTAGTTGGGGGTAGCAGATGCTGACGTCTGAGCCGCTCTGCAGACTTCTCTCGGCAGAATCTCCGAAGTGTTGCGGGACCGAGAGAGAGAGAGAGGGAGCGAGTCAACAAGGGTGCAGGTGGAACGAGCAGGAGAACAGGAGAGGTGACTTGTACCCAAATACAAAAGTTATCCAAGTGAACTAATCTTCGTGTAAATACACACAGTGAGCAAAGTTCCACAACACAATCCCAAGTGAATATCTTCGTGTAAATACACACAGTGAGCACTGTTCCAAAACACAATCCCAAGTGAATATCTTCGGTGCAAAAATAGACACTGAGAGTGAAGTCCAAAAAACAATCCAATGTGAATAATATCTTCGGTGTGAACAACACACAGTGGGAGATGTAAAGTCCCAAAAATAGTATCCCAGTGAGAACAACAAAAAGGCGATCGCTGGGTGAGTGACTGTCTGATAAAAAAGGTGGTAATCTTCAGTGTTATAGAAACACACGAAAACGGAATTTGATCAAGACAGTCAGTAAAAAACTCACCCAGACGAAGTGCGTAATGAGTGCTGGAACAGCAGCGGAGCGAGCGCGTCGCCACGGGGAAAAGGTGTCCAAGAGGAAGGCTTCTTGGAATATCCTGGAGGTAAAGCACAGAGAGCAAACAGCAGCAGCAGGAACGGAGAATGCAAACAGAGAAATATCAAAACGATCCAACAAAACTAGAGTGGGGAAACGGGGTATAAATAATACGGGATTGATTGATTGACAAGCAGTGACAGCTGGGGAATGTGATTGAAAAGCGTGTGGACGGGAGAGAACCAATCAACGACGTCTCTGACGACGTCGCTGGGAAGAAGCGTGTGAATATGGGAATGAAATGATTAACAGAAAACTCAAAGGGACAGAGCGAGTGGGAGAGCAGCGGACCAATCATCACAGTACTTCAAGAAGCCTGTGGTGGGGAAAGAGCCAAACCTTACAGTACCCCCCCCCCTCCACGGGAGCCACCCGGCGACCCACACGGCCCCGGCCTGCCCGGACGGGACCCAAGGAAGCCGGCGATCAGGGGCACTGGAGAGGGGGACAAAGACAGAGGCCCGGAGAGGGGGACCGGAGACGTGGACAGAGGACCGGCGAGGGAGGCCGGAGACGGGGACTGGGACCCGACAGTGGAGGCCGGGCACAGGGACAGAGAACCGGCGAGGAGGGCCGGAGACGGGGACTGGGGCCCGACAGCGGAGGCCGGGCACGGGGACAGAGGACCGGCGAGGGAGGCCGGAGACGGGGACTGGGACCCGGTGAGGGGGCTGGACGGCACCTGAAGACACCGGGCACGACAGGAGGAGCTCCACCCCTTGATGGCACCGGAGGACCAGGCGATGTGGGGCTCGTGCAGCGCGAGCCAGGGCCTGCCCAGGACCACAGGGACAAGAGGAGAGCTGGTGACGAAAAACTGGAGCCTCTCAACGTGGTCACCAGCAACGGTGAGAAGGACTGGACAGGTGCGTTGAGTGACGTCAGCCAGGCGGCGATGATCCATTGCGAAGACCTCCAAGGGCCTCTCGAGGTCCTCAAGTGGAATGTTGGCCCGGGTGGCAAACCCAACGTCCATGAAACTCCCCTCAGCACCAGAGCCCATGAGTGCACCCACCGTCGCCCGCTGGTCCGCCCAGGCTAGGGTGACGTCCGCCAGACGGTTGGGTGGTGCACGGGTGGGGGAACAGGAAAGACGGCTCACCAGGATCTCCCGGGGTCTTGGCGAGCCTGGTCCTCTTGGCCGGGCACGGCAATTGGAGACACGGTGTCCACCCCGGCCACAGTAGAGGCAACGGCCGGAGAAGAGCCTGGACTCCCGTTCGGCCGGGCTAAGGCGGTTGCGTCCCAGCTGCATGGGTTCCTCCTCGGTCACGGCTCGGGAGGGAACAAACCCACCAATCACGGAGGGGGCAGGGTGGTCAGCACTGTAGAGGCGGCCGCCGGGAAAAGGAGCCCCTGAGCGGCGGTCGATGGCACAGTCGTAAGGCCGGCGAGGCAGAAAGACCTGAGCCCTGGACTCCCTGAAAACCCCCTCGGGGTCGTGGTACTCGGGGGGTACGTCTGGGGTACAGAAAACCTCCTCGAGGTCGTGGTCCTCGGGGGGTACGTCTGGGGTATAGAAAACCTCCTCGAGGTCGTGGTCCTTGGGGGGTACGTCTGGGGGTCCCCGTCGGGTTCTCTCACATCTTCTCTCCTGGAGGCGTCCGTCGATGCGGATGGCGAGGCTGAACAGGTCCTCGAGGGAATCAGGTTCCTCCCGGGTCGCGAGCTGGTCCCTGACTGCGTCACTGAGCCCACTCATGAAGGTTAGGCGAAGTGCTGGGTCGTTCCATCCACTCTCCACCGCCGCCAGTCGAAACTCCAGGACGTAGTCAGTTACCCTGCCGCTCCCCTGTCGGAAGGTCCCCAACCGGGCTCCAGGGTCCAGACCTCGGGCTGGATGGTGGAACACTCTGCAGAGCTCCGCCACGAAGTCTGGATAGGAAAAAACTAAATCTGCCTCCATTGCCCAGGAGGAAGTGACCCACTGGGCAGCATGGCCTGAAAGCAAGTTCGTCATATAGGCCACTTGGGACCCTCTAGCAGAAAAACGGCTTGGTTGATGACGGAAAACCAACTCACATTGCATGATGAATGTGGCACACTCCTCGGGATTGCCGTCGAACAGCCGTGGGACGGAGAGACGGGGTTCCCGAGGTGCGGGATCTGCTGGGACTGCGGGGAATGCTCCTGAAGGAAGTGAGGGAATTAAAGCGTTAACGGTGTCGCTCAGCGTGTGAAGCTGAACGAGAATAACCGACTGTTGTCCTGCCAGAGCAGCCAGGGACCCTTGAATAAGCAGGACCTGCTCTCGGAGTCCCTGTACAGCAGCTGCAGCCGCATCCAGCTGTAGGCTGTGTTCCTTGGCTGACTCTAACTGGACTGCCGCTGCTGTGCTGACTCTCTTGCGGGCGCAGACCGCGCAGGCCAGTACGAACCCCTTGACGTCGTTCCTCATGGTGGGCCACCAGAATCGACGAGCCAGGAAGGAGAACGTGCGATGAACGCCCGGGTGGCAGGCAAACCGGCTGGTATGGCCCCACTGGAGGACCCGGGACCGGACTGAGTTGGGGACAAAGAGATGATTAACCGGTACATTGCCTGGAGCGCGATGGAAGCGTAGGGCACGCCTTACCACCCCCTCGATGCCCAAGGTGACTACTCTCTCTGTGTCGGCTGGGGTCGTCATATTGGTTGGATCGTAATGTTATGGTTTGACACCGACCCCAAACGCACGACACAAGAGAGTAGGAATTCAGAGTTGCCAAAAACAAGGGCTTGTTTATTGAGACTAATTAATGAGCACAGAATAGGCAAGTCAAACAAGACAGGTACACAAGCTAGGGGGAAAATGTTCTGCTGCTCTGCAGCTTCTCCCGTGGTGGTAGTTGGGGGTAGCAGATGCTGACGTCTGAGCCGCTCTGCAGACTTCTCTCGGCAGAATCTCCGAAGTGTTGCGGGACCGAGAGAGAGAGAGAGGGAGCGAGTCAACAAGGGTGCAGGTGGAACGAGCAGGAGAACAGGAGAGGTGACTTGTACCCAAATACAAAAGTTATCCAAGTGAACTAATCTTCGTGTAAATACACACAGTGAGCAAAGTTCCACAACACAATCCCAAGTGAATATCTTCGTGTAAATACACACAGTGAGCACTGTTCCAAAACACAATCCCAAGTGAATATCTTCGGTGCAAAAATAGACACTGAGAGTGAAGTCCAAAAAACAATCCAATGTGAATAATATCTTCGGTGTGAACAACACACAGTGGGAGATGTAAAGTCCCAAAAATAGTATCCCAGTGAGAACAACAAAAAGGCGATCGCTGGGTGAGTGACTGTCTGATAAAAAAGGTGGTAATCTTCAGTGTTATAGAAACACACGAAAACGGAATTTGATCAAGACAGTCAGTAAAAAACTCACCCAGACGAAGTGCGTAATGAGTGCTGGAACAGCAGCGGAGCGAGCGTGTCACCACGGGGAAAAGGTGTCCAAGAGGAAGGCTTCTTGGAATATCCTGGAGGTAAAGCACAGAGAGCAAACAGCAGCAGCAGGAACGGAGAATGCAAACAGAGAAATATCAAAACGATCCAACAAAACTAGAGTGGGGAAACGGGGTATAAATAATACGGGATTGATTGATTGACAAGCAGTGACAGCTGGGGAATGTGATTGAAAAGCGTGTGGACGGGAGAGAACCAATCAACGACGTCTCTGACGACGTCGCTGGGAAGAAGCGTGTGAATAGGGGAATGAAATGATTAACAGAAAACTCAAAGGGACAGAGCGAGTGGGAGAGCAGCGGACCAATCATCACAGTACTTCAAGAAGCCCGTGGTGGGGAAAGAGCCAAACCTTACATGTGCTGTGTGTGAATGTCTTGGTCGTTTGTGTAGCTTGGGTAGTGTTGGGCCGTTGGCCAAAGCTGTGTGTGGCCTGGTGTCACAGTACCTGGCTAGCCTATTTAGCTGATGTCAGCCATTGGCTCCTTGCTGCTTTGGTTTCTCTGGTATAGACCCTCTTCTCTTTGGATTTAAGTGTTGGTCTTTGTCCTTTTGGATCTCTCATACATGCTCTCTCTCTAACACACACACACATGCTCTCTCTCTCTCTCTCTCTCTCTCTCTCTCTCTCTCTCTCTCATACATGCTCTCTCTCTAACACACATGCTCTCTCTCTCTCTCTCTTTCTAACACACACAGTCTGCCTATGGCGGCCTTTCTCGATGGCTAGGCTGTGCTCGCTGAGTCTGTATAGTCAAGGATCTTCAGTCACAGTGCTCAGGTATTCTGCCACTGTGTACTCTCTGTTTAGGGCCAAATAGCATTTCAATTTCTTTCCAATGTGTCTCTCTCTCTCTCTCTCTCTCTCTGTACACTGTATATTGACTGTAGAACGGGAGCTCTCTCTCGCTCTCTCTTTTGCTATATGTTGACTGTATCATGCCCCGCCTCGGGCAGCGCTATTATTTAAGAATATCTTGACTGTATGAAAAAAAAAATATATATATATATATATATATATATTTTTTTTTTGAACCTTTTTGGGGGGGGGGGGGGGGGGGGGGGCTCGCGTTAAATCTCGCACAGGGCCTCGCATTTCTCCCAGGCGGCCCTGGACGTACGGCTTTGTTTTCAGTGGGGAATGGGCGGGGCGGGGGGCATTTCTAAAAAAAAAATAGGTGCTGTCATTTTCAGAATGTAGAAAAAACGCATAATTGGAAAAGGTAGGCTGTACATGCGTACATAGTGACATTATTGATAGGGTCTATATTATACCAGGACCAGGGTTAGCTGTACATACACACATAGTGACATTATTGTTATGGTTTGTAACCGACCCCAATCGCACAACACAAGACAGGTATGAGAGTACGCCAAAACAGGGCAAATCTTTATTATAGAACAAAAGGCGGAACAGTCCCTTTATGGGAGAACACAAAAAACACTAGAGTCAAGGAAAACTGGAGAATGCGGCACTGTGCCTTTAAGAGGCGAACAGGCTAAGGGACTAGGGCTAAAGGACAGGGCCAGGGCTAAATGTCAAGGACCAGGACCAGGGGCACTGGAGAGGGGAACAGGGGAGAACACAAAAACACTAGAGTCAAGGAAATAAGGAAAATGCGGCACTGTGCCTTTAAGAGGCGAACAGGCTAAGGGACTAGGGCTAAGGGAAAGGGCCAGGGCTAAATGTCAAGGACCAGGACCAGGGGCACTGGAGAGGGGAACAGGGGAGAACACAAAACACTAGAGTCAAGGAAAACTGGAAAATGCGGCACTGTGCCTTTAAGAGGCGAACAGGCTAAGGGACTAGGGCTAAAGGACAGGGCCAGGGCTAAATGTCAAGGACTAGGACCAGGGGCACTGGAGAGGGGAACAGGGGAGAACACAAAACACTAGAGTCAAGGAAATAAGGAAAATGCGGCACTGTGCCTTTAAGAGGCGAACAGGCTAAGGGACAGGGCTAAGTGTCAGGGACAAAGGCTAAGGGCCAGGGCTACGGGCCAGGGCTGCTTACAGGGATGAGGACAGGGTTCCGACGGCGGAGGCCTGGCAAGGGGACAGGGGCCCGACGGCGGAGGCCTGGCAAGGGGACAGGGCCCGACGGCGGGGGCCGGGCACTGAGACAGGGGCCCGACGGCGGAGGCCTGGTACGGAGACAGGGGCCCGACAGCGGAGGCCGGGGGGAAGAGGCGCCATCCTCCCGTGGAAATAGGGAGCGATGACGCGCCGGCTTGACGTCTGGAGTGGGAACACTGGCAACCTCCCGTAGAGAATTAGAGAGCGAAGGCGGTGTCCCACTCCAGGCACGGAGATCCTCTTCCTCCTCCTCGGGGGGGCCGGGCACGGAGACTTGACTTGACTTGAGACAGGGGCCCGACAGAGGAGGCCGGGGGGAAGAGGCGCCATCCTCCCGTAGAGAATTAGGGAGCGATGACGCGCCGGCTTGACGTCTGGAGTGGGAACACTGGCAACCTCCCATAGAGAATTAGAGAGCGAAGGCGGTGTCCCACTCCAGGCACGGAGATCCTCTTCCTCCTCCTCGGGGGGGCCGGGCACGGAGACTTGACTTGACTTGAGACAGGGGCCCGACAGCGGAGGCCGGGAGGAAGAGGCGCCATCCTCCCGTAGAGAATTAGGGAGCGATGACGCGCCGGCTTGACGTCTGGAGTGGGAACACTGGCAACCTCCCGTAGAGAATTAGAGAGCGAAGGCGGTGTCCCACTCCAGGCACGGATATCCTCTTCCTCCTCCTCGGGGGGGGGCCGGGCAACGCAGAACAAAGGGGTCCCAGGGGACCGGGGCGAAGAGATGCCATCCTCCCGTGGAAAATAGGGAGCGATGACGCGCCGGCTTGACGTCTGGAGTGGGAACACTGGAAAACCTCCCGTAGAGAATTAGAGAGCAAAGACGGTGTCCCACTCCAGGCAAACGGCGACAGGTGGTGATGGCTGGCACGTCGTCTCACGCCGGAGACGCGGCAGGTGATGGTAACGTACAGGATGGTAACGTACAGAACTCCATGAACACAGAGTGAACACAGATACAGAACGACCCGACCAGGACTGGAAGGGAGGTCCAGGTATATAAAGCCCTCTGGGGCGCTAATCATAAACTATGACAGCTGCGTGAAGGTAGTCCAAGGGTGGGGGCTGGTGAAGAGTAGAGGAGAGTAAATCATCGCAAGGGTGGGGGCTGGTGAAGTAGAGTAGAGGGCAGGGAAAAGTTCTCACAAGGGTGGGGGCTGGTGAAGAGTAGGAGGCAGGGAAAAGTTCTCACAAGGGTGGGGGCTGGTGAGGTGAGGAGACAGGGAAAAAAGGTCCAGGGAACAGGCGAATCCTCACAATTATTGATAGGGTCTATATTATACCAGGACCAGGGTTAGCTGTACATACACACATAGTGATATTATTGATATAGAGCATGTAGATTATACCAGGGTGGGCTGTATACACACATAGTGATATTATTGATATAGAGCATGTCGATTATACCAGGGTGGGCTGTATACACACATAGTGATATTATTGATATAGAGCATGTAGATTATACCAGGGTGGGCTGTATACACACATAGTGATATTATTGATATAGAGCATGTATATTATACCAGGGTGGAATGTATACATACATAGTGATATTATTGATATATAGTATGTATATTATACCAGGGTGGGCTGTATACACACATAGAGATATTATTGATATATAGTATGTATATTATACCAGGGTGGGCTGTACATACATAGTGATATTATTGATATAGAGCATGTATATTATACCAGGGTGGGCTGTACATACATAGTGATATTATTGATATAGAGCATGACTATTATACCAGGGTGGGCTGTACATACATAGTGATATTATTGATATAGAGCAGGGGTGGCCAACCCGCGGCTCGCGAGCCGCATGCGGCTCTTTGCCCGTCAATGTGCGGCTCTTCCATCCATAAAAAAAAGAAAAAAAAATTAATTATTATTATTATTATTTTTTTTTTTACTTTTTTTTTTATGTCACTCATTCCATAAGGACGTAGAATAAGCATTGATTTTTTTTAAATGGTCCATTTGCATGTTCTTGGTATCTGAATCTAGGGACATATATGGATCAGTGTCAGAAATAGTGTGTCTGTTACTAGGCTTGAGTAAATTGTAATGAACCAAAGGAGAATATCAATTCTATTTAAAAAAAAAATTATCTTTGACTGTGAATAACACCATGCTAAAATTGACCAGACCTGAAAAATCTAAGCAAATGAATAAAGGGAAGATGATTAAACAGAATGTTTTGTAGATACAGTACTGAATTCTGACATCTTTTTTATAATGTAAATTTCTCCACAATTTTTCATCATATTGCAACACCGTTTTTTGCAAGACGTTCACAGAAAGGTAGAGAAACTAACTGCGTTCTGTTTTATGGCAATAACGTTCAGGTTTGTGGGAGATAATCCCAAAAAATAAGAGAAATAAAAAAGGAAATCCAGAAGTCAGATGATTGACAGGGGCTGGTGTGCCCTGAGTCTCTTCCTTCAAAAGACTACACTCACTTTTGGATGTGCCACTTCCTCCTGTCAATATGCGCCGGTTTCCGACTCAATGCCCTGAGATTTCTATAATCTTATATTTCACCAATAACAGTTAAAATAATTGGTAAACAAACGTAATGCTGAAAATATGCACTTTTACTGTATATCTCGGGCTTAAGAGGTTAACCCTGTGAGGCCCAAATTAAAAAGACATTAGCAACTTCAGAGGCCAGAGGGTGGGACATATAAACACATTTACTATCAAATAGCATTGTGAGGCTGAACAACAGGACCAATTGACTATACATGTGCTTAAAGGGGAACTATCTTATAAATGGCCTTTTTCAGTGTTTACCATTGTTTCTTAGCTATGTGGACTTATATTAATAGGATCTATGTCTCTAATTCTCATATTGGCACATTCTTCCAATTCTCCTCTCACAATATTCACCCTCACTGAACTGAGTCATCTGAAAATGTGCATATCTGTGATGTCAGAGATTTCTCAGCTGCATAATAATGTGGCAGTTGATGTGGCAGTTGGCACCAGGCCACACAGTGGTTGGAGCCCAGCCTCAAAACGGCTTAAGATCTTGAGGTAGAAAAATGCGGTTTTTGAGTACTTGATTAGAAATACAAAACAATGCATTTTTATTTTTTTGAAAAAAAACCTAGGTGTTCCATAGACTCACAGGAATTGTGTAAAAGTGCCCAAATAGTGAAAGAAATAGTAAAATAGTTCCCCTTTAATTTTTTTTTAAATAAACATTCTTTTTTTAAATGGCTAGAAGTGATTTTGTAATTTTGCAACCGTGGGTCTCACAGGGTACTTTTAACCCTGTGAGGCCCAAATAAAAAAGACTTCAGAGGCCAGAGGGTGAGACCTATAAACACATGAAGGGTGCCGTGACTGAAAAAAAGGTTGAGAAACGCTGGTATATGGTGTGGCTCTTTGTGACCGTGATACCACAGTAAAGTGGTTGGCCACCCCTGATATAGAGCATGTATATTATACCAGGGTGGGCTGTACATACATAGTGATATTATTGATATAGAGTATGTATATTATACCAGGGTGGGCTGTATACAGACATACTGTAGTGATATTATTGATATAGAGTATGTATATTATACCAGGGTGAGCTGTACATGCGTACATAGTGACATTATTGTTCACTCACACAGTTCAGATCCAGCTGCAGATCGGATATTTGTATTTTTTGTATCTATGTCTATCTTATTCTTTATTATTATATTTGTATTTTATTTTCACATTTTATTCCTATTATCCTGCCTGTACCTCTGCTATCCTGCTGTTGCTGCTATTACACCCCACAGGGATGAATGTTCTGTCTTGTCTTGTCTCAGTTTTACCATGGTACCGTCTATTGTATGAATAATTTACCATGGTGCTGCCATGCAAACGATTATGTATCACCATGGTCCCACTTTTGTACTTAAATAATACCATGGTATGAACCAGTTTAAACCATGATACAGATGGTAATATCCATCATTTCTTTGGTCACCACCATCATCAATACTTTTTTTGGAAACATCATTGTACTTTTTCACAAGGGCTTGACATTTTGGCACGGAAATCCTCCGCTTTAACCAGAGGTGTAGATTCAACCGCCAAAACAATATAATACAATTAAAATAAAAGTCGTACTAGTCCATACCTGTACATTAACCGGTGTGAGCAATTTATAGTACTGTATATATAATAATATAATTAACTCTGGACATGCACATACAGTAAGGGCAACAAGGTGCGAGATGAGGGTATTTTGCCCTACAATAAATATAGTTACAATATAGAATCCAATAGTCTAAATCTAATCTAATATATAATAAAGATTCTACAGTAAATGCTAAATGCTAATGCTTTGTAGTCGGTTTCTTTGAGAAGGCGTTGCTACTGATGGCCGTTGTCTGTAGAACAATATGCTGAGGTGAGATACTGCAGGTCCATATGGAAACTCAACTCATTTGTTTTATGCCCCCCCCCCCCCCCCCCCTCCGACATTCACCCACATTAATTCCGTGATTGTGTCTCCCCCTCGTTTTCTCCATCGTTATGCATTTTAGCGCTCTCCCAATTTGCCGCCGTCGCGGGAAAAACGCCACAAGAAGCTATAAATTCTTTTCTAATTCCAAATAATTAGGATTACACGGACCAGTGGTTTTCAATCAGCGAGATCATCTGAATGATAGATGGTAGGATAACTGGTCATTGCCGAGACATAAATATTGTGTCGTTCAATTAATCCGGTCTAATGAGGTGTCAAAACTGCCAGTCATCCATCAAATACAATTAGGAGTCAACCGAAAATAAACACATATGCATGGAGACGGGTAATTAATAATTAGCAAAGCAAAGAAAACGGTATTGGTTTCACTGCTGTTATTCACAGAGCCATTTACCTGCACTTCTTTCATTCCGTTTGGCGACAGAGAGACAACGGCACACCGTGGGAATGTGAATCCATTGATGTGAATTTAAAAGTTTTCGCAAAATGAACATATCTAGCAACTGTACGTTTGAGTGTGGCTCATTGTCAAATACAGTAGAGGATATATCATCTGAGGGGATGTAACAGTTACATCAATCAAACCCAGGCCCGTTTCTTGCCATATGCGGACTATGCGGCCCCCTAAAATGCCATAAAATGCTTCTTTTCTTTCACTCAATACACTTTATATTGTGTATATATATATCCTGTAGGGATGTAACAAATCATCAGCTTAACAAATTTACATCTACTGCTTGGGCGTTTCTTTATAAATAAAAAAAAGAATACATACAGTAAGTAGCTTACTGACAAAAATGTAGTTGCATTTTCTTTTTGAACAACTTTTTCTCCTCCTTTTTTCTGTATTTTTTCTCCGATCCCAATTTAGTCGTTATGCCAACCCCCCCCCCCCCCCCTTCCTGGTCGTTGCGCGCATTTGCCCCCCACTTGCCGGTCTAGGGAGGGTCGAAGCCTATCACATGTCTCCTCCGAATACATGTGGAGGCAGCCAGCCGCGAGTGTAACGCGTGGGAGGATCACACTACCTCACCCAGATCCCTTCCTCGCTGAGCAGGCACCCCGACCGACCTGTAGGAGTCGCTGTTTACAACGACCAGGACCCACCCCACCGGCTTCCCACCCGCTGACACTGCCAATTGTGTCAGTATGGACGACCGACCAAGCCGGAGGTACCGCGGCAGCTGGATTCGATCCCACTGTCTCTGCGGCTTATTCCGCTGCGCTACCCGGTCGCTCATGTAGTTGCATTTTCAAACTTTATTTAACTTTAACTTTATCTTAAATAGTTCCATTTAAATTCCAATATTGTAAGTCAGAAATGTAAGGAAAATGCAGTATCTGTCTCATGTATGTGCCTTTTGGAGATGTTATAATGCAGATTCTGTAAATCCTGTAAGTTTTCAGGAGTTTCTTGATGTAGGGGAGCCCCAGTGTTTCCTATTTATTATCATTTTCTGTCATTGCTGGGGTCAACTTGAGATGTTTGATTTTAATTTGTGAGAAACAAATATATACGTTTTTTTTCACAGATCTAGCCTCTTTTCCTCTTAAAGTACACCAGATTGATGCATTTAAATGCATGCTCACCTTAAATTGTTTGGAATCCCCCCACCATAGTTTCACAAAATAGGGGCCCCCAAACAACATTTCGCAGAGTGCCCCCAAAAAGCTAGAAATGGCCCTGATCAAACCCCAACCATTTAATCTTCACAGCTTTTGGCTGTTCAGCAATGTTCACATTGGACTCGTATCGTTTCTCATCTTACATTGACTTTAGTGTGTCTGCTGCTATGCTTGGTAATTCTGTCACGTTGCACGCAAATGTATCTTTGAATTATACTCTAAAACTCAATACTTTGGTATCCTTTTTGGTCAGTTTGAATCCTTGATCACCAACCATTCCACCATAATCTGTAATTGTTTTAATTGATTGTACACATTTTTATTAGGTTTTTTATTGTATATTATATTGTTTATTGTATTTTTTATTGTATATATCATGTAATCTATTATGTTTTTATTTCAAGTTGAAATAAAGATTGAATTAACACATTTTCTTATTGATATAAAAGGAGACATGATAAACATTTCTGCCGCGATGTGTCGTCTCCAGGTCCGTTTGTGCTACAGTACCACTAGACCTGGAAATAAGAAAGAACTTCCACTTAGGAGTGTTACTAAAAACTTAATGATGGATAGGAGTTCTTTTCTGGACCTAAAAAAAAGAAGGAACCATTTATTCTAGAGCCTGGGAATTAGAGCCTGTCATCAACACTTAGTCTCCAGCACTCTCCAGAGCCCTTAAGGCCCATCGTCCTAAAAAAAGACATTCCATTCAGAGTATTCATCGTCCGCAATGTTCAAAGGGACGACAGGTATTTCGAAAGACTAAAAGCGTAGTCTATAGGGAGGAGACCTGACTGATTAGACATATAAAAAGACTAGTTTATTGTATTTACTAAGTTCAAAACATAACATTGAGACGGTCAAAGCCCCTCATCAGATTTTTTTAACAAGGATGCATATTGTCATAGATGTGCAGCTGCATGGATTGAACTGCTCTTGTTGTTTACATTTTACATTTAGTCATTTAGCTGACGCGACTTACAAGTTCTGTACGACAAGTCATCAGGAAGCGTGAATACTTTCCCTAAGGGGGTTGTACTTTTGCGCAATCTGATTGGCCACTGACGTTTCTGGTCATGTGACATGTGCGCCAATCGTGTGACGGCAAGTTCTTTCGCCGGTTAAGCTTAGGCACTCTTTCGAAGTTGGTTAAGGTTAGAGTTTGTCTTAGAGCAGGGCGATAGAACACCAGCCCTGATTCCAAACTCTAACCTTAACCAACTTCGAAAGAGTCGCCTAAGCTTAACCAGTGATAAACTAGGCGTTAGGTAGTTTGCAGGCTGTTAGACCCGGAAATAGGCGCAGAACTTGCCGTCACACGATTGGCGCACATGTCACATGACCAGAAACGTCAGTGGCCAATCAGATCGCGCAAACCGAACGTGGATGTACAAACCCCTTAGGGAAAGTATTCACGCCATCAGCAAGGGCACAACTCTATCAGCTGAGTAACACTGTTCATCAAAGTGTTGAGTGCTACAGTGTAGGTTAGTATATTAGGACAAGTGCATGACAGTTGTGTGTTCGGAAACCAGGAAGTTGCACTCGAACGGCCTACTGATATCAGCGGTAAACTCGGGCAAGTTCCACGCATTTAACTGACCCTTCACATTTTGTGATGCAAACATTCTTTATTATGAACATGGAGTATCATGAGACATCATCAGAAATATGTTGTTGTCATGCTGGGATTCTTAAAAACACACTCAAACAACCAGCATCAAGAAAGAAATCTCTGAAATCTGAATCTGCTGCCTTGCATCTGATTGGTCCTGACTTTTACGACCTAACTAGTGGACCTGGACGCGTCTCTACTTTCCGTAGCTCCATTTCTGCAGACCCCTCTCTGATTGGTTGAGCCCATTTCTGCAGACCCCTCTCTGATTGGCCGAGCGCACGCATGCGCATGAGCCGCGACAAGCGCCTCTAGCCAGGAATCGAAACTCCGTTAAGCTCCAGAGAGAGAGGCTGAAAACCCACAGTTCTTGCCCGACGGATGGGAGCCGAATCCCGGATCCGAGTTTTCTGATGAATACCCCCAAAACATGGAGGTCGCGAACGCAATTTATATGCATGGAAGTATTGATTACGCCATAACGAATCATTAAAAAAATATACCGTTAACTGGAATATGTTGTGTGTGCCTTTACACATATGTTGGATTATGTAATTGGTTTGTCATTAAAAACCAATAATAATCGCTCGCATCGCCGGCTTCGCTGACCAGAGCTCTCTCAGATTCAAAGTTTTAATTACAGCCTGGAACATACATGTTTCGGAACCAATGTGTAACTAGACAGTTACAATATAACATTTATATTAATTAACCCAGTTAATGCCTTAAGAGAAAGAGTCTGGTGGTCAATGTCGGATTGCTACGGAAATGTTGTGTCTTACTATTAATAACTAATTCCTTGGTCAATAGAAGTCTCTGTGATACTTTCTGAATATGATTTGGGAACATCAAATGGGCAGGGTTATAATAGAAGAAAGACAGTGTAAACAATATAATTAACTCTGAATATAATAATGAGGAAAAAGAAACAGGATACACAACAAGGTGCATGAGATGAGGTTATATGTAGAACATGGTACAGTTACAGTAAGTGGGGAGTGCGTCATGGTACAGTTACAGTAAGTGGGGAGTGTAAACACTAAACAGTGATTCAAACCCCCTCAATGTACAGTTTCTGACAGCTGGGCTGTGTTGAACTTGTCACGTGAAATAACATAACGTTATGTTATATAACGTTACAATTAGGGATGTCCGATATTATCGGCCGACCGATATTATCGGCCGATATCGGCAGTAAAATGTGATATCGGAAAATATCGGTATCGGTTTAAAAAAAATAAAAAACAATAACAATATTTGTTATATATATCCAGTGAAATTATTAGTTACCTGAAATTATTCAGTTTTTTGGATGGGGAAACCCTGCATATATCGGTATCGGTTGATATCGGTTGATATCGGTATCGGAAATTAAGAGATGGACAATATCGGAATATCGGTATCGGTAAAAAAGCCAATATCGAGCATCCCTAGTTACAATGTACAGTTTCTGACAGCTGGCTGTGTTGTGAAATGTGCATAACGTTATGAATAAACCGCGAAGTCACGCGAAATAACGTTATACGCGAATCTGGTAGTACATTTCTTTTTATCTTCTTGATATGATAACATTACATCCGCCTTTTGCCATCAGAGAGGGGCTTCGCTCAACCAATCAGAGAGGGGTCTGCAGAAATGGGCTCAACCAATCAGAGAGGGGTCTGCAGAAATGGAGCTACGGAAAGTAGAGACGCGACCTGGACGCTCTCACCTTGTATATAGGGAGGTGTAGTGGTTACTTCCTGGTCTATAGGGAGGTGTAGTGGTTACTTCCTGGTCTATAGGGAGGTGTAGTGGTTACTTCCTGGTCTATAGGGAGGTGTAGTGGTTACGTCATTGTTGTTTCCAGCGCGGTCCGCCTCGCTTGAAGTTGCAATGTATTTCCAATGGACACATTTCTAAATCGTGTCGTTTAAAACAAATAAAGCATGAACATTGGCATGGTGTAATGTACCTTTCTGTGTGCATTCGTCCACAATCTATAGCTCAACATGAAACAATTCACAATTAATTGTAAAATAATTACGTATAATTTTTATTTCAACCAAAAATGCTTAAACAATAATGTTAGTGATAGAAGGGAACTCATTTTGTGCAAAAGTGCCAATGTTCATGAGGCAGAATTATTAATAATAGCCGATAATAAATTTTCCCAATGATAAATCCCTATACGGGTGGATCACACGGGAAACTAAAGTGACGTCAGACTACACCTCCCTATACAGGTTGATGAAAACAGTCATTGAGCTGCCACTAGGGGCAGGGTGGCTAACCATGAGTGAATTGCTGACTAACTGAATGACTGACTGAACATCGCCAGTCAATCAGATGCTTCTCAAAGGAATCATTAGTGAGCCTCTTATAGTGTAACCCTCCTCTTGGCCACAGGTCAAGCTACTTAAGCTCCATGGAGTGCCAAGGTTGACACTTGTCAAACAGTAGCGACGGGGTAGGGGTGCCTTTAACCCCCACACCATTGTTACCTCCAGACCTCTTGATCTTAGGTCCTGCTTGTTGAAACCTGAGACCAGAGCAACAATGGGAGTGGGGAAAAAAACGGGTCCACAGTATGATAATGTAAAAGTAGATCAAACAAGGACAATGGAGGCTACCGGTAATATGGTACAGTATGACTTGTTCAACCTTGTACTATACTAAGTGCTGCATCCTCAACGTCGTTGAGTAATGTAGAAACAGAAGAGGCTCACATCTTACGGTATCTAAAATAATAATAAAAAGAATACCAAGACTGAGGAGACTCAGTAGGTTAACCCATCCTATCTATTGAGGAGCAGTGGGCAACTATAGTCCAGCACCCGGGGACCGACTCCAGTTCTGACGCCAGTACCTCGGTCAAGGGCAATGACACAAACAGGGGGAGAAGGTTCAACTTTTCACCCACTGCAATAAAACGGATGATGTCATATCTCGAGGGTAGGACACAACGTGTCAGGATTAACAACATCACATCACCCCCCTTGAAATATGATGTCGGGGTGCCTCAAGGATCGATCCTGGGACCTTTGTTGTTCAGTCTGTTCATAAACGACTTGCCCTCAGATACAGATGTATGCAGACGACACAGTGGTTTACGTGCACGCAAACAACAAAACCCAGGCAGCATACAAACTGAACGCAATAATGGCATGCATAGTAAAATGGCTCTCAGAAAACTGTCTCCACCTCAACGCAAAGAGAAAACAGTCTGCATGTTCTTCGAAAAAAGGTCATCTGTAACACCTGACCCAGACGTGTTTGCAGCAAAGGAGAGGCTTCAAGTAGTCAAAGATTTTAAACACCTCGGAATAACCTTGGACTCAAACCTCACCTTCAAAAAGCAGGTAAACAAAGTCACACAGGCCGTACAATTTAACATAGCCAACTTCAAATACATCTGAGACTGCCTCAACATGGAAACAGCCAAACTTTACTTCAACTCAGTAATTATGTCCCATCTGACATACTGCATAACCAGCTGGTCTCAGACCTGCAAAACCACATTGACACCAATTCATTCAGTTCATAAACAGGCCCTGAAGGTGTTGGACAAGAAACCCTTTCGCCACCACCACTGTACCATCCTCCAAAAACATGCCCTGCTAAGCTGGGAAAACATGCTGAAACTCAAAGATGCCAGCCTGATATATAAATAAAATCCAACACGGTCTAGCCCCACCACCTCTCTCACAGTTTTTAACAGAAAGCAGCAGGTTCACCAGAACGGTGCTAGAGGGAAATTTCATCATCCCAGGGAGGGGCAAATCAGCCTTCTCGATAAGAGCTGCAGAGTTCTGGAACACCATCCCATCACACATCCGCAGTACTAATACACTCAGGTCCTTCACACACACACACACTCAAAGCATGGCTGTTACAAAATCAGGTCTGTGACCATTAGCAAGTCACGTCGCAGTCCAGCTGCCCAGCCCCCGTATGCTTGCCCACTAGCCTGACTGTCCTGATTGTGATTATGTGGTTATGTGATTATGATTATGTATATGTGTGCCTGCCATTATGTGTGCCTGCCTATATGGTGCTTATACATGTATGGGCTTTGATTTGTCCCTGTAGGCCTACACTGTTTTTTTTTTTTTTTTTTTTTTTTTAATTTTTTTTAAACAAACACATAAACAAACATGACAACACACGATTAGATATACAAGCATTGTTAACAGTGCACATCAAATTAAATCACTGTTTAAATAAATGTCTTATACAAGATATGCCCCTAATACCTGCTATCTATTCCCCTACACACATAATGCTCTTGCTCGCACCCCCCACCCTGGACCCCCCAATGGATAATCCATCCATTATCATTCGCTCTTAACCAGACACTACCATTATATGCTAGCTTTTATTCTCTCCACCACTTCTAACCACATTGTCAATTTGGATTCATTGAGACCCAAAATTCTTGCTGTAGATATTTCTAGATAAATCACATCGAGATATGTAAGAATCCAGACCTTTCGGCAAATCTTTTCTGGTTGAATCCATCGTGATGCTATCAGTTTTTTAGCCACTGTAATACCAGATAAAACCAATCTCTTTAGCTGCGGATGTACTGCATACTCAAACACATCATTCAGCAGTAATACAGAGGGGTGTACAGGTATATTCAGAATTAAGAGAGTTGATAATTGCTGGGTCACTTCTTTCCAGAATAACTGGTGGGCAGTCCCTACATGTGCATCTGTTCAGTCTTATAGGAGTCAAGTATGTCCTATGGATATAGTTAAGATTGATTTGTTGATGGTCCGGGTTCCTTGATGCAAGTCGAACATTTGCCCAGGCTTCTTGCCACTCAAAATCTATTTCCAGGTCTGGTATATCCCTCCTCCAAATAGAGTCTAGGTGGAGGGTTTCATACGAGGCCGTTAGTAATTGATGATAAAAATCTGATACAAAACCTCTCGATGTCTCTCTTTCATAGAAAAATGTGTGGTATCTGTGGTGTGCAATTGGTATCCTTAATGGAACACAGTGAGACTTCAAACATAACAATAATTGTGCGTAAAAAAGATATGTGGAACCGGTGAGATTAAATTTTTTTTCTATTTCATCATAGCTACAAATACCCTGTTTGTTGAAAACATCTCCTAATGTATGTATGCCTTGCTTTTCCCATCTAGGGAATCTTACTGTTTTTTTTATAGATGCATGAATGCCAATGTACAGAATATGTTTTAAGTTGTTTTCTTTCTGGCTTAAACATCTAGCCCAGGGACTACTACTGAAAACTAGCAACCCTTCTAATGTTGGCATATTTACAGTTTTTAATTTGTATTCATTTATAAATGTATAACTGTTGATTGACGTGCACTGTCCCATATCAAATAAACAGAGTAAAGTAAAGTAAAAGTAAAAGAAGTTTCAAGTTTCAAGTTTCTTTAATAGTTGTCATACGGAAGTACAGAATACGTTTATACAAAATGCTTCTTACTGTTACGCTCCAGAGACTGTGCTAGACAAGATAAGTATGAAATAAAATTAAGTAGCATGTAAAAAGAAGTAAAAATAGAGGTCCCTTGTGTTCAGTATAGACATATGTGTTCGATGCAGACTAGAAGTAACTGAGTTACCATATAATATACAATACTATGCAATATACTAATATACAATACTATATAGTGCAAAGCAGAAATGGGATGAGGTGTAGCATCCATCAGTCCTCACCTAGCATCCATCAGTCCTCACCTCCTGTAGCATCCATCAGTCCTCACCTCCTGTAGCATCCATCAGTCCTCACCTCCTGTAGCATCCATCAGTCCTCACCTATACTGTAGCATCCATCAGTCCTCACCTCCTGTAGCATCCATCAGTCCTCACCTCCTGTAGCATCCATCAGTCCTCACCTACTGTAGCATCCATCAGTCCTCACCTAGCATCCATCAGTCCTCACCTACTGTAGCATCCATCAGTCCTCACCTACTGTAGCATCCATCAGTCCTCACCTCATGTAGCATCCATCAGTCCTCACCTACTGTAGCATCCATCAGTCCTCACCTCATGTAGCATCCATCAGTCCTCACCTAGCATCCATCAGTCCTCACCTACTGTAGCATCCATCAGTCCTCACCTCCTGTAGCATCCATCAGTCCTCACCTAGCATCCATCAGTCCTCACCTCCTGTAGCATCCATCAGTCCTCACCTCCTGTAGCATCCATCAGTCCTCACCTACTGTAGCATCCATCAGTCCTCACCTCCTGTATCATCCATCAGTCCTCACCTCCTGTAGCATCCATCAGTCCTCACCTCCTGTAGCATCCATCAGTCCTCACCTCCTGTAGCATCCATCAGTCCTCACCTAGCATCCATCAGTCCTCACCTCACCTAGCATCCATCAGTCCTCACCTCCGGTAGCATCCATCAGTCCTCACCTACTGTAGCATCCATCAGTCCTCACCTACTGTAGCATCCATCAGTCCTCACCTACTGTAGCATCCATCAGTCCTCACCTACTGTAGCATCCATCAGTCCTCACCTAGCATCCATCAGTCCTCACCTCCTGTAGCATCCATCAGTCCTCACCTCCTGTAGCATCCATCAGTCCTCACCTCCTGTAGCATCCATCAGTCCTCACCTAGCATCCATCAGTCCTCACCTCCTGTAGCATCCATCAGTCCTCACCTCCTGTAGCATCCATCAGTCCTCACCTACTGTAGCATCCATCAGTCCTCACCTACTGTAGCATCCATCAGTCCTCACCTCCTGTAGCATCCATCAGTCCTCACCTAGCATCCATCAGTCCTCACCTCCTGTAGCATCCATCAGTCCTCACCTCCTGTAGCATCCATCAGTCCTCTCCTACTGTAGCATCCATCAGTCCTCACCTCCTGTAGCATCCATCAGTCCTCACCTCCTGTAGCATCCATCAGTCCTCACCTCCTGTAGCATCCATCAGTCCTCACCTAGCATCCATCAGTCCTCACCTACTGTAGCATCCATCAGTCCTCACCTCATGTAGCATCCATCAGTCCTCACCTCATGTAGCATCCATCAGTCCTCACCTCATGTAGCATCCATCAGTCCTCACCTACTGTAGCATCCATCAGTCCTCACCTCCTGTAGCATCCATCAGTCCTCACCTCCTGTAGCATCCATCAGTCCTCACCTACTGTAGCATCCATCAGTCCTCACCTCCTGTAGCATCCATCAGTCCTCACCTAGCATCCATCAGTCCTCACCTACTGTAGCATCCATCAGTCCTCACCTCCTGTAGCATCCATCAGTCCTCACCTCCTGTAGCATCCATCAGTCCTCACCTCCGGTAGCATTCCTCAGTCCTCACCTCCTGTAGCATCCATCAGTCCTCACCTCCTGTAGCATCCATCAGTCCTCACCTACTGTAGCATCCATCAGTCCTCACCTCCTGTAGCATCCATCAGTCCTCACCTCCTGTAGCATCCATCAGTCCTCACCTAGCATCCATCAGTCCTCACCTCCTGTAGCATCCATCAGTCCTCACCTACTGTATCATCCATCAGTCCTCACCTACTGTAGCATCCATCAGTCCTCACCTACTGTAGCATCCATCAGTCCTCACCTCCTGTAGCATCCATCAGTCCTCACCTCCTGTAGCATCCATCAGTCCTCACCTCATGTAGCATCCATCAGTCCTCACCTACTGTACCATCCATCAGTCCTCACCTCCTGTAGCATCCATCAGTCCTCACCTCCTGTAGCATCCATCAGTCCTCACCTCCTGTAGCATCCATCAGTCCTCACCTAGCATCCATCAGTCCTCACCTCATGTAGCATCCATCAGTCCTCACCTAGCATCCATCAGTCCTCACCTAGCATCCATCAGTCCTCACCTCCTGTAGCATCCATCAGTCCTCACCTCACCTAGCATCCATCAGTCCTCACATCCTGTAGCATCCATCAGTCCTCACCTCATGTAGCATCCATCAGTCCTCACCTCCTGTAGCATCCATCAGTCCTCACCTCCTGTAGCATCCATCAGTCCTCACCTAGCATCCATCAGTCCTCACCTCCTGTAGCATCCATCAGTCCTCACCTCCTGTAGCATCCATCAGTCCTCACCTAGCATCCATCAGTCCTCACCTACTGTAGCATCCATCAGTCCTCACCTCCTGTAGCATCCATCAGTCCTCACCTAGCATCCATCAGTCCTCACCTAGCATCCATCAGTCCTCACCTCCTGTAGCATCCATCAGTCCTCACCTAGCATCCATCAGTCCTCACCTACTGTAGCATCCATCAGTCCTCACCTACTGTAGCATCCATCAGTCCTCACCTCCTGTAGCATCCATCAGTCCTCACCTACTGTAGCATCCATCAGTTCTCACCTCCTGTAGCATCCACCAGTCCTCACCTCCTGTAGCATCCATCAGTCCTCACCTCCTGTAGCATCCATCAGTCCTCACCTCCTGTAGCATCCATCAGTCCTCACCTACTGTAGCATCCATCAGTCCTCACCTAGCATCCATCAGTCCTCACCTCATGTAGCATCCATCAGTCCTCACCTAGCATCCATCAGTCCTCACCTCCTGTAGCATCCATCAGTCCTCACCTCCTGTAGCATCCATCAGTCCTCACCTCATGTAGCATCCATCAGTCCTCACTAGGGATGTCCGATATTATCGGCCGACCGATATTATCGGCCGATATCGGCAGTAAAATGTGATATCGGCAAATATCGGTATCGGTAAAAAAAAACAAAAAAACAATAACAATTTTTTTTTTTTTTTTTTTTTACATTTATTTAACCTTTATTTACCCAGGCAAGCAAGTAAGAACCAATTCTTATTTTATTTATTGTCAAAAGTATGCATGTTGGTTTAATTCAACAACAAGAGATATGTAATGTTAATTTTTACTTTTTTAATTATCATATTTTGCACAGATAATGCTTACATTTAGAAAGCCTTTTGAATGCATCCAGTGAAATTATTAGTTACCTGAAATTATTCCGTTTTTTTTGGGGGAAACCCTGCATATATCGGTATCGGTTGATATCGGTATCGGTATCGGTATCGAAATTAAGAGTTGGACAATATCGGAATATCGGTATCTGTAAAAAAGCCAATATCGAGCATCCCTAGTCCTCACCTCCTGTACCATCCATCAGTCCTCACCTCCTGTAGCATCCATCAGTCCTCACCTCCTGTAGCATCCATCAGTCCTCACCTAGCATCCATCAGTCCTCACCTCCTGTAGCATCCATCAGTCCTCACCTCCTGTAGCATCCATCAGTCCTCACCTCATGTAGCATCCAATAGTCCTCACCTCCTGTATCATCCATCAGTCCTCACCTACTGTAGCATCCATCAGTCCTCACCTCCTGTAGCATCCATCAGTCCTCACCTCCTGTAGCATCCATCAGTCCTCACCTACTGTAGCATCCATCAGTCCTCACCTCCTGTAGCATCCATCAGTCCTCACCTACTTTAGCATCCATCAGTCCTCACCTCCTGTAGCATCCATCAGTCCTCACCTCCTGTAGCATCCATCAGTCCTCACCTCCTGTATCATCCATCAGTCCTCACCTACTGTAGCATCCATCAGTCCTCACCTCCTGTAGCATCCATCAGTCCTCACCTCCTGTATCATCCATCAGTCCTCACCTACTGTAGCATCCATCAGTCCTCACCTCCTGTATCATCCATCAGTCCTCACCTACTGTAGCATCCATCAGTCCTCACCTCCTGTAGCATCCATCAGTCCTCACCTCATGTAGCATCCATCAGTCCTCACCTCCTGTAGCATCCATCAGTCCTCACCTCCTGTAGCATCCATCAGTCCTCACCTCCTGTAGCATCCATCAGTCCTCACCTCATGTAGCATCCATCAGTCCTCACCTCCTGTAGCATCCATCAGTCCTCACCTCCTGTAGCATCCATCAGTCCTCACCTACTGTAGCATCCATCAGTCCTCACCTCCTGTAGCATCCATCAGTCCTCACCTCCTGTAGCATCCATCAGTCCTCACCTCCTGTAGCATCCATCAGTCCTCACCTCATGTAGCATCCATCAGTCCTCACCTCCTGTAGCATCCATCAGTCCTCACCTCCTGTAGCATCCATCAGTCCTCACCTCCTGTAGCATCCATCAGTCCTCACCTCCTGTAGCATCCATCAGTCCTCACCTCCTGTAGCATCCATCAGTCCTCACCTCCTGTAGCATCCATCAGTCCTCACCTAGCATCCATCAGTTCTCACCTCCTGTAGCATCCATCAGTCCTCACCTCCTGTAGCATCCATCAGTCCTCACCTCCCGTAGCATCCATCAGTCCTCACCTACTGTAGCATCCATCAGTCCTCACCTAGCATCCATCAGTCCTCACCTCCTGTAGCATCCATCAGTCCTCACCTCCTGTAGCATCCATCAGTCCTCTCCTCCTGTAGCATCCATCAGTCCTCACCTCCTGTAGCATCCATCAGTCCTCACCTCCTGTAGCATCCATCAGTCCTCACCTACTGTAGCATCCATCAGTCCTCACCTACTGTAGCATCCATCAGTCCTCACCTAGCATCCATCAGTCCTCACCTCCTGTAGCATCCATCAGTCCTCACCTAGCATCCATCAGTCCTCACCTCCTGTAGCATCCATCAGTCCTCACCTCCTGTAGCATCCATCAGTCCTCACCTCCTGTAGCATCCATCAGTCCTCACCTATACTGTAGCATCCATCAGTCCTCACCTCCTGTAGCATCCATCAGTCCTCACCTCCTGTAGCATCCATCAGTCCTCACCTCCTGTAGCATCCATCAGTCCTCACCTAGCATCCATCAGTCCTCACCTCATGTAGCATCCATCAGTCCTCACCTCATGTAGCATCCATCAGTCATCACCTACTGTAGCATCCATCAGTCCTCACCTACTGTAGCATCCATCAGTCCTCACCTCCTGTAGCATCCATCAGTCCTCACCTCCTGTAGCATCCATCAGTCCTCACCTACTGTAGCATCCATCAGTCCTCACCTCCTGTATCATCCATCAGTCCTCACCTCCTGTAGCATCCATCAGTCCTCACCTCATGTAGCATCCATCAGTCCTCACCTAGCATCCATCAGTCCTCACCTCCTGTATCATCCATCAGTCCTCACCTATACTGTAGCATCCATCAGTCCTCACCTCCTGTAGCATCCATCAGTCCTCACCTAGCATCCATCAGTCCTCACCTCATGTAGCATCCATCAGTCCTCACCTCATGTAGCATCCATCAGTCCTCACCTCATGTAGCATCCATCAGTCCTCACCTCATGTAGCATCCATCAGTCCTCACCTACTGTAGCATCCATCAGTCCTCACCTAGCATCCATCAGTCCTCACCTCCTGTAGCATCCATCAGTCCTCACCTCATGTAGCATCCATCAGTCCTCACCTCCTGTAGCATCCATCAGTCCTCACCTCCTGTAGCATCCATCAGTCCTCACCTAGCATCCATCAGTCCTCACCTCCTGTAGCATCCATCAGTCCTCACCTCCTGTAGCATCCATCAGTCCTCACCTCATGTAGCATCCATCAGTCCTCACCTCCTGTAGCATCCATCAGTCCTCACCTCCTGTAGCATCCATCAGTCCTCACCTCCTGTAGCATCCATCAGTCCTCACCTCATGTAGCATCCATCAGTCCTCACCTCCTGTAGCATCCATCAGTCCTCACCTCCTGTAGCATCCATCAGTCCTCACCTCCTGTAGCATCCATCAGTCCTCACCTCCTGTAGCATCCATCAGTCCTCACCTCCTGTAGCATCCATCAGTCCTCACCTCCTGTAGCATCCATCAGTCCTCACCTCCTGTAGCATCCATCAGTCCTCACCTCCTGTAGCATCCATCAGTCCTCACCTCATGTAGCATCCATCAGTCCTCACCTCCTGTAGCATCCATCAGTCCTCACCTACTGTAGCATCCATCAGTCCTCACCTCCTGTAGCATCCATCAGTCCTCACCTACTGTAGCATCCATCAGTCCTCACCTCATGTAGCATCCATCAGTCCTCACCTCCTGTAGCATCCATCAGTCCTCACCTCCTGTATCATCCATCAGTCCTCACCTCCTGTAGCATCCATCAGTCCTCACCTCCTGTAGCATCCATCAGTCCTCACCTAGCATCCATCAGTCCTCACCTCCTGTAGCATCCATCAGTCCTCACCTACTGTAGCATCCATCAGTCCTCACCTCATGTAGCATCCATCAGTCCTCACCTCCTGTAGCATCCATCAGTCCTCACCTCCTGTATCATCCATCAGTCCTCACCTCCTGTAGCATCCATCAGTCCTCACCTCCTGTAGCATCCATCAGTCCTCACCTCCTGTAGCATCCATCAGTCCTCACCTAGCATCCATCAGTCCTCACCTCATGTAGCATCCATCAGTCCTCACCTCATGTAGCATCCATCAGTCCTCACCTCATGTAGCATCCATCAGTCCTCACCTCATGTAGCATCCATCAGTCCTCACCTACTGTAGCATCCATCAGTCCTCACCTAGCATCCATCAGTCCTCACCTCCTGTAGCATCCATCAGTCCTCACCTCATGTAGCATCCATCAGTCCTCACCTCCTGTAGCATCCATCAGTCCTCACCTCCTGTAGCATCCATCAGTCCTCACCTAGCATCCATCAGTCCTCACCTCCTGTAGCATCCATCAGTCCTCACCTCCTGTAGCATCCATCAGTCCTCACCTCATGTAGCATCCACCAGTCCTCACCTCCTGTAGCATCCATCAGTCCTCACCTCCTGTAGCATCCATCAGTCCTCACCTCCTGTAGCATCCATCAGTCCTCACCTCATGTAGCATCCATCAGTCCTCACCTCCTGTAGCATCCATCAGTCCTCACCTCCTGTAGCATCCATCAGTCCTCACCTCCTGTAGCATCCATCAGTCCTCACCTCCTGTAGCATCCATCAGTCCTCACCTCCTGTAGCATCCATCAGTCCTCACCTCCTGTAGCATCCATCAGTCCTCACCTCCTGTAGCATCCATCAGTCCTCACCTCCTGTAGCATCCATCAGTCCTCACCTCATGTAGCATCCATCAGTCCTCACCTCCTGTAGCATCCATCAGTCCTCACCTACTGTAGCATCCATCAGTCCTCACCTCCTGTAGCATCCATCAGTCCTCACCTACTGTAGCATCCATCAGTCCTCACCTCATGTAGCATCCATCAGTCCTCACCTCCTGTAGCATCCATCAGTCCTCACCTCCTGTATCATCCATCAGTCCTCACCTCCTGTAGCATCCATCAGTCCTCACCTCCTGTAGCATCCATCAGTCCTCACCTAGCATCCATCAGTCCTCACCTCCTGTAGCATCCATCAGTCCTCACCTACTGTAGCATCCATCAGTCCTCACCTCATGTAGCATCCATCAGTCCTCACCTCCTGTAGCATCCATCAGTCCTCACCTCCTGTATCATCCATCAGTCCTCACCTCCTGTAGCATCCATCAGTCCTCACCTCCTGTAGCATCCATCAGTCCTCACCTAGCATCCATCAGTCCTCACCTCCTGTAGCATCCATCAGTCCTCACCTCCTGTAGCATCCATCAGTCCTCACCTAGCATCCATCAGTCCTCACCTCCTGTAGCATCCATCAGTCCTCACCTCCTGTAGCATCCATCAGTCCTCACCTCCTGTATCATCCATCAGTCCTCACCTAGCATCCATCAGTCCTCACCTACTGTAGCATCCATCAGTCCTCACCTCCTGTAGCATCCATCAGTCCTCACCTCCTGTAGCATCCATCAGTCCTCACCTCCTGTATCATCCATCAGTCCTCACCTCCTGTAGCATCCATCAGTCCTCACCTCCTGTAGCATCCATCAGTCCTCACCTACTGTAGCATCCATCAGTCCTCACCTCCTGTATCATCCATCAGTCCTCACCTCCTGTAGCATCCATCAGTCCTCACCTCCTGTAGCATCCATCAGTCCTCACCTCCTGTAGCATCCATCAGTCCTCACCTCCTGTATCATCCATCAGTCCTCACCTACTGTAGCATCCATCAGTCCTCACCTCCTGTAGCATCCATCAGTCCTCACCTCCTGTAGCATCCATCAGTCCTCACCTCCTGTAGCATCCATCAGTCCTCACCTCCTGTAGCATCCATCAGTCCTCACCTCCTGTAGCATCCATCAGTCCTCACCTACTGTAGCATCCATCAGTCCTCACCTACTGTAGCATCCATCAGTCCTCACCTACTGTAGCATCCATCAGTCCTCACCTCCTGTAGCATCCATCAGTCCTCACCTCCTGTAGCATCCATCAGTCCTCACCTACTGTAGCATCCATCAGTCCTCACCTACTGTAGCATCCATCAGTCCTCACCTACTGTAGCATCCATCAGTCCTCACCTCCTGTAGCATCCATCAGTCCTCACCTCCTGTAGCATCCATCAGTCCTCACCTCCTGTAGCATCCATCAGTCCTCACCTCCTGTAGCATCCATCAGTCCTCACCTCCTGTAGCATCCATCAGTCCTCACCTACTGTAGCATCCATCAGTCCTCACCTACTGTAGCATCCATCAGTCCTCACCTACTGTAGCATCCATCAGTCCTCACCTCCTGTAGCATCCATCAGTCCTCACCTCCTGTAGCATCCATCAGTCCTCACATCCTGTAGCATCCATCAGTCCTCACCTCCTGTAGCATCCATCAGTCCTCACCTCCTGTAGCATCCATCAGTCCTCACCTATACTGTAGCATCCATCAGTCCTCACCTCCTGTAGCATCCATCAGTCCTCACCTAGCATCCATCAGTCCTCACCTCCTGTAGCATCCATCAGTCCTCACCTCCTGTAGCATCCATCAGTCCTCACCTACTGTAGCATCCATCAGTCCTCACCTCCTGTATCATCCATCAGTCCTCACCTCCTGTATCATCCATCAGTCCTCACCTCCTGTAGCATCCATCAGTCCTCACCTCCTGTATCATCCATCAGTCCTCTCCTACTGTAGCATCCATCAGTCCTCACCTACTGTAGCATCCATCAGTCCTCACCTCCTGTAGCATCCATCAGTCCTCACCTCCTGTAGCATCCATCAGTCCTCACCTCCTGTAGCATCCATCAGTCCTCACCTACTGTAGCATCCATCAGTCCTCACCTACTGTAGCATCCATCAGTCCTCACCTACTGTAGCGTCCATCAGTCCTCACCTCCTGTAGCATCCATCAGTCCTCACCTCCTGTAGCATCCATCAGTCCTCGCCTACTGTAGCATCCATCAGTCCTCACCTACTGTAGCATCCATCAGTCCTCACCTACTGTAGCATCCATCAGTCCTCACCTCATGTAGCATCCATCAGTCCTCACCTCCTGTATCATCCATCAGTCCTCACCTAGCATCCATCAGTCCTCACCTACTGTAGCATCCATCAGTCCTCACCTCCTGTAGCATCCATCAGTCCTCACCTCCTGTAGCATCCATCAGTCCTCACCTCCTGTATCATCCATCAGTCCTCACCTCCTGTATCATCCATCAGTCCTCACCTCCTGTAGCATCCATCAGTCCTCACCTCCTGTAGCATCCATCAGTCCTCACCTACTGTAGCATCCATCAGTCCTCACCTCCTGTATCATCCATCAGTCCTCACCTCCTGTAGCATCCATCAGTCCTCACCTCCTGTAGCATCCATCAGTCCTCACCTACTGTAGCATCCATCAGTCCTCACCTAGCATCCATCAGTCCTCACCTCCTGTAGCATCCATCAGTCCTCACCTCATGTAGCATCCATCAGTCCTCACCTCCTGTAGCATCCATCAGTCCTCACCTCCTGTAGCATCCATCAGTCCTCACCTCCTGTAGCATCCATCAGTCCTCACCTCCTGTAGCATCCATCAGTCCTCACCTACTGTAGCATCCATCAGTCCTCACCTACTGTAGCATCCATCAGTCCTCACCTACTGTAGCATCCATCAGTCCTCACCTCCTGTAGCATCCATCAGTCCTCACCTCCTGTAGCATCCATCAGTCCTCACCTCCTGTAGCATCCATCAGTCCTCACCTATACTGTAGCATCCATCAGTCCTCACCTCCTGTAGCATCCATCAGTCCTCACCTAGCATCCATCAGTCCTCACCTCCTGTAGCATCCATCAGTCCTCACCTCCTGTAGCATCCATCAGTCCTCACCTACTGTAGCATCCATCAGTCCTCACCTCCTGTATCATCCATCAGTCCTCACCTCCTGTATCATCCATCAGTCCTCACCTCCTGTAGCATCCATCAGTCCTCACCTCCTGTATCATCCATCAGTCCTCTCCTACTGTAGCATCCATCAGTCCTCACCTACTGTAGCATCCATCAGTCCTCACCTCCTGTAGCATCCATCAGTCCTCACCTCCTGTAGCATCCATCAGTCCTCACCTCCTGTATCATCCATCAGTCCTCACCTACTGTAGCATCCATCAGTCCTCACCTCCTGTAGCATCCATCAGTCCTCACCTCCTGTAGCATCCATCAGTCCTCACCTCCTGTAGCATCCATCAGTCCTCACCTCCTGTAGCATCCATCAGTCCTCACCTCCTGTAGCATCCATCAGTCCTCACCTCCTGTAGCATCCATCAGTCCTCACCTCCTGTATCATCCATCAGTCCTCACCTACTGTAGCATCCATCAGTCCTCACCTCCTGTAGCATCCATCAGTCCTCACCTCCTGTAGCATCCATCAGTCCTCACCTCCTGTAGCATCCATCAGTCCTCACCTCCTGTAGCATCCATCAGTCCTCACCTCCTGTAGCATCCATCAGTCCTCACCTCCTGTAGCATCCATCAGTCCTCACCTCCTGTAGCATCCATCAGTCCTCACCTCCTCAAGTTCAAGTTCAAGTTCTTTAATAGTTGTCATACAGAAGTACAGAATACTTTCATACAAAATGCTTCTTACTGTTACGCTCCAGAGACTGTGCTAGACAAGATAGTATCAAATAACATAATAACATAATATAGCATGAATTTAGAAGAAGAATGAGGTCACAGTTGTTCGGTATAGACATATGTACAATGTTCTGAGTTACCATATAATATACAATACACAATACTATGCAGTGTACTAATGTACAGTACTATCTAGTGCAAAGCAGAAATGGGATGAGGTACAATTTTAGGTACAATTTACAGTAAGGTGTACGAGTTGTAGTGCAATCCTTCATCCATAAATATAAAGTGTGGGGAGTGGGTGCTACAGTGTGTTTGTTTAAAGTGGGTGTGTGCTATAAAGTGTGTGTAGTGGGTGCTACAGTGTGTTTGTTTAAAGTGAGTGTGTGCGTGTGGATGTGTGTGCTATGTGTGTTTGGTGGTTGTTGTTGTGTAGTGTTCATTCATTGTTCGTTTAGCAGCCTGATGGCCTGGGGATAGAAGCTACTTCTGAGTCTTTCTGTGCTCGCCTTGAGACTCCTGTGTCGCTTGCCTGACGGCAGCAGTTCAAAGAGGCAGTTGTTCGGGTGGCTCGAGTCCTTAATAATTCTCTTAGCCTTCCCCTTGCAACGTTTGTTGTAAATGTTCTGGAGGGTGGGGAGCCCCCCTCCAATTGTGCGTTCGGCTGAACGTGTCACTCTTTGTAGTCTGCTTTGGTCTTTTGCAGTGCTATTCCCAAACCAGGAGGTGATGTTGCCGGTCAAGATGCTCTCTATTGTACATGAGTAGAAGTTCTTAAGGATCTTCTGGCTGACTTGGAACTTCCTTAGGCGCCTGAGGAAGTAGAGGCGTTGTCGTGCCTTCTTCACCACACTGTTAATGTGTATGGTCCATTTCAAGTCCTCGGATATGTGGGCTCCGAGGTACTTGAAGCTGTTGACTCTCTCAACCGGTGCCCCGTCGATGCTGAGGGGGCTGTAGTCCTTGACCCCCGACCTCCTGAAGTCCACAATCATCTCCTTTGTTTTGCTGACGTTCAGGGAGAGGCTCCTGTTGCATCCATCAGTCCTCACCTAGCATCCATCAGTCCTCACCTCATGTAGCATCCATCAGTCCTCACCTCCTGTAGCATCCATCAGTCCTCACCTACTGTAGCATCCATCAGTCCTCACCTCCTGTAGCATCCATCAGTCCTCACCTCCTGTAGCATCCATCAGTCCTCACCTCCTGTTGCATCCATCAGTCCTCACCTAGCATCCATCAGTCCTCACCTCCTGTATCATCCATCAGTCCTCACCTCCTGTAGCATCCATCAGTCCTCACCTAGCATCCATCAGTCCTCACCTCCTGTAGCATCCATCAGTCCTCACCTCCTGTAGCATCCATCAGTCCTCACCTACTGTAGCATCCATCAGTCCTCACCTCCTGTATCATCCATCAGTCCTCACCTCCTGTAGCATCCATCAGTCCTCACCTAGCATCCATCAGTCCTCACCTCCTGTATCATCCATCAGTCCTCACCTCCTGTAGCATCCATCAGTCCTCACCTCCTGTAGCATCCATCAGTCCTCACCTAGCATCCATCAGTCCTCACCTCATGTAGCATCCATCAGGCCTCACCTCCTGTAGCATCCATCAGTCCTCACCTAGCATCCATCAGTCCTCACCTCCTGTAGCATCCATCAGTCCTCACCTCATGTAGCATCCATCAGTCCTCACCTCCTGTAGCATCCATCAGTCCTCACCTCCTGTAGCATCCATCAGTCCTCACCTCCTGTATCATCCATCATTCCTCACCTACTGTAGCATCCATCAGTCCTCACCTACTGTAGCATCCATCAGTCCTCACCTACTGTAGCATCCATCAGTCCTCACCTCCTGTAGCATCCATCAGTCCTCACCTCCTGTAGCATCCATCAGTCCTCACCTCCTGTAGCATCCATCAGTCCTCACCTCCTGTAGCATCCATCAGTCCTCACCTACTGTAGCATCCATCAGTCCTCACCTCCTGTAGCATCCATCAGTCCTCACCTAGCATCCATCAGTCCTCACCTACTGTAGCATCCATCAGTCCTCACCTCCTGTAGCATCCATCAGTCCTCACCTCCTGTAGCATCCATCAGTCCTCACCTCCTGTAGCATCCATCAGTCCTCACCTCCTGTAGCATCCATCAGTCCTCACCTCCTGTAGCATCCATCAGTCCTCACCTACTGTAGCATCCATCAGTCCTCACCTCCTGTAGCATCCATCAGTACTCACCTAGCATCCATCAGTCCTCACCTACTGTAGCATCCATCAGTCCTCACCTAGCATCCATCAGTCCTCACCTCCTGTAGCATCCATCAGTCCTCACCTCCTGTAGCATCCATCAGTCCTCACCTCCTGTAGCATCCATCAGTCCTCACCTCCTGTAGCATCCATCAGTCCTCACCTCCTGTAGCATCCATCAGTCCTCACCTAGCATCCATCAGTCCTCACCTACTGTAGCATCCATCAGTCCTCACCTACTGTAGCATCCATCAGTCCTCACCTCCTGTAGCATCCATCAGTCCTCACCTCCTGTAGCATCCATCAGTCCTCACCTACTGTAGCATCCATCAGTCCTCACCTAGCATCCATCAGTCCTCACCTACTGTAGCATCCATCAGTCCTCACCTATACTGTAGCATCCATCAGTCCTCACCTCCTGTAGCATCCATCAGTCCTCACCTCCTGTAGCATCCATCAGTCCTCACCTCCTGTAGCATCCATCAGTCCTCACCTCCTGTAGCATCCATCAGTCCTCACCTCCTGTAGCATCCATCAGTCCTCACCTACTGTAGCATCCATCAGTCCTCACCTATACTGTAGCATCCATCAGTCCTCACCTCCTGTAGCATCCATCAGTCCTCACCTCCTGTAGCATCCATCAGTCCTCACCTCCTGTAGCATCCATCAGTCCTCACCTCCTGTAGCATCCATCAGTCCTCACCTCCTGTAGCATCCATCAGTCCTCACCTACTGTAGCATCCATCAGTCCTCACCTACTGTAGCATCCATCAGTCCTCACCTAGCATCCATCAGTCCTCACCTACTGTAGCATCCATCAGTCCTCACCTCCTGTAGCATCCATCAGTCCTCACCTAGCATCCATCAGTCCTCACCTCCTGTAGCATCCATCAGTCCTCACCTCCTGTATCATCCATCAGTCCTCACCTCCTGTAGCATCCATCAGTCCTCACCTCCTGTAGCATCCATCAGTCCTCACCTACTGTAGCATCCATCAGTCCTCACCTACTGTAGCATCCATCAGTCCTCACCTCCTGTAGCATCCATCAGTCCTCACCTAGCATCCATCAGTCCTCACCTCCTGTAGCATCCATCAGTCCTCACCTCCTGTAGCATCCATCAGTCCTCACCTCCTGTAGCATCCATCAGTCCTCTCCTACTGTAGCATCCATCAGTCCTCACCTCCTGTAGCATCCATCAGTCCTCACCTACTGTAGCATCCATCAGTCCTCACCTACTGTAGCATCCATCAGTCCTCACCTCCTGTAGCATCCATCAGTCCTCACCTACTGTAGCATCCATCAGTCCTCTCCTACTGTAGCATCCATCAGTCCTCACCTACTGTAGCATCCATCAGTCCTCACCTCCTGTATCATCCATCAGTCCTCACCTAGCATCCATCAGTCCTCACCTCCTGTAGCATCCATCAGTCCTCACCTCCTGTAGCATCCATCAGTCCTCACCTCCTGTAGCATCCATCAGTCCTCACCTACTGTAGCATCCATCAGTCCTCACCTCCTGTAGCATCCATCAGTCCTCACCTATACTGTAGCATCCATCAGTCCTCACCTCCTGTAGCATCCATCAGTCCTCACCTCCTGTATCATCCATCAGTCCTCACCTCCTGTAGCATCCATCAGTCCTCACCTCATGTAGCATCCATCAGTCCTCACCTAGCATCCGTCAGTCCTCACCTACTGTAGCATCCATCAGTCCTCACCTAGCATCCATCAGTCCTCACCTCCTGTAGCATCCATCAGTCCTCACCTCCTGTAGCATCCATCAGTCCTCACCTCCTGTAGCATCCATCAGTTCTCACCTCCTGTAGCATCCATCAGTCCTCACCTACTGTAGCATCCATCAGTCCTCACCTCCTGTAGCATCCATCAGTCCTCACCTAGCATCCATCAGTCCTCACCTCCTGTAGCATCCATCAGTCCTCACCTACTGTAGCATCCATCAGTCCTCACCTACTGTAGCATCCATCAGTCCTCACCTACTGTAGCATCCATCAGTCCTCACCTACTGTAGCATCCATCAGTCCTCACCTAGCATCCATCAGTCCTCACCTCCTGTAGCATCCATCAGTCCTCACCTAGCATCCATCAGTCCTCACCTCCTGTAGCATCCATCAGTCCTCACCTAGCATCCATCAGTCCTCACCTCCTGTAGCATCCATCAGTCCTCACCTCCTGTAGCATCCATCAGTCCTCACCTCCTGTAGCATCCATCAGTCCTCACCTCCTGTAGCATCCATCAGTCCTCACCTCCTGTAGCATCCATCAGTCCTCACCTCCTGTAGCATCCATCAGTCCTCACCTCCTGTAGCATCCATCAGTCCTCACCTCCTGTAGCATCCATCAGTCCTCACCTCATGTAGCATCCATCAGTCCTCACCTAGCATCCATCAGTCCTCACCTAGCATCCATCAGTTCTCACCTCCTGTAGCATCCATCAGTCCTCACCTACTGTAGCATCCATCAGTCCTCACCTACTGTAGCATCCATCAGTCCTCACCTCCTGTAGCATCCATCAGTCCTCACCTACTGTAGCATCCATCAGTCCTCTCCTACTGTAGCATCCATCAGTCCTCACCTCCTGTAGCATCCATCAGTCCTCACCTCCTGTAGCATCCATCAGTCCTCACCTACTGTAGCATCCATCAGTCCTCACCTACTGTAGCATCCATCAGTCCTCAACTCCTGTAGCATCCATCAGTCCTCACCTCCTGTAGCATCCATCAGTCCTCACCTACTGTAGCATCCATCAGTCCTCACCTAGCATCCATCAGTCCTCACCTCCTGTAGCATCCATCAGTCCTCACCTACTGTAGCATCCATCAGTCCTCACCTCCTGTAGCATCCATCAGTCCTCACCTCCTGTAGCATCCATCAGTCCTCACCTCCTGTAGCATCCATTAGTCCTCACCTACTGTAGCATCCATCAGTCCTCACCTCATGTAGCATCCATCAGTCCTCACCTCCTGTAGCATCCATCAGTCCTCACCTCCTGTAGCATCCGTCAGTCCTCACCTCCTGTAGCATCCATCAGTCCTCACCTAGCATCCATCAGTCCTCACCTCATGTAGCATCCATCAGTCCTCACCTCCTGTAGCATCCATCAGTCCTCACCTCCTGTATCATCCATCAGTCCTCACCTAGCATCCATCAGTCCTCACCTCCTGTAGCATCCATCAGTCCTCACCTACTGTAGCATCCATCAGTCCTCACCTCCTGTAGCATCCATCAGTCCTCGACTCCTGTAGCATCCATCAGTCCTCACCTACTGTAGCATCCATCAGTCCTCACCTACTGTAGCATCCATCAGTCCTCACCTCCTGTAGCATCCATCAGTCCTCACCTCCTGTATCATCCATCAGTCCTCACCTACTGTAGCATCCATCAGTCCTCACCTCCTGTAGCATCCATCAGTCATCACCTACTGTAGCATCCATCAGTCCTCACCTCCTGTAGCATCCATCAGTCCTCACCTAGCATCCATCAGTCCTCGCCTCCTGTAGCATCCATCAGTCCTCACCTCCTGTAGCATCCATCAGTCCTCACCTCCTGTAGCATCCATCAGTCCTCACCTCATGTAGCATCCATCAGTCCTCACCTCCTGTAGCATCCATCAGTCCTCACCTAGCATCCATCAGTCCTCACCTCCTGTAGCATCCATCAGTCCTCACCTACTGTAGCATCCATCAGTCCTCACCTAGCATCCATCAGTCCGCACCTACTGTAGCATCCATCAGTCCTCACCTCCTGTAGCATCCATCAGTCCTCACCTAGCATCCATCAGTCCTCACCTACTGTAGCATCCATCAGTCCTCACCTCCTGTAGCATCCATCAGTCCTCACCTCCTGTAGCATCCATCAGTCCTCACCTCCTGTAGCATCCATCAGTCCTCACCTATACTGTAGCATCCATCAGTCCTCACCTAGCATCCATCAGTCCTCACCTACTGTAGCATCCATCAGTCCTCACCTACTGTAGCATCCATCAGTCCTCACCTACTGTAGCATCCATCAGTCCTCACCTCATGTAGCATCCATCAGTCCTCACCTCCTGTAGCATCCATCAGTCCTCACCTCCTGTAGCATCCATCAGTCCTCACCTACTGTAGCATCCATCAGTCCTCACCTCCTGTAGCATCCATCAGTCCTCACCTCCTGTAGCATCCATCAGTCCTCACCTCCTGTAGCATCCATCAGTCCTCACCTCCTGTAGCATCCATCAGTCCTCACCTACTGTAGCATCCATCAGTCCTCACCTAGCATCCATCAGTCCTCACCTACTGTAGCATCCATCAGTCCTCACCTCCTGTAGCATCCATCAGTCCTCACCTCACCTAGCATCCATCAGTCCTCACCTCCTGTAGCATCCATCAGTCCTCACCTCCTGTAGCATCCATCAGTCCTCACCTAGCATCCATCAGTCCTCACCTCACCTAGCATCCATCAGTCCTCACCTCCTGTAGCATCCATCAGTCCTCACCTATACTGTAGCATCCATCAGTCCTCACCTACTGTAGCATCCATCAGTCCTCACCTCCTGTAGCATCCATCAGTCCTCACCTCCTGTAGCATCCATCAGTCCTCACCTCCTGTAGCATCCATCAGTCCTCACCTCCTGTAGCATCCATCAGTCCTCACCTCATGTAACATCCATCAGTCCTCACCTCCTGTAGCATCCATCAGTCCTCACCTCCTGTAGCATCCATCAGTCCTCACCTCCTGTAGCATCCATCAGTCCTCACCTCCTGTAGCATCCATCAGTCCTCACCTAGCATCCATCAGTCCTCACCTCCTGTAGCATCCATCAGTCCTCACCTCCTGTAGCATCCATCAGTCCTCACCTCCTGTAGCATCCATCAGTCCTCACCTCCTGTATCATCCATCAGTCCTCACCTAGCATCCATCAGTCCTCACCTCCTGTAGCATCCATCAGTCCTCACCTCCTGTAGCATCCATCAGTCCTCACCTACTGTAGCATCCATCAGTCCTCACCTCCTGTAGCATCCATCAGTCCTCACCTAGCATCCATCAGTCCTCACCTCCTGTAGCATCCATCAGTCCTCACCTACTGTAGCATCCATCAGTCCTCACCTACTGTAGCATCCATCAGTCCTCACCTACTGTAGCATCCATCAGTCCTCACCTACTGTAGCATCCATCAGTCCTCACCTACTGTAGCATCCATCAGTCCTCACCTCCTGTAGCATCCATCAGTCCTCACCTAGCATCCATCAGTCCTCACCTCCTGTAGCATCCATCAGTCCTCACCTAGCATCCATCAGTCCTCACCTCCTGTAGCATCCATCAGTCCTCACCTCCTGTAGCATCCATCAGTCCTCACCTCCTGTAGCATCCATCAGTCCTCACCTCCTGTAGCATCCATCAGTCCTCACCTCCTGTAGCATCCATCAGTCCTCACCTCCTGTAGCATCCATCAGTCCTCACCTCCTGTAGCATCCATCAGTCCTCACCTCCTGTAGCATCCATCAGTCCTCACCTCATGTAGCATCCATCAGTCCTCACCTAGCATCCATCAGTCCTCACCTAGCATCCATCAGTTCTCACCTCCTGTAGCATCCATCAGTCCTCACCTACTGTAGCATCCATCAGTCCTCACCTACTGTAGCATCCATCAGTCCTCACCTCCTGTAGCATCCATCAGTCCTCACCTACTGTAGCATCCATCAGTCCTCTCCTACTGTAGCATCCATCAGTCCTCACCTCCTGTAGCATCCATCAGTCCTCACCTCCTGTAGCATCCATCAGTCCTCACCTACTGTAGCATCCATCAGTCCTCACCTACTGTAGCATCCATCAGTCCTCACCTCCTGTAGCATCCATCAGTCCTCACCTCCTGTAGCATCCATCAGTCCTCACCTACTGTAGCATCCATCAGTCCTCACCTAGCATCCATCAGTCCTCACCTCCTGTAGCATCCATCAGTCCTCACCTACTGTAGCATCCATCAGTCCTCACCTCCTGTAGCATCCATCAGTCCTCACCTCCTGTAGCATCCATCAGTCCTCACCTCCTGTAGCATCCATCAGTCCTCACCTACTGTAGCATCCATCAGTCCTCACCTCATGTAGCATCCATCAGTCCTCACCTCCTGTAGCATCCATCAGTCCTCACCTCCTGTAGCATCCGTCAGTCCTCACCTCCTGTAGCATCCATCAGTCCTCACCTAGCATCCATCAGTCCTCACCTCATGTAGCATCCATCAGTCCTCACCTCCTGTAGCATCCATCAGTCCTCACCTCCTGTATCATCCATCAGTCCTCACCTAGCATCCATCAGTCCTCACCTCCTGTAGCATCCATCAGTCCTCACCTACTGTAGCATCCATCAGTCCTCACCTCCTGTAGCATCCATCAGTCCTCACCTCCTGTAGCATCCATCAGTCCTCACCTACTGTAGCATCCATCAGTCCTCACCTACTGTAGCATCCATCAGTCCTCACCTCCTGTAGCATCCATCAGTCCTCACCTCCTGTATCATCCATCAGTCCTCACCTACTGTAGCATCCATCAGTCCTCACCTCCTGTAGCATCCATCAGTCATCACCTACTGTAGCATCCATCAGTCCTCACCTCCTGTAGCATCCATCAGTCCTCACCTAGCATCCATCAGTCCTCACCTCCTGTAGCATCCATCAGTCCTCACCTCCTGTAGCATCCATCAGTCCTCACCTCCTGTAGCATCCATCAGTCCTCACCTCCTGTAGCATCCATCAGTCCTCACCTCATGTAGCATCCATCAGTCCTCACCTCCTGTAGCATCCATCAGTCCTCACCTAGCATCCATCAGTCCTCACCTCCTGTAGCATCCATCAGTCCTCACCTACTGTAGCATCCATCAGTCCTCACCTAGCATCCATCAGTCCTCACCTACTGTAGCATCCATCAGTCCTCACCTCCTGTAGCATCCATCAGTCCTCACCTAGCATCCATCAGTCCTCACCTACTGTAGCATCCATCAGTCCTCACCTCCTGTAGCATCCATCAGTCCTCACCTCCTGTAGCATCCATCAGTCCTCACCTCCTGTAGCATCCATCAGTCCTCACCTATACTGTAGCATCCATCAGTCCTCACCTAGCATCCATCAGTCCTCACCTACTGTAGCATCCATCAGTCCTCACCTACTGTAGCATCCATCAGTCCTCACCTACTGTAGCATCCATCAGTCCTCACCTCATGTAGCATCCATCAGTCCTCACCTCCTGTAGCATCCATCAGTCCTCACCTCCTGTAGCATCCATCAGTCCTCACCTACTGTAGCATCCATCAGTCCTCACCTCCTGTAGCATCCATCAGTCCTCACCTCCTGTAGCATCCATCAGTCCTCACCTCCTGTAGCATCCATCAGTCCTCACCTCCTGTAGCATCCATCAGTCCTCACCTACTGTAGCATCCATCAGTCCTCACCTAGCATCCATCAGTCCTCACCTACTGTAGCATCCATCAGTCCTCACCTCCTGTAGCATCCATCAGTCCTCACCTCACCTAGCATCCATCAGTCCTCACCTCCTGTAGCATCCATCAGTCCTCACCTCCTGTAGCATCCATCAGTCCTCACCTCCTGTAGCATCCATCAGTCCTCACCTATACTGTAGCATCCATCAGTCCTCACCTACTGTTGCATCCATCAGTCCTCACCTCCTGTAGCATCCATCAGTCCTCACCTCCTGTAGCATCCATCAGTCCTCACCTCCTGTAGCATCCATCAGTCCTCACCTCCTGTAGCATCCATCAGTCCTCACCTCATGTAACATCCATCAGTCCTCACCTCCTGTAGCATCCATCAGTCCTCACCTCCTGTAGCATCCATCAGTCCTCACCTCCTGTAGCATCCATCAGTCCTCACCTCCTGTAGCATCCATCAGTCCTCACCTAGCATCCATCAGTCCTCACCTCCTGTAGCATCCATCAGTCCTCACCTAGCATCCATCAGTCCTCACCTAGCATCCATCAGTCCTCACCTAGCATCCATCAGTCCTCACCTAGCATCCATCAGTCCTCACCTCCTGTAGCATCCATCAGTCCTCACCTCATGTAGCATCCATCAGTCCTCACCTACTGTAGCATCCATCAGTCCTCACCTCCTGTAGCATCCATCAGTCCTCACCTCCTGTAGCATCCATCAGTCCTCACCTCCTGTAGCATCCATCAGTCCTCACCTCCTGTAGCATCCATCAGTCCTCACCTACTGTAGCATCCATCAGTCCTCACCTCCTGTAGCATCCATCAGTCCTCACCTCCTGTAGCATCCATCAGTCCTCACCTCCTGTAGCATCCATCAGTCCTCACCTCCTGTATCATCCATCAGTCCTCACCTAGCATCCATCAGTCCTCACCTCCTGTAGCATCCATCAGTCCTCACCTCCTGTAGCATCCATCAGTCCTCACCTACTGTAGCATCCATCAGTCCTCACCTCCTGTAGCATCCATCAGTCCTCACCTAGCATCCATCAGTCCTCACCTAGCATCCATCAGTCCTCACCTCACCTAGCATCCATCAGTCCTCACCTCCTGTAGCATCCATCAGTCCTCACCTACTGTAGCATCCATCAGTCCTCACCTACTGTAGCATCCATCAGTCCTCACCTACTGTAGCATCCATCAGTCCTCACCTCCTGTAGCATCCATCAGTCCTCACCTACTGTAGCATCCATCAGTCCTCACCTCCTGTAGCATCCATCAGTCCTCACCTCATGTAGCATCCATCAGTCCTCACCTAGCATCCATCAGTCCTCACCTCCTGTAGCATCCATCAGTCCTCACCTACTGTAGCATCCATCAGTCCTCACCTCCTGTATCATCCATCAGTCCTCACCTACTGTAGCATCCATCAGTCCTCACCTCCTGTATCATCCATCAGTCCTCACCTCCTGTATCATCCATCAGTCCTCTGATCTACGCCTTCGATCTCAAGTTCAAGTTTCAAGTTTGTTTATTTACGGTGAAATGCTCAAGTTCAAGTTCAAGTTTCTTTATTATTTGTCATACAGAAATACATAATACTTTGCATGACATGTTTCTTTCTGTTTCGCTCCTGAGAGTGTGCTAGATAATAATAAGATAGTAAAAATAAGTATAATAAGTAAAACATAGAAAGTCAAGAAGTCAAGTAAACACAAGTGTAAACAACAATTGTTCAGTATACCTCTATATACAGTATGTACATCTGGTACAAAATGGTGAGGTATAGCTTAGCTTGTGGTGCCATCTTGTGGTGGTGAGGTGCAATAAAGAATAAGGAAGAGATGTGCAATTCTCTTACCAATAATATAAATATAAAGTGTAAAGTGTAAAAGTGTAAAGTGTGGTAAAGTGGGTGCTACATGTTGTTTATTTACATGTGTTGTTTATTTAAAGTGAGTGTGTGTGTGCTGTGGGTGTGTTGATGGTTTGTTATTGTTCATTGTTCAATCATTGTTCATTGAGCAATCATTGTTCATTGAGCATCCTGATGGCCTGGGGATAGAAGCTCCTTCTGAGTCTCTCTGTACTGGCCATGAGACTCCGGTATCGCTTGCCTGACCGCAGCAGTTCAAAGAGGCAGTTGTTTGGGTGGCTGGAGTCTTTGATTATTCTCTTAGCCTTGGCCCTGCAACGCTTGTTGTAAATGCCTTGGAGAGTGGGAAGCCCCCCTCCAATTGTGCGTTCGGCTGAACGGGCCACTCTCTGTAGTCTGCTACGGTCTTGTGCGGTGCTATTCCCAAACCAGGAGGTGATATTGCCAGTCTCTATTCTGCATGAGTAGAAGTTCTTGAGGATCTTCTGACTCACGTTGAACTTCCTTAAGCGCCTAAGGAAGTAGAGGCGTTGTCGTGCCTTCTTGGTCAATGTGTGTGGTCCATGTCAAGTCCTCGGATATGTGGACTCCGAGGTACTTAAAACTGTTCACTCTCGCAACCAGTGCCCCGTCGATGCTGAGGGGGCTGTAGTCCCTGACCCCCGACCTCCTAAAGTCCACAATCATCTCATGCTTGGTTCTGTATGAGCCCCTGAGTGTGCTTCATACAGTAAAAAGTAAGTAAAAGAGGAATATACAATACAATATACAATCTAAGTACAATGAGTAAAAATGAGTACAAATGCGGACAAACTTTAAGCCCATTTCAAAATAATTCACGGGGGCATAAAGCATGGACTTATCAGACATGCCTCGTGACACCTTTACTTCCACTAGCATTGCTAACAAAAATAATATTTCCAATATCTAAAAAGAAACCAAAATAAACCTAGACCTAGAGCCAATTTTACTTTGATCAACTGAAAAATGCGGTCTATCCCTTTGAGCCCTATCATTTCCCAGGGTTGGTATAGTTCCCCATCAGGGGCGGGGCTAGGGGGTGGCTACTTGGGCTCAAGCCCCGAATGTTTTCTGAAAAGCCCCGAATCTATTAAAAAAAAATATATATATATATATATATATATAATTTTTTTTTTTTTTTTTTTTTAATTCATCATTGTTACATGAAAATATGTTTGCACCAGATTTAGCAGAAGCTAATTTCCATCTGTAGTCTATCCAGCTGCTAACTGTATTTGAGTGAGTTAAGTCTTGGTGTTATGGTAGACTCAGACCTAAGCTTTAAATCACAATCAACAAGTTGACAAAAACATAATTCTTCCACCTTAGAAACATAGCTAAAGTACGGCCATTTATAAATCAAAAGGACGCTGAAAACCAGATCCATGCCTTTATCTCAAGCCGATTCGACTACTGTAATGCACTCCTTACCGGCCTCCCGAAAAAATACGATGATAACTATTTTATTGCAATGCACTATTGCATTATTTTATTCTATTTTACTAACTATTTTATTGCACTGCACTATTTTACTTTGTATCAGTGATAATCAAACCGTAAACAAAGACGCATATTAACACTTTCAAGGTGGTGGTATAAGTAAAAAATTGTGGTGTTGAAGTAAAAAAAACCCGTGCCCGCTAACGCGGGCACCTATCTGGGCTAAGCCCCGGATCTCCTACAATCCTAAATCCGCCTCTGTTACCCATGCACCTGACTTATGATCAAAAAGACATCTAATACAACGGTAAAAACAACAACTGTCAGTGTTAATGTCTTGTTGATGTCAGAAGCTGTAGGTTGGCCCCAGACCGGAGATATTGAGACAACACGAGTGTCCACCGTGCAGCGAGAAAGACAGCGGCAAAGGAGGCAATTACCCAGAGGCACTGGGGCGAAAGACAGGAGGAAAATCAATACATAATTTCAGCGTTTCAGAGGGTGTTTCCTCCAAGCTCAGTTGATGTCTCAATTCATTGCTATGAGTATTTTTTCTCCCCCCTTTGTGTTTGACAAAGCACACACATATAATTAACGATTGACCAATTATTCCTTTATTTCTTTCTATAGAACACCACATCGGCAAGAAAAACAGGGGTCTAAAGTGGATACGTGCAAATATAGGTCAGGATCGGGAACATTTGAGTGTGAAAATATATGTACACTTTGGGGGGTGTTACACAATTCGAGTGATATTTTGACTCCCGAGGTTAAAGGCGCTATAAATAACCTTCGGCCGCTAGATGTCGCACTAGAGCACCAGCATGTAACTTATCCCACCAGGTGCATTCCACGTGGGGACATGGGAAGTAGGGAGGGGATACATGCATGTAAATAACATTAATGTTGGACCCGCCACATTTTTTTTTATGATAAATTCATTATTCAATATCTTCAATCAAGTGTTTTTTTGTGGAAAAGCAATAAAGTTTTCCCCACACCATTCTAAAAGCTCTGTGGTTGTATTATTAATAAAGAATTAAATAAAAAAAGATTCTGTATTATCTATTACACCTTTACAGTAAGTGTTAGGGAGGGTATATATACTTTCTTTGCCCAGTCACACTTTATTATGGCAGGCGGGCAACCCTTGTCTGCCTGGCAGCGAGATGCCATGGCAGCAAAACACAAAAATGAAACAAATCAATAGTGGCGTCTCCCACTGAGGAGGCCCGACCACAGCACAACATAATAATTCTACCCATGACCACAAATCCACTCGAGCGTCGTGGCTACCCCCAGAGAAGGGCTTGTTTAAATGAATGTAGATGCATGATTGACTAATCGCCTACAAAATTAGAATAGACAGTATCATGCGGCTCAGGGCTGGTCCTGAGACCCGTGGCTGCTTGTTAACCCTTTCACTGCCACATGACAGCCGGTTAACCCTTTCACTGTGACAATACAGAAGGTTAGCCCTTTCCAAGGAGCTAATGATGCTAATGATGGAGCATCGCCGTCGGTTGTGTGATAGTAAAGGGTAGGGATGTCCCGATCGCCTTTTTTTGCTTCCGATCCGATCCCGAGCATGTGATTTTAAATATCTATCGATCCGATCGTTTCCGATCCGATCTTTCACATTAGTAATCAATTTTGACGCATTTTTGTCAGAAACTGGCAGAGCGAGACAAGCCCATCTGTTGCCTATAGTCCGGGGGCGCGAGCGCGGAGGCGTTTGTTATTACATTCACCCTGAGAAATGTGCTTCTGCTTCATATGAGAAATATTAAAAGTTTCAATATATGTTTGCACATTAGTATACATTCAGTGTTCGACTTACGTAATGGTCCATTCTGGTCTGAAACGCGATAATCCTCAGTCACGTAACGTTATCCTCCAGTTGAAAAGTTAGTCTGAAAACTTCGCCTCCATCCTGTCCTTGCAAACATTGCAACTGGCTTGACTTTCTATTTTAAAATGCTTAGTTCCAAACCTCTGACATTAAGTCTAGCTGCTCAAGTCAGTGGATATTAACCGTGTTTCGGGAGCAACGTGTTGTACTGTTGTTGTGATGTGGTCGCGTGTAGCGTGTAGCGTCTAAATTAAAGGGGTGTTTGTTGCAACGGTGAAAATTAAAGGGGAATGTGTTTGTTGTGGACAATTCTTCTGCTCTGTGTGACAATAAATACATTAATGATGATATATTATATGTAATTTAAAACCAAAACTAAGGCCTCCGTATGAGTTTAAGACGTGGACATGGTCATGTTTGTTGAATAAAATTTTTCTTTTTTTGACTGCCGATTTTTATTATTATGTTTTCCCGATCCCCGAGCCTCTGAAAAGCACGTGATCGACGCCGATTCCGATCACGTGATCGGATCGGGACATCCCTAGTAAAGGGTTCACCTTCTGTCGTGTGGCAGTGAAAGGGTTAAACATACTGTAGTGGCCCACTGTCCTCCTTCACCTGGCAAATATCCCTTGTGTGGTGTTCGCGTTTTTTTTTTGTTACTTATACCTGGTGGACCCACAACATTATTGAGATTTTAAAACAATGAAGCTGTAACAATTACTAAAAATACTTAACGTTAACTTTATCTCAGTTTCCTCACTTTCGGGTCCAGTGGATCCAAACACCACATAATATAAATGTGTGTGTGTGTGTGTGTGTGTGTGTGTGTGTGTGTGTGTGTGTGTGTGTGTGTGTGTGTGTGTGTGTGTGTGTGTGTGTGTGTGTGTGTGTGTGTGTGTGTGTGTGTGTGTGTGTGTGTGTGTGTGTGTGTGTGTGTGTGTGTGTGTGTGTGTGTGTGTGTGTGCGTGCGTGCGTGTGTGTCTGGGTGCAATTCATTGCACTCAATGACAATGTGTTCTTTTACATGTTCTTCACATAAAATGAGCCAAGGCCAATGAGAGTCTCAGGTTTGAGTTTTTAGTAAACATTGAAAACTGGTCCCACAGACATGAACACCACACAGACCTGAGCACCACACAGACCTGAGCACCACACAGACCTGAGCACCACACAGACCTGAGCACCACACAGACCTGAGCACCACACAGACCTGAGCACCACACAGACCTGAACACCACACAGACCTGAGCACCACACAGACCTGAACACCACACAGACCTGAGCACCACACAGACCTGAGCACCACACAGACCTGAGCACCACACAGACCTGAGCACCACACAGACCTGAGCACCACACAGACCTGAACACCACACAGACCTGAGCACCACACAGACCTGAGCACCACACAGACCTGGACACAGACCTGAGCACCACACAGACCTGGACACCACACAGACCTGAGCACCACACAGACCTGAGCACCACACAGACCTGAGCACCACACAGACCTGAGCACCACACAGACCTGAGCACCACACAGACCTGAGCACCACACAGACCTGAACACCACACAGACCTGAGCACCACACAGACCTGGACACCACACAGACCTGGACACCACACAGACATGAGCACCACACAGACCTGAGCACCACACAGACATGAACACAGACCTGAACACCACACAGACCTGAGCACCACACAGACCTGAGCACCACACAGACCTGAGCACCACACAGACCTGGACACCACACAGACCTGAGCACCACACAGACCTGAGCACCACACAGACCTGAGCACCACACAGACCTGGACACCACACAGACCTGAGCACCACACAGACCTGGACACCACACAGACCTGGACACCACACAGACCTGAGCACCACACAGACCTGAGCACCACACAGACCTGAGCACCACACAGACCTGAGCACCACACAGACCTGAGCACCACACAGACCTGGACACCACACAGACCTGAGCACCACACAGACCTGAGCACCACACAGACCTGGACACCACACAGACCTGGACACCACACAGACCTGAGCACCACACAGACCTGAGCACTACACAGACCTGGACACCACACAGACCTGAGCACCACACAGACCTGAGCACCACACAGACCTGGACACCACACAGACCTGAGCACCACACAGACCTGGACACCACACAGACCTGAGCACCACACAGACCTGGACACCACACAGACCTGGGCCCTCATTCATCAACGTGTGCGTAGAACATGTTCTATTTCCACACGTAAGCACAGAATTTAGAATGAGTGTACGCACAGGGAAGTCGGGATTCATCACACGTGCGTACGCAGGTTCTACGCACACCTGTCATGATGAATATGACTTTGATCCTACGTTTGAGCTTGTGCACTGTTTTAAGTATTTGCATACCAGAAACGCCCCGATTAACCATATACGGTAATGGAATACACCCATGAAATGTGGAAAAATGGACTAAGCCGAGGGAAGCGTGTCATGAGACAGGCTGACAGACGTGTACACTTACGGTGATGTCGGATATGATATCTATTAACCATTGCTGCCTGGGCAGCGCAAACACTAATAAATACCGCGCTGGAATATGACTGCCTTTTCCCGTGTTGTTTGATTAATACCCAGGGATTAAAGTTCTCCTCAATTTTATTCCAAATCGCGATGGATCTCCCGTCAATTCTCTACCTGCTGCATATGATTTCTAGAGGCATACTACAATCTATTTTGATGTCAGTATTGGGTAGCCTATATAAACAATAATACGAGAGCATATACAAGAACAATGAATCTTACTGCTATGTATGATGTAGCAGATACGCCATGTGTAGCCTGTAGAGCATTGTGCTAGTCTGATACACAAGCTTGAGACGTGACGGCCCCCGTACTACTCTGACATCACTCAGGAAGTAAACACCGGTCAGGTTGGCAGCATATAGCACTAGACTGTAACGTATCGTCCCTGTAAGATACTTGTATTAAATACCCATCTAAGCCCACCTGACTACCTCTCGTTCTTTCTACATGGTGTCAGACGTTGTGGACACAGTAGTCAACCCGCGTCCGAAAGTGAAAAGCGAAGGTTTAGGAGGTAGCCTATAACTAGGATATATAACGTGCGAGGAATAACGCGTGAGGACTCACGTTCAGCATGGCGGAAGGATTCCGCAAACCAGGCCCACTCGTGTTTGACAGCCACGTCGCGGAGAATTGGAGAATATTCGAGCAAGAGTATGATATATTCATTGCTGCCGCACACTATGACAAGCCGCCTCGCTCTCAAGCCTTCATCTTGCTAAACCTGGCTGGCTCGGAAGTCATAGAACGGGAACGGGCGTTCGTATATGGACCAGCCCTGTACGATGGAGACGACGAGCAGGGAGAAGAAATAGTCCCCGCCCAATCAAGAGAAGACCCAGAGTGTTTGAAGAGGAAATTCCGTGAGTTATGTAATCAACAAACAAACGTCACTATGGAAAGGCACAAGTTTAATACAAGGAGCCAGAAACAAGATGAGACCATTGAAGCTTATGTCAGTGATTTAAAAATCAAAGCAAAGAGCTGTCAATTCGGAGATTTGCGCGAAGAGCTAATCAAAGATAGACTTGTGTGTGGCATAATAAATGATGGCATGAGGAAGCTACTACTCCGTGACAGCAAACTAACTTTAACCAAGGCAGTGGAGACATGTCAGATCCACGAAATGACAGAACAACACACTAGGACACTGGCTGCACCAAAGCAAAGCACAACCAATGTAGATAGCCTACGGCACAGAATAAAAGAACGTGTTTACAAGAAGAAGCCAAATACAGAACACTCAACTCGGTCCATAGCCAGCTGCAGCAACTGTGGAGGCAGCCACAAGCCCAGACGAGAAAGGTGCCCTGCATTCGGCAAACAGTGTCACGGATGTGAGAAAATGAATCATTTCAAGCAGTACTGCAAATCCACTCCAGGGAGTCACAGAGACAATCCACAGCACCAATACAGAAAAAAGCACGCTGTGAACCAGGTTGACAGAACAATATCGTCAGGCGACAGCGACGATTCGTTCTACTGTGATGGAGTCACAGTAGTGACAAACACAGTCAATACTGTGGGATCACCAGCGACACAAAAGAGTGAAATATTCTGCAGAGTCCAGGTCCACGGAATCCCTGTCGAGCTCAAAGTGGACACCGGAGCCAAGTGCAACGTGATATCTCGCAAAAAACGTTCAACCAAGTGAAATACAAAGAGAGAGTGGATCGCTCCAGGACAGCGAGGCTGGTTGCCTACGGAGGAAATGAAATACACACATTGGGGACAGCAACCCTAGCATGCTACATAACAGATAAGTCCCACTCCCTAAAGTTCCACGTGGTGCAACAAGACGTCCAGACGCTGCTGGGTTTACAAGACAGCCTTAGCATGGGACTGGTCACACTCAGTAAGGAGATACACCAGCTACATCTGACAGACGAGGAAAACTTTTCACACAAGATGTTCTCAGAATATTCAGACCTCTTCAAGGATGAGGTGGGTAGGCTCCCCTACACCTACTCCATGAAAATCGACCGAGAGGCCACGCCTGTCGTCAGGCCAGCACGCCGGATCCCAGTCGCTATGCGAGAGAAGGTTAAGATGGAACTGGACAGAATGGCAAGCACAGGCATCATAACACCAGTCTCAGAACCCACTGAGTGGGTATCTTCAATGGTAGCAACCCACAAGAAGAACTCAGACGACATACGCCTCTGCATTGATCCACGAGACCTAAACAAGGCGCTCAAACGCCCACATCACCCAATGCGCACTGTGGAGGAAGTAGCAGCGCACATGCCAAACTCAACCGTGTTCTCAACACTGGACGCCAAGAACTCTTTTTGGCAAATACCGCTGGATCACAAATCATCGCTACTGACTACATTCAGCTCGCCATTCGGACGATTCCGTTTCCTCAGAATGCCCTTTGGCATAAGCAGCGCCAGTGAAGTCTTCAAACACACAATGGAGCAAATTTTCGCAGGATACCCCTGTGCAGTGATAGTCGATGACGTTATCGTTGGAGGAAGCAGCGAGAAAGAGCATGATGAAAATCTCAAGAAAGTCCTCGACAGAGCATGTGAAGTCAACTTACGGCTCAACTCCAAGAAATGCAGGTTCAGACTGAAAGAAGTTGGCTACGTTGGACACCTGTTCACAAGTCAGGGTCTTAAGCCAGACCCATCAAAGACGCAAGCGATCAGCGAGCTGCCTGCACCAGAAGATGTAACGGCTCTGCAGCGATTCCTCGGCATGGTAAACTACTTGGCCAGGTTTGTCCCAAACTTCAGTGAAATCTCAGCCCCCTTGCGACACCTAACGCACCATGACACGGAATGGTGTTGGTACAAGCAGCACCAAGACGCATTTGATGCGCTGAAACAATGTCTCTCAAACCCACCCACGCTGATGTACTACGACGTCCGCAAGCCTGTCACACTCACGTGCAACGCTTCCCAGTATGGCCTAGGCGCGGCGTGTCTACAGGACGGTGTCCCAGTCGCTTATGCATCCCGCACCTTGACGGAGACGGAGAGGCGATACGCACAGATCGAGAAGGAGCTTCTCGCAGTAGTGTTCGCGTGCTCCAAGTTTAATGACTACATATACGGAAAGCACATCCTAATCGAAACAGATCATCAACCGCTGGTCACCATCCTGTCAAAGCCCCTACACACGGCTCCAGCCAGACTGCAGCGTATGATGCTTAGACTCCAAAGGTACGATTTTGAGCTGAGGTACAAGAAGGGGAAGGACATGTATCTCGCGGACACGTTGTCACTGGGGACAGCAACCCTAGCATGCTACATAACAGATAAGTCCCACTCCCTACAGTTCCACGTGGTGCAACAAGACGTCCAGACGCTGCTGGGTTTACAAGACAGCCTTAGCATGGGACTGGTCACACTCAGTAAGGAGATACACCAGCTACATCTGACAGACGAGGAAAACTTTTCACACAAGATGTTCTCAGAATATTCAGACCTCTTCAAGGATGAGGTGGGTAGGCTCCCCTACACCTACTCCATGAAAATCGACCGAGAGGCCACGCCTGTCGTCAGGCCAGCACGCCGGATCCCAGTCGCTATGCGAGAGAAGGTTAAGATGGAACTGGACAGAATGGCAAGCACAGGCATCATAACACCAGTCTCAGAACCCACTGAGTGGGTATCTTCAATGGTAGCAACCCACAAGAAGAACTCAGACGACATACGCCTCTGCATTGATCCACGAGACCTAAACAAGGCGCTCAAACGCCCACATCACCCAATGCGCACTGTGGAGGAAGTAGCAGCGCACATGCCAAACTCAACCGTGTTCTCAACACTGGACGCCAAGAACTCTTTTTGGCAAATACCGCTGAATTTAAAAAAAATCATCGCTACTGACTACGTTCAGCTCGCCATTCGGACGATTCCGTTTCCTCAGAATGCCCTTTGGCATAAGCAGCGCCAGTGAAGTCTTCAAACACACAATGGAGCAAATTTTCGCAGGATACCCCTGTGCAGTGATAGTCGATGACGTTATCGTTGGAGGAAGCAGCGAGAAAGAGCATGATGAAAATCTCAAGAAAGTCCTCGACAGAGCATGTGAAGTCAACTTACGGCTCAACTCCAAGAAATGCAGGTTCAGACTGAAAGAAGTTGGCTACGTTGGACACCTGTTTGAAAGAAGTTGGCTACGTTGGACACCTGTTCACAAGTCAGGGTCTTAAGCCAGACCCATCAAAGACGCAAGCGATCAGCGAGCTGCCTGCACCAGAAGATGTAACGGCTCTGCAGCGATTCCTCGGCATGGTAAACTACTTGGCCAGGTTTGTCCCAAACTTCAGTGAAATCTCAGCCCCCTTGCGACACCTAACGCACCATGACACGGAATGGTGTTGGTACAAGCAGCACCAAGACGCATTTGATGCGCTGAAACAATGTCTCTCAAACCCACCCACGCTGATGTACTACGACGTCCGCAAGCCTGTCACACTCACGTGCAACGCTTCCCAGTATGGCCTAGGCGCGGCGTGTCTACAGGACGGTGTCCCAGTCGCTTATGCATCCCGCACCTTGACGGAGACGGAGAGGCGATACGCACAGATCGAGAAGGAGCTTCTCGCAGTAGTGTTCGCGTGCTCCAAGTTTAATGACTACATATACGGAAAGCACATCCTAATCGAAACAGATCATCAACCGCTGGTCACCATCCTGTCAAAGCCCCTACACACGGCTCCAGCCAGACTGCAGCGTATGATGCTTAGACTCCAAAGGTACGATTTTGAGCTGAGGTACAAGAAGGGGAAGGACATGTATCTCGCGGACACGTTGTCACTGGGGACAGCAACCCTAGCATGCTACATAACAGATAAGTCCCACTCCCTACAGTTCCACGTGGTGCAACAAGACGTCCAGACGCTGCTGGGTTTACAAGACAGCCTTAGCATGGGACTGGTCACACTCAGTAAGGAGATACACCAGCTACATCTGACAGACGAGGAAAACTTTTCACACAAGATGTTCTCAGAATATTCAGACCTCTTCAAGGATGAGGTGGGTAGGCTCCCCTACACCTACTCCATGAAAATCGACCGAGAGGCCACGCCTGTCGTCAGGCCAGCACGCCGGATCCCAGTCGCTATGCGAGAGAAGGTTAAGATGGAACTGGACAGAATGGCAAGCACAGGCATCATAACACCAGTCTCAGAACCCACTGAGTGGGTATCTTCAATGGTAGCAACCCACAAGAAGAACTCAGACGACATACGCCTCTGCATTGATCCACGAGACCTAAACAAGGCGCTCAAACGCCCACATCACCCAATGCGCACTGTGGAGGAAGTAGCAGCGCACATGCCAAACTCAACCGTGTTCTCAACACTGGACGCCAAGAACTCTTTTTGGCAAATACCGCTGGATTTAAAAAAAATCATCGCTACTGACTACGTTCAGCTCGCCATTCGGACGATTCCGTTTCCTCAGAATGCCCTTTGGCATAAGCAGCGCCAGTGAAGTCTTCAAACACACAATGGAGCAAATTTTCGCAGGATACCCCTGTGCAGTGATAGTCGATGACGTTATCGTTGGAGGAAGCAGCGAGAAAGAGCATGATGAAAATCTCAAGAAAGTCCTCGACAGAGCATGTGAAGTCAACTTACGGCTCAACTCCAAGAAATGCAGGTTCAGACTGAAAGAAGTTGGCTACGTTGGACACCTGTTCACAAGTCAGGGTCTTAAGCCAGACCCATCAAAGACGCAAGCGATCAGCGAGCTGCCTGCACCAGAAGATGTAACGGCTCTGCAGCGATTCCTCGGCATGGTAAACTACTTGGCCAGGTTTGTCCCAAACTTCAGTGAAATCTCAGCCCCCTTGCGACACCTAACGCACCATGACACGGAATGGTGTTGGTACAAGCAGCACCAAGACGCATTTGATGCGCTGAAACAATGTCTCTCAAACCCACCCACGCTGATGTACTACGACGTCCGCAAGCCTGTCACACTCACGTGCAACGCTTCCCAGTATGGCCTAGGCGCGGCGTGTCTACAGGACGGTGTCCCAGTCGCTTATGCATCCCGCACCTTGACGGAGACGGAGAGGCGATACGCACAGATCGAGAAGGAGCTTCTCGCAGTAGTGTTTGCGTGCTCCAAGTTTAATGACTACATATACGGAAAGCACATCCTAATCGAAACAGATCCCTACACACGGCTCCAGCCAGACTGCAGCGTATGATGCTTAGACTCCAAAGGTACGATTTTGAGCTGAGGTACAAGAAGGGGAAGGACATGTATCTCGCGGACACGTTGTCACGTGCTCCCAGACAAACCACAGACCGGCTTAGTGGTGAAAAGACAGACTTTGAGGTCATGGCAGTGAGACACATTTCCTCATCACGTCTGAACGAGCTCAAGGAACACACAGAAAGGGACCCAACCCTGCAGAAAATATGCAACATCATCAACCACGGATGGCCTGCGAGGGAGTTGACGCTGCCGGCAGGGGCTCGCCAATACTTTGCATTCAGAGATGAGCTCACAATCGACGATGGCATCATCATGAAGGGCTCAAGAGCCGTCATTCCCAAATCACTGCAAATGGACTACATCACGATCCTGCACAGAGGCCACCCTGGCACAGAGTCGACCAAGCGCAGGGCGAGGGACATTGTGTTTTGGCCTGCCATGGCGAAGGATATCGAGGAGAAAACGGCATCATGCCACGTCTGCAACAGCACAAAACAACACCAACAAAGGGAGCCACTCAAGCTGCATCCCATTCCAGACTTACCGTGCTCAACCGTGGCGACCGACATCTTCGAGTGGAATGGACGTCACCACCTAGTGCTGGTCGACTCATACTCAGGTTGGTTCGAGGTGGACCTGCAGCGTGACATCACATCCAACACAGTGATAACAAAACTGAAAAGACACTTCGCTGTGCATGGAGCCCCACACAAAGTAATATCGGACAACGGGGCCCAGTACACAAGCCAGCGCTTCAAGGAGTTCGCCTCGGCCTGGGACTTCGACCATGTGACCAGTAGCCCGGAGTTCCCGCAGGCGAATGGACTAGCAGAGAGAGCTGTGCGCAGCGCAAAGCAACTCATGGAGAGGTCCAGACGGGACGGAACAGACGTCTTCCTAAATCTGCTCAACCTCCGTAACGTTCCACGTGACCAGTCACTTGGGTCACCGGCTGAGTGGCTCATGTCAAGACAGACACGTACCACCCTACCCATCTGCAAGACACTACTGGTTCCTAAGGCGAAGGACAACAAGATGATCAAAGCACAGCTCGAGAAGAAACGCAGCATTCAGAAGTCGTGCTATGACAGATCAAGCAGGCCCCTCCAGCCACTGGCCCAGGGACATGTAGTGAGGTTACAGACTCCACGTGGATTCGACCGGATGGGCACAATCAAGAGCATCTGTAAGGAACCAAGGTCCTACGTCGTGGAGTCAGAAGGAGGAGAGTACAGAAGGAATCGGAGACACCTTCTTCCCGTCTCGGAACCGGAACCGCCACAGGGTGACCTCAGCGACCCCTGCGACCCCGATATCACTCTCCAACCTCCGACTGGCCAACCCGAAGGCAACAGTCACCCTGTCACCGAGAAGGCAGACGCTCAACAACACGCCCAGATACAAGAGACTGTTCAAAAGACTAACCCGCACACTCAGTCTCCGTACATCTCACGGGCAGGCCGCGTCTGCAGGCCAAACAGCAGATATATGTAGTGTTTGTCACAAGGACTGTTAAGAAAAAAAAGAAAAAGAAAAAAAAGGAGTAATGATGTTCATACTATACACCTGTTGTGTATTACCACTTGAAGTACAGTTAACCTGTGGTTTGTTCAAATAGCCACATGCTAGATATTAATAGTAATCACTTCATGGCGTAATTTGTTATAGCCTACTAGCCTGTAGAGCATTGTTAGTATTTACATTAGAGCACAACTTAAGAGGAAGGATGTAGAGCATTGTGCTAGTCTGATACACAAGCTTGAGACGTGACGGCCCCCGTACTACTCTGACGTCACTCAGGAAGTAAACACCGGTCAGGTTGGCAGCATATAGCACTAGACTGTAACGTATCGTCCCTGTAAGATACTTGTATTAAATACCCATCTAAGCCCACCTGACTACCTCTCGTTCTTTCTACATAGCCTGCCTATATGTGATCAATACAAACATGAACTTGAATTCCATCATGTCTGTGTGCGGGTCACTGCGGGAACTCACAAGGCTGTTGTCACAATGTAAATAAGAACGTGCACTGAAAAGTTACAGTATGTAGTTGGTTGATTATTTGTATGACAGTCAGTAAACCCTTGCAAAAAGTATCAGTTTTATTTAATGAATTGTGTTGTGAAGGATCAGATTAAACCGAATATATATATTTATTTATGGATATATATTGAATAGTATTTGTATATCGTTTGATATCCCTTGTATATTCCTTGTACATATACACGGAATATCCCTTTAGTTTACTATAGCCCATAATAGTTCATTCTCTTATTGGACAAGGACCTGGCGCCAGGGACAAGCCCCTTGGAGCCAAGTTCAATGGTACCGACGAAACATGTCCCTACTAGCCCCGGCTCTGCGCAGGAATACGGCTACCGAAAAGAGAGTGGCACTATTTGTTCACCGTGCATATAAATAGGGCGCAAGTAAATGTAGAATTCCTCTTATCCCTTAGTCCTTTACCCTTCTACCCAACTAAGTAACAGAACGTGAAGCCTCACCCCACGATACCGCGTGCGGTGTAGTATGGCCTGTTTGGCCTTAGAATAGCATTGAGACCTCGTGCGAATTAATAGCTGAATTGTCAGAGTTTGGCACCGTATTTCTATTAAGTAATAATAGTCTATTATGTATGGTGCATCGTGCGGTTGGAGTTCTAAAGTGAGCAGCACCCCCATCGCTTCCTTGTGTTATCTAGAGTCTTAACCAGGTTGGGCAGACCACACGTGGTGCTTTCATCCGAGGAGTTCTAGGCGAGGACCGAGTGGACCTGTACATTGGATTACCTACCCGACGACTGCTGAGCCCTATGCGGCATGGAATATATATTTGCTTTGGTACTTTGATTTGTGGAGCGGATAATCGCCAACACCGGTGAGTGTTGGATTTACCCCGAGAGGAGTCAAGGTGAGACGGCGCTCAGACCAGACTGAGGTCGCCTCGCTTCTTCTTCACTGTGGAGCTACAGCTACAGCTACAGCCTACAAGAGAGCCAAGGTGTATTCATCTGTGGATCAAGATTCTACTGCACTGTCTTCTGTACGTGAAGTCTCCCTAGACATCGTTGACCAGACGGGATACTGCCGACGGCTCTCCTACCCCCCCTACCGGCTTACAACCGGGAGGACCCCTACAGTATATCCAGCTATAATCATTAAGTGTGCCATCGTTATAATTCCCTAAGAGCCAGGTTGTATACTTGCTTCCTGCGTAACCAGAGATTGGACATTCAGCGTTGATTTGCCTACGAGTACTAATTTGCCTTACAAGTGCATTCAAATCATAAACGTAATAGTAAATGTTATATGTACCTTTTGCTATATATTAAATATTTGATTATTACCTTTGTGTGGACCCGATTTCATTGTGGGAAAGTGTTCATCATATTTAGATATCGTGTACTGTATGGCCAGTAGTTAAAGTACATAAAGCGGTAGTGGTTTAATGATACCATACTTATCAATACAGTCAGGGAATTGTACCCCTCAGTTACAATTGGTCCTTCGAGCCGGAGGGTAATTAGTGTAATATTAATATAGTGGTATTAATATTGAAATGGCCTATGATGAACACTCCACGAAACGGTCCTCCTAAAGTAGAACGCCCGCAGCGTAGACGACAGCCACCTCAGTACTTAGAGGATTACGCTGCCAGTATACTACCTAGCCTTCTACAAACGGTAAACGCGGTAAAAGTAGAAAGTAAAATTATGTCCGACCCTATCAACCAGGATACCCCGACCACAGAGGCCCTAGTGGGTTCTAATGTAACTGACCAAGCTCACGGTGGGGACCAGGAGGGAACTGACACGACTTTACCCCCCGCCAAGCCCCAAGAAGTAGTCCCCCAAGAGCTCCGGGAGGAAGACAACCCTTCAGAGATGGAACTCTGCACGGAACAAGATGAGGAGAGCGCCGAGGAGATAGAACTCCAGGACTCCCCGCAGGGGAACGCATCCCCAACGGGTACTGCCAGGAGCGGCTCACCTCAACAAGCGTCTTCCCCCAGCGAGGCAGAGAGGATGCTGTCACAGGCGTTCCTCGCCACCCTGGCAGCCTCTACCGAACGCGATCGACTTCAGGGTGAACGCGATCGACTTCAGGGTGAACGCGATCGACTCCAAACACAGCAACGGAGCGAAGAAGAGCACATACGTCTGGAGCTGAGACGCCTTCAGACGGAAGAGAATATGGCAAGAGACCGGGCCGACACCCAGCGTGCCGCTGCCGGTGCCCAAAGAGAAGCAGATCTCACCAAGCGCGACGCCGAGCGCGACAGACTACAAGCCGAGCGCGACAGACTACAAGCGCAGCTAATGGAGCAGCTGATCACCAGGGCAACACCCCCTCCCTCCACAAGGGGTTCCAGGGCCTCGTCAAGACATGGGTCAAGGGCACCCTCCCCTAACCGATTAAGCGACCCTGAGCCCGATCGCCAGAGAGAGCCCACACCCCCCTCCGAACTCCTTCCCCGACCGGTCCAAGTGAGACCCAGCTACAAGGAAGGAACAGCGGACACCGCAGAGAGGCTAAATAGACGACTACAGGATCTAGAAGACCTGGCAGAGGAAGAAGAGGGAGAAGAGGAGAGTCAAGCCCGACAGCAGCACATTGCTCCACAGGACCAGGAGGTCCAGTACAGCCCAGGCTATACCCCCGCGGCTCTGCGCTACAGACCCCCGACTCGATTCACGGGTGAGCATGACGCACGACCAGTCCCGAGGAATAGCACCTGGACAAGCGGGCCATGGTACCCTGCCAGTACCAGCCCACCGAGAGGCGTAAGAGGAGACTCGCCCAGGAGGCCTCTCTTCCAGCGCTCACCGATGTGCCAGCCATCCACGGCGTCATACATTGGCACACCGACGTTTCCAGACTTCACCCATGAGAACCGAGCACAGTACACGGAGCTAAGGATGTGCTTAGAGACAATGATGGTGGATGTAGCTGATGAACGCCACAAGTATGCGATCCTATTGAAGCACCTGAAAGTGCCCAGAGCGCACAACATAGCGCTGGCCTATGCCACCTCTACTACCCCATACACAGCGGCTCTAGCAGCACTAGACCAAAGATATGGACGTATATGGGATTACGTAATACAAGAGATAAGGCATATTGACCGCCTACCCCCAGCAACAGACAATCGCTCACTAGACAACCTGTCTATCAAAGTACAATCCCTGGTAGGGATGCTGGGGGCGCAACGAGAAAAGGGTATGCACGAACTATACGCAAACTCGAACGTCGAGAGGATTTTAGAGAAGCTGCCGCCCGCCCGACAGGAGCGCTTCAGGCGGCAAAGAGACCACCGTGATCCTAACGGTCCCGAGCCATCCCTCCTAGACCTAGCCGACTTCCTGGCGAGAGAAGTCAGCAGCCTACGGCTGGATACGTTCGTGCGGAGCACACCCAGCTCCAGAGAGGGACCTAGGAGAGTAAACGATGGCCGAAGATCGGTGACTGTCATGCACCACTCAGAATCAGTACCGAGCAGCAAGAACCACAGTACCCCCTCGATGAAAGAGAAGTGGAAGATGGTGTGCCCGTACTGCGAGAAGGAACACTGGTTGTCACAATGTGACCAGTTCAAGAAGATGACCGCTGAAGAAGTGAGTCACTGGATAAAGTCCAACAGGCGCTGTTACCGATGTGCGCGCAGTCACATGGCAGCCGAGTGCCGCCTCAAGAAGAGGTGTAGCCGGTGTGACGGAGCCCATCTAGATGTCCTACACGACAGTAACAAAAGAAAGCCTGCACCATCCAGCAGCACAAAGGCAAGTGTTATGTACATTGACCCCGCTAGCAGCAGCAGCGCCCAGGTGCTCTTAAAGGTGGTCCGCGTAACACTGAGTTACCAAGATAAGGTCATGGACACTTACGCCGTCCTTGATGACGGGTCAGAGAAGACCCTTCTCCTCGCGTCCGCTGCGGCCCAGCTGGGGCTGCGGGGGAGCGAGAACCAGATGACGATTCGGACAATAAGAAGAGATCTAAAGACGATAAAGGGCGAGAATGTATCCTTCACTATCGCAGCAAGCGGGCAGCCCGAGAGACGGTATAGGATTACTAATGCTTTCACCAGCCAAGAAATAGGACTCTCGCAGTACACCTACCCCATCGCCAAGCTGATGGATAAATATGTGCACCTGCGTCAACTCCCTATCCCGCTCATAGACGGTGCCACCCCGACCCTGCTGATAGGCTCTGACCATGCAGACCTCATAGTCCCGATAGACCGAGTCCATACAGGACCCAGAGGTTGTCCTGCAGCAGTCGAGACCCGCCTAGGATGGACATTACAAGGCCCCCTCGCCAAGTCTCTTAACCAGAACAGCAGCCACTGGCTGCCTCCACTCCGGAGCGACAGAAGAAGACACCACACTCCTGCAGCATGTCGAGAGGCTATGGACACTAGAGACAATGCCCTTTAAGAACGAAAAGAAAGACATTCGTTCTAAGGAAGATATTTACGCCATAACCCTCCTCGAGCAAGGGACAAAGAGAGTCACAGTCAACGGAGTGATGAGATACGCAACTCCACTCCTGAGACGAGAGGGAATGCCCACCTTTCACGCCACAAAGGAAGCGACGGAGCGGTATATATTGAACACAGAGCGGCGCCTAGCCAAAGACCCCGCTCAAGAGGCTGTGTACCGCGCTGAGATTAACAATCTAATCACAGCGGGACACATAAAGAAAATTGACTGGCGACGTCGTGCGCTGCTCCGCGCCTCCCTGATCAAAGACGGCTTTGATCTCCGGCCGCGGGCCAGCAGCGACCCCCCAGTATTGCGCAGCCTCTCCCCCGAGGCAGAGGACCCAGCAGCAGATGAAGAGGTCCGACAAAGTGTGACAAATAGTTTCTACGTGGACAACTGTTTACAAAGCGTCTCGACGCCAGAAGAAGCCGAGGCTCTCCTACTCAAGCTCCGCGCCTCCCTGATCAAAGGCGGCTTTGATCTCAGGCAGTGGGCCAGCAGCGACCCGCAAGTATTGCGCAGCCTCTCCCCCGAGGACAAGGCAGCGAGCAGCGACACCTGGATGGCGACCATCCCAGGAGAAGCCCAAGAAATGACACTAGGACTAGTCTGGCGCTTCAAAACAGACTCGCTCCATTATAGACACAAACCCCTGACCAAGGAGCAGGGAAGGTCGACGGCAATACCAACCACCAGACGGAGTGTATACAGAACACTCGCCAGACAATATGACCCGTTGGGATGTATTCTACCTTACACCACCAGGGCAAAGATGATTGTAAGAGCGCTATGGGACAAGGACCAGGGCTGGGACGATCCCATACCCGAACACCTTGCATCCACATGGAGAGAGTGGGAGACGGAACTCCGCTCACTCCCAGGTGTTAATATACGCCGCAGCTACTTCCCACCCACAGTGAGGCCAGAGACATGCAAGATGGACCTGCACGTATTCAGCGACGCCTCCGAAGTAGCCTACGGTTCGGTGGCCTACTTGCGTGCCCGAGAGGAGGGAGGAGAAATACATACTGCTTTCATCCTGGCTCGCTCAAGAATAGCCCCACGAAAGCAACAATCTATCCCGCGTCTAGAGCTCTGCGCAGCCCTAGCAGGAGCGCAGCTCGCCACGTTAATCCAACGTGAACTCACCATCCCGGTGCAAAGAACAATCTTGTGGTCAGACTCCACGACGTACTCACATGGATCCGGTCTGATTCGTGCAGATACAAGTCCCCTCCATACTCATAGCCAAGCTCAGGGACCTGGGCTTGGGCTATGACCTCTGCCAGTGGGTCTTGGACTTCCTGACTGGCAGACCCCAGGTGGTGAGAGCAGGCAACTGCACCTCCTCATCCATCACCCTCAACATAGGGGCCCCCCAGGGCTGTGTTCTGAGTCCCCTCCTCTACTCCCTGTACACACACGACTGTGTGGCTCAGCGGAGTAGCAATACAATCGTCAAATTTGCTGACGATACAGTGGTGGTGGGCCTGATCTCTGCCAACGACGAGAGGGCCTACCTGGAAGAGGTCAAGGTCCTGGCGGGATGGTGCCAGGAAAACAGCCTCTCCCTGAACGTCAGCAAAACAAAAGAGATGATTGTGGACTTCAGGAGGTCGGGGGTCAAGGACTACAGCCCCCTCAGCATCGACGGGGCACCGGTTGAGAGAGTCAACAGCTTCAAGTACCTCGGAGCCCACATATCCGAGGACTTGAAATGGACCATACACATTAACAGTGTGGTGAAGAAGGCACGACAACGCCTCTACTTCCTCAGGCGCCTAAGGAAGTTCCAAGTCAGCCAGAAGATCCTTAAGAACTTCTACTCATGTACAATAGAGAGCATCTTGACCGGCAACATCACCTCCTGGTTTGGGAATAGCACTGCAAAAGACCAAAGCAGACTACAAAGAGTGACACGTTCAGCCGAACGCACAATTGGAGGGGGGCTCCCCACTCTCCAGAACATTTACAACAAGCGTTGCAAGGGGAAGGCTAAGAGAATTATTAAGGACTCGAGCCACCCGAACAACTGCCTCTTTGAACTGCTGCCGTCAGGCAAGCGACACAGGAGTCTCAAGGCGAGCACAGAAAGACTCAGAAGTAGCTTCTATCCCCAGGCCATCAGGCTGCTAAACGAACAATGAATGAACACTACACAACAACAACCACCAAACACACATAGCACACACATCCACACGCACACACTCACTTTAAACAAACACACTGTAGCACCCACTACACACACTTTATAGCACACACCCACTTTAAACAAACACACTGTAGCACCCACTCCCCACACTTTATATTTATGGATGAAGGATTGCACTACAACTCGTACACCTTACTGTAAATTGTACCTAAAATTGTACCTCATCCCACTTCTGCTTTGCACTAGATAGTACTGTACATTAGTACACTGCATAGTATTGTGTATTGTATATTATATGGTAACTCAGAACATTGTACATATGTCTATACCGAACAACTGTGACCTCATTCTTCTTCTAAATTCATGCTATATTATGTTATTATGTTATTTGATACTATCTTGTCTAGCACAGTCTCTGGAGCGTAACAGTAAGAAGCATTTTGTATGAAAGTATTCTGTACTTCTGTATGACAACTATTAAAGAACTTGAACTTGAACTTGAAGGTCTTCGTGGGAGTCAGAGTCACCGAGATTCAAGAGTTAACAGAAGTAGCGAGCTGGAGGTATGTGGACACCAAACACAACCCAGCTGACGTCATCACCCGGGGAATGTCCCTGGATGACCTCACCCGTCACAACCTCTACAGTGACGGACCAGAGTTTCTCAAGCTCCCCGAAGAAGAGTGGCCTACACCCACCCCACGGGAGGCGAGTAAAGAGGAGGCCGAAAACAAGAAACCTATGTTCTGTGGATTGAACACACTCGTCTCCACAGACCCCGACATAGACGATTGCCTCACCCTACAGAGTGCGCAGCTAAAGACATTTCTGTGGCACCACCCAGAGATTCAGCCCACTACTGACATTTCAGCAGCTGACTACGAAGAAGCAGAACTTCTTCTACTACAACGAGCCCAGAGAGACTCGTTCCCCGACGAGCTAGACTGTCTACGGGGAGGAAAGCCCGTCCCATCAGACAGCAGACTGCTCCACCTGGCACCCGAGAGTGCATAGTCTCATCAGAGTGGGTGGTCGTCTGCGGAGAGCCCCAGACTTACCGGATGACGTTAAGTACCCGATAGTCTTGAACAGCCGACACAAGGTCACAGAGCTGATCATAAAGAAATACGACGAGGATGTGCACCACGCAGGAGCAGAGAGAGTCTTCGCGGAGATCAGACGTCGTTATTGGATACTGCAAGGGAGAGAAGCAGTGCGGCGCTTCCAGCGAACCTGTCTAGACTGCCGTAAGTGGCGCGCGCAGCCCAGTATACCCCGGATGGCTGACCTATCTCCCTGTCGCCTCCGACTCGGCGACAAGCCTTTTCACTCCACCGGTATGGACTGTTTCGGCCCGCTGTATATAAAGAGAGGAAGAGGAACCGAGAAGCGGTGGGGTATTGTATTCAAATGCATGACCACCAGAGCGATACATATCGAACTCCTTCCAACCATGAGCACAGACTCATTCCTTATGGCCTTCCGAAGATTCACATCACGGAAAGGAAAACCGTCTACATTATTGTCTGATCACGGGACAAACTTCAAAGGCAGAGAAAGAGAGCTGAGAGAGAGCTTCCAAGCTATGGGCCCAGAACTTAAGAACACCTCGCTCCATCCCAGATTGACTTCCAGTTTAATCCCCCGAACGCACCTCACTTCGGTGGAACCTGGGAACGAGAAGTACGTTCCATAAAGACAGCCCTGTACGCCGTGCTTGGGGCCCAGACTGTGGCGGAAGAAGTCCTAATGACAGTCCTCACGGAGATCGAGGGAGTATTGAACTCAAAGCCCCTCGGTTACGTCTCAAGTGATGTAGCAGATGTCGACCCAGTCACCCCCAACACACTCTTGATGGGGCGGCTGGACCCCGCGCTACCCCAGACAATGTACAGGCCTGAAGAAGCGAACGGCCGAAGAATGTGGAGGTACAGTCAAGTACTGGCTGACAAGTTTTGGAACAGCTTCCTACTCCACTACCTACCGTCTCTACAGACCCGCCAGAAATGGGTGAAAGAGAGAGACAATTTGACAGAAGGAACAGTCGTCATGATTATCGACCAGTCACTACCCCGAGCTATGTGGCCGGCTGGCCGCGTAAGCAAAGTGATCACCGGTGCCGATGGAAAGGTCCGAGCAGCTGAAGTGCTCGTCCAAGGGCGGACCTACACCCGACCCGTGGCGAGGCTAATAGAACTGCCAAGGCTCCCCGATACTATCGATGACGACCATGACCCTATGACTTTGTGAGTTGACTGACCCTTACAGCGGACATTGAGTAGTGGACAGTGCGGTTAATCTGTCTCTGCTTAGCTAATTAGGTGGGACTAATTAGGGGGCGGCTGTTGTGAAGGATCAGATTAAACCGAATATATATATTTATTTATGGATATATATTGAATAGTATTTGTATATCGTTTGATATCCCTTGTATATTCCTTGTACATATACACGGAATATCCCTTTAGTTTACTATAGCCCATAATAGTTCATTCTCTTATTGGACAAGGACCTGGCGCCAGGGACAAGCCCCTTGGAGCCAAGTTCAATGGTACCGACGAAACATGTCCCTACTAGCCCCGGCTCTGCGCAGGAATACGGCTACCGAAAAGAGAGTGGCACTATTTGTTCACCGTGCATATAAATAGGGCGCAAGTAAATGTAGAATTCCTCTTATCCCTTAGTCCTTTACCCTTCTACCCAACTAAGTAACAGAACGTGAAGCCTCACCCCACGATACCGCGTGCGGTGTAGTATGGCCTGTTTGGCCTTAGAATAGCATTGAGACCTCGTGCGAATTAATAGCTGACTTGTCAGAGTTTGGCACCGTATTTCTATTAAGTAATAATAGTCTATTATGTATGGTGCATCGTGCGGTTGGAGTTCTAAAGTGAGCAGCACCCCCATCGCTTCCTCGTGTTATCTAGAGTCTTAACCAGGTTGGGCAGACCACACGTGGTGCTTTCATCCGAGGAGTTCTAGGCGAGGACCGAGTGGACCTGTACATTGGATTACCTACCCGACGACTGCTGAGCCCTATGCGGCATGGAATATATATTTGCTTTGGTACTTTGATTTGTGGAGCGGATAATCGCCAACACCGGTGAGTGTTGGATTTACCCCGAGAGGAGTCAAGGTGAGACGGCGCTCAGACCAGACTGAGGTCGCCTCGCTTCTTCTTCACTGTGGAGCTACAGCTACAGCTACAGCCTACAAGAGAGCCAAGGTGTATTCATCTGTGGATCAAGATTCTACTGCACTGTCTTCTGTACGTGAAGTCTCCCTAGACATCGTTGACCAGACGGGATACTGCCGACAGCTCTCCTACCCCCCCTACCGGCTTACAACCGGGAGGACCCCTACAGTATATCCAGCTATAATTATTAAGTGTGCCATCGTTATAATTCCCTAAGAGCCAGGTTGTATACTTGCTTCCTGCGTAACCAGAGATTGGACATTCAGCGTTGATTTGCCTACGAGTACTCATTTGCCTTACAAGTGCATTCAAATCATAAACGTAATAGTAAATGTTATATGTACCTTTTGCTATATATTAAATATTTGATTATTACCTTTGTGTGGACCCGATTTCATTGTGGGAAAGTGTTCATCATATTTAGATATTGTGTACTGTATGGCCAGTAGTTAAAGTACATAAAGCGGTAGTGGTTTAATGATACCATACTTATCAATACAGTCAGGGAATTGTACCCCTCAGTTACAAATTGAAAACATTCAGCATCGCCTTCCTCCCGGCATCCAGCAATAACATGTATCAGGCAAATGCGCATCGCAACATTGACTGAGTGGAATCCCTTTCTATTCACATAACTGCATTTGTGATGGAGCTTTGACAGCTACAGTAACAGTCTATTGCTCGATCCATCTCCAATATCACGATGGACCGTGCCGGTGGCAAAGACCCGAGGGTGGAGAGGATCTTGAATGAATTCCATCATCATATATATATGTTGTGTGCCTGTCCACTATGTTTGTTACTTTGTTATTCCCCCCCCCCCCCCTATCTATGTAAAGCGACCTTGGGTCTCTTGAAAGGCGCTATATAAAATGAAGCTATTATTATTATTGTTATTATTATTATCATCACATCTGTGCGGGAGCTCACAAATAGACTGTTATAGTCTCAGTGAAGTTTCAACAGAGGTCATCTATTCTAACAAATTGAAGTAGAAAGCATTTCGTGACCAATCTTATTTGGAAACATGACACACAAAATAATTTGCTTTTTATTTGAAACAATATCTAATCGCGTTTGGAGGTTGGTGTTTTGCGTCTGCCCCCCCCGTGCCAAACAAGCAGGCCAACCTCTTGTTCGCGTGTGAGCCCGTTATAATTACACTACTGTCGCTATTTTACAATGAACTATAATGAATTACGGGTCATACAGAAGTTGAACACTAATGCACAGAAGCTTATTTCCGCCTTGAAACTAATGCAGAACTGAGGAGTGCTTATGCGTAGTAACGATATTCTACCACTGGGCGTCAGCTAAGTGTGCTCTGACCTGTGCGTAGACGTAAGCACGGAGTCAAGTTCAAGTTGAAATTGATGAATCCCACTCTTTGCTTAGAAATGATCGTACGCACAGGGTAAGCACAAATCTGTGCGTAGAACACGTTGATGAATGAGGGCCCTGGACACCACACACGGGATATATAGACCTGGGGAGTGACGTTCCACCAGTGATTCTCCTCCAGCCACCCATTGAAGATCAAAACAGTCAAAGTGTATTGCGTAGGTTCATAATCCCTTGACAGAGGTATAGGTTATTTAATTATTATATTGTTAACAACCATGTTTTAACTTAATCTTTGCGAAAAAGTGTTATATGGTAATCTTTTCGAATGACCATAACTACTACAGTACCCATAAGCAAAGATAAGCCTTGCCAATTATCAACCAATCACACAAGAACACAATTGCTCTGACATCGTATCCTTTTACATTCTCATTGGTTATCGCGGCATTCACACTGCCATCTTTGTTTTCATTTTAGTGATCAAAATGTCAAAAACATGAAAACAAGGGCGTGATCATGAGTATATAAATCCAATTACAGTGTACGTCTGTTGTTTTGATTATTTTGGTTTCGTAATGTCGTCCTCTCTGCTCCGCAGCATTCACTCCAGACTGATATTCAAATGCTTTCCTGGAAAGATGTAGCTTTGCATTAGGTACACAATCTTGTATATCCATGACTTTTTTCAAGTTTTCTTTTTTATAAGGAAGTTGCATTGTTCATTTCAATACCTGTAGGCCTACTAGTACAGTAGTCCACACACACATACACATGTGCATTCAGTTAAGTTGGAATATGACTGTAATAGTTCAGTTTGTCAGGTACATGCAACACAGTGTTTACATCTGTCTGCTTGAGAAACTACCATGTTCTGCAATAAAAATTATTGAAGTGAGATGAACAGACTGAACTTTATTTTATTAGATAAAACATGTTGACAAAGTTTTACTTTGCAGTAGAAAAAAGGTAATAAATAATACTCAGCCTATCGCGATATATTTAGTATCGCGATACTATCGTATTGTGACGCCAGTATCGCGATAGTATCGTATCGTGAGGTCTCTGGCGATTCCCACCCCTAATATAAACCCTCTACTTTGAGAAACTCCTATGGTAACAGACCATATAAACCCTCTACTTTGAGAAACTCCTATGGTAACAGACCATATAAACCCTCTACTTTGAGAAACTCCTATGGTAAAAGAACATACATTTTCTTTTCTGGAACCAGGCAGGTCTTAACCCTTTCACTACCAAATGGTTAACCCTTCCACTGTGACAATACAGAATGTTAACCCTTTCACTGCCACACGACAAATGGTTAACCCGTTCAGTACCACACTACAGAAGGTTAACCATTTCACTACCACGCTACAACCGTCTGTAGTGTGGTAGTGAAGGGGTTAACCTTCTGTAGTGTGGTTGTGAAAGGGTTAAAACGATCACGTGGACTCCCTACTGTATAAGTCTATAGCCGGTTAAAACTCGAGGCATCATCTTCTTACAAAGAGAAATAAATAAAAGACCCCTTTTTTTAATATATTTTATTTAGGATTAGCTATGACTAACTTTTATGTAGTGGATTTGAATATGAAAGGCGGAGTGGAGGGGGGACCCCCAGGGACCCCAGGGGCCCGGACGCAGACTTCCTCTACGATGCTAATCGTCAGCTAATTGAAGGTATGTTCTTTGTGTGCTGTGAGTTCTGGAGGGTCCCTTCTCTGGACCTATAGTGAGCGCCGGGCGGCGGGGGTCCTTCTGATGTGACTCGCGCTGCACCGGGGGGCCCATGGATCTGGACGCGTGAGGCTTTCAAGTTAAGTGCGGCACGCGCGCACGTTCCCAGACATCATATGTACGCACGCACGCGTGTGCTCGCACACGCTCAACACGTGCGCTCGCACACGCTCTCTTTCTCTCTCTCTCTCTCTCTCTCTCTCTCTCTCTCTCTCTCTCTCTCTCTCTCTCTCTCTCTCTCTCTCTCTCTCTCTCTCTCTCTCTCACATACACACACACACATGTACACACACACAAATCAAACATTGTGCATTTCAAAAGAGCATAATTGCCCAGGGCAGTGGTTGGGGGGGGGGGGGGGGGGGGGGGGGGTATGGCCTCAGGAGTCCCAGAGGGGGCCTGTGAAGTTAGGAATCAGTCTACTCTAGACTCAACTGTAGTTCCTCTTTCACACAAGCACATTCACATCCATATCTTCCTCAGCACTAGGCAGGCAGGGTAGAGTTATTATGCCGTTACCCAGTTAGTCTTCTTGCATTTAAGACCATAAACAACCTAGAATGTAATTTCTTTTTTAAACATCTTATAATAAATAACTTTTCTCTTTTTGGTCAATATGTTAAAAAGGATCAGGCTAGAGGCTATATTTAAAATGCAGCTCATTTGGCTGGAATACACATAACTGTACATTCTTATTTATTTATTACTTATTATTATTATTATAATTTATAAGTCCAAGTCGACTAAATTAGCCCTTGTACTGAAGAACCATATAACTGGACAGCCCATGTCTTTGCAGTTGTAAAGTTCAGTTCAGTTTCAGTTTCTTTAATAGTGTCATACAGAAGTACAGAATACTTTTATACAAAATGCTTCTTTCTGTTGCGCTCCAGAGACTGTGCAAGACAAGATAAGTATGAAATAAAATAACATAGTAAAATTAGAAGTAAAAAAAATTAGGTCACAGTGTTCAGTTTAGACATATGTACAATGTTCGATGCAGAATAGACGTAGTTACCATACAATATACAATACTGTGCAGTGTACTAATATACAATACTATATAGTGCAAGGCAGAAATGGAGAAATGGGACGAGGTGCAATTTAGGTACAATTCACAGTAGGTGTACGAGTTGTAGTGCAAATCCTTTATCAATAAATATAAAGTGTAAGTGTGTTTGTGTGATCTAAAGTGTGGAGAGTGGGTGCTGCAGTGTGTTGTTTGTTTGAGTGAGTGTGTGCGTGTGGGTGTGTGTGCTGTGTGCATTTGATGGTTGTTGCATAGTGATTATTGTTCGTTTAGCAGCCTGATGGCCTGGGGATAGAAGTTGATCCAAATTACTTACAATGCAAATGTGATATATCACCAGAAAGTACTCTACTGCAGGGACGTGCACAGGACTTTAGAGGGGCAGGTGCTCAAAGGCTGAAAAGGGCACTATACCTGTGTGTGTTTTAACCGAGCGCGCGTAGCGCACAAGCCCGTTTTTTAAGGGCCCTTTTCAGGCGGGGGGCCCCCTTTTTATGCTTTTTGGGGGGTTTTGGTGATCAACTATTGAATATTGAACTATAATAATCAGTGCAGGGGCTCACTTATCCTTGAAAGACACTTTTATCATTGACTTAAAAGGCCCATACATCTCCATAAATGTTCAGGGGGGAGGGAATAAGTGCTTACCCTACAGACCCCAAGAAGTGCTGTATATTCTTTATTGTTTAATATAAATGCATTTTTTATTCCAATCCCGATTTGTATTTGAGATTCCCAAATCCCATCGGACTTGACTTCTTCGTGTCCCTCAATGAGTGTAATATCAGCATTCAACTGTATGCGCCACAGCGGTTTCTATCATCATCATCATCACCACCCACGCTATGCATAAAATATATAGGTCCGCGGAGAGGCACGCTGAGGAGGCCGTGCAAACTGCAATGGAATATGGGGCATCGCTCTCTCTTTACCTAATATTTTGATTCCATCCTGACATTTTTCAGTTGGAATGGCAGTCTATATGCATAACGAAAAAATTTAAATTTCAGAAAGGGCACTTTTTTTATGAGGCTCAAAAAGGCAGGTGCTCAAGCACCCCTTGGGCTCTATGTGTGCACGTGCCTGCTCTACTGTGTTTTACTATGAATGTACACAACACTGTAACTTACCATCTCTAGATAATAAAGTTTGAGCACATTGATCTTCTAAAACCTGGTTCTTCTGAGATACGTCTGAGGTACTCAAATGCGTTTTGTCAGCTATTTTACATTTTAGTTTTAGTCTTAGTCATGTCTCAAATGCTCTTTTTCGTTTTCATCATATTTAGTGACCTTTATCTATTTTTCGTTTAGTCAAGTTTTACTCAACTGAGCATTTTAGTTTTAGGCTTTTTTGTTTAGTTTCGATTTCGTCTTTTTTGTTTAGTCTCGCCACTCAGTTACAGCCTCATAAATTGGCGTGAGCTTTTTCTAAACAAAAAAAGCTAACGTTAGTGCTAGCCGGTTAGACTTATGTAAGCTATTTAATGTGTTCTATTGTGGTGGATCAACATAATGTAGCGATCCGTCATGCAGTAATGAAGGGAAGAAAGAGGAGTATTTCTGTATGGTGCTTTATTTCCAGCTCAATATGGGGTTTTACATGTTGATACTTCCCTTCTCATACACAACACAGCTACCTGCTAATACGCTAGCTTCACAACAACAACATAACATCCAGTCCGTCCTCCCATATCTCCCAGGGGGAAACAACACCTCCAGCATAACCGTGGTGCCCCTAAGACCATAGAGCGACACACAAAACCCCACAACATTACAATAATTCACCCACGGAACTATGTGTTGGGGATAAGGGTTCCGCATGGACAATTATGTTTGTTACTTTCCTGTCTGCAAACAAGTTCCTGTTAGCTAGCAAGTAGCAAGGAAACAGTGTTGAAGTTGATGTTGAATAAACGTTTAGCAAGATTGTATTTAGCAAACTACAGTACATTTTGTGTCATCGTTTTTAGTCAACGACATTGCATGAATAATTTTCGTCACGTTAGTGTCACTGTCACATGATCTCCATTAACGTGACGTCTCGTCTCGTTTTCGTCAGGGGAAAAAGCTTTGTTGATGATCATATTTAGTCATCATTTTTCGTTGAAAAAATTAACACTGCTCAAATATAAATGAGCCAAAGCAGGCAGTGTGTACTGTAGGTTCGATTCGATGTCCACAACAACACGTGTCTCTGTAATAGTACATAACAGTTGAATGGTATAGTGCACATTCAAGCCATCACTCAAGGCGGTTTCACATGGGGGACAGTGAGGGACTGAGAGTAAGCGGAGGCAATACAGAGTGTGGTACCGGGGGTGGACTACGATAGTCGACTACAAGGTAAAGCTGCCTTGTTGCTAAGAGTGATGGACTGACGGAAGTGTTATTTGTCTCGTACAGCGGGGTGAAGCCCTCACATCGACTCAGGGACAGATGAAAAAGGGACGGTCCGTCTGGGAGAAGGAGCTAGCCTTCCTGCGGGAGGACGATCTGTCACCCGGTGCTCATCACTTAACCAAGCTCAGAACGGCACCACTCACTCAATGAGAATCTCACCAAGACTCAAATGGGAACACTGGGGGCGAGAGACATGATTAAAAATATGGCCCCTCGCGCAGATGAAATGCAAATACTTACATTCCTTAGCTTGGGTCTCGATGGCGCCGAGGAGCAAGACAGAACAAAAGCAAACCTAGGATAAAACACGTAGGTTTACAGTACTTTGACAACTTCCAACGATATAACCATAACCAAGCCCCAGAACAACCAAGACTTAGTAGACACAATGATAACAGTCACAATAATAACTAAATGGATTCGAACGGATCAAAATGTATCCTTGTTCTATTATTCCGTCCACGCTCTTGCATGTCCAACCCCCGCTGACACACTGTTCATTTTCAATCCCGTTGTTCGTAACATCTCCTTGTGCGCCACGGAATAACACACAAACATTCCTAACCATTTAATAGGAGCTGGCATTGCGCCGCACACGGAGGTGAAGGACGTGCAGGGAGAGGGGGCCGCCCTGTCTCGTGGCAACAATAAATGACTATGATCCGAGTTCCAGCAAAAACAAGGACTGCTTTTCAATTCCACCTTCTTTTACCCGGATGAATGATGAACTCCGGCTAAGAGGCCCGCCGACCGCTGTATTAATATACATCAGGGGGCAGGGAGCCACACTCAATCAAGAGAGACCCTATGCATCTGTTATTCCAATGACAAGCGGGAGCCACGCTCCATACGGACGGGGGAGATTCTCATAAGCCGTGAGAGGTTATGAAGATGTATGGGAAAAACAAGTTGTGAGGGGAAGGAAAGAAGGAACGCAAAAGAAGAAGATTTCTGGTGAAGTGAAACGTATAGTTACAAAACTCTCACAGAAGTGGGTTGTGTCAGGACCTTATAGACTAAGGATTTGTCCATAATGGAGATACTACATACTGAAAGCAACATTTTAATCCAGGACCAAGCATAATCCACGCCAATGCGAATGTATTTATTTTTTAGGATGATAATTATGCTGCAGTATGGTATTTATGTAATTTTTTAAATTATGAAATTACTTGAAGACGGGTAATGGCTCTCCGGTATGATAAGTATAAAAAAATTCATTCTACACTCATATTTGTCTATGTTGCCTAAATAAAGTATATATATATATATACTACATAAGATAGCTTCATAGTCAACCTCTGAGATCATGGATCAGATATCAGGACCAGACCGAGTGAAAGGAGAGAGGATGACAGACGATTGGTGTGAGCCCTCCGGATCGTATAATCAATACTGACGAAAAATAAATGCCTTGACCATTTATCTATGTCTGTTGAACAACGCCACGGCAAAATCCCTGTAATGCATATTTCATACACTTTTATACCCATTGATTACCTGCCCCGTAGTTTGTAAATCACATGTATATTGATTTGCTGATCATACATCTATGAGGGGACTTGTACGACTGGACTGATGAAGATATCAGCTATGAACTCCTCACTATAAATCTTACATCTTTTTCATTGTAAAGTCTTTTCAGTATAAGGTACAGCTTTTTTGACATTTATCTTTCAGGGAATAATCATCGACGGTAAAAGTAGGGACGGTGGTTGATTATGAATGAATGAAATTTTTTTTACACCACAGCTACATTGGACCAGTCACAGTGGACAGACCAGATGTGTTGTTTTGCGTGTTTATAGCACAAGAGCTAGTTTTCAACCCTAGTCCATTGAGTCTTTTCTAAAAGATAAAATAAAATAAACAGTATCAGAACAAATAGTTACCAGAACAAGAGTCGATGATCAAAACAACAAAATGGCATGATGATCACATTTTGGACGGTTTGTGCTGAAAACAGCGTGTGTTCGCTAATCAAAGTCTTGTGTCAAAAGTGAGGTAATTAGGTAGAATAATGTAAAGACTGTTGCACGCTTGGCATTAATCAAAGTTTAGACCCATTGAGCCGTTCAAAGTGCCTGCTCGTCTCCTCTCCTACACTTTGAACAGCTCAGCTCAGAGAGGAATGGATTCCTGCCGAGTTTGAGTCTTGACAACTTTCACCGACTGGAAACCCCCGGCGGACACAACAAAGCGGGCCTTTCCCCCCGCGCTGGGCCTTCTCCCCCGCGCAGGGTCAGTGGCGGCTCCCAGCACCCACACCCCCAAAGTCAGAAACATCGATCCGGCGCCATAAATCAAAGGCAGGAGAGGATACATAGGAATACCCATCGGCTGTCCAAACCGCCATCTATTCTCATTACGTTGGCCTCAGGTGGGTAATCCCACGGGGGATTGAATCCGAAACATGATACGAGAGAGCGTTCCCCTGTGAATCTGACCCGTGGAAGAGACGGGAAGGGTTTCAGATCGATCGATCGGGGGGGGGGGGGGGGGGGGGGGGGGGGCAGATCGATGATCAATAGGGCTGCTCACACGCTGATACACTGCCGTGTGCCACGCGAGAACTCTGGTTACGCAGATGAAAATGGGGTGGGGGCGGGGGCCACGAGGATGATTTATGTCACCGGGGGGCAGGTGTGTCATTTTTGGAGTGAGCTCCTCCGCTAGAGAGACATCTGAATGTCATGGCATGGGTCCCGGCAATCAGGGTGGGGACGGACGTTTGGAGAATTTCATCCGTTGGCGATTACTGAAGAACACACGTTTATAAATTGTAATCAGTAATGTAATCAGTTACTTTTTACCTGGGTCCATATAATATGAAGCCTACAGTATTATGCTATTTATTTGGATACTGTTGTTTTCATCATCTTTATCTGTGATTTATCGTATTGTGTAGTGTTTTTGTCTATAATCTCACAATGGAAAATTGCTTTTCCATCTAAGCATGTTTCTGAGTAAACCAACAACAAACCTTTTCAAAGTGTAATCAGACTGTGTATTCTCAGTGTAACCAGTGTCCCCCTTCCTCCAATGCAATGGTAGAGTAGGTCAAACATACAGACTTATTGATAAGATCCAGTTATAAGACACAGATTTATTAAATGTATTACATTTTTGTTCATATATTTCTCATAATATATCAAACACATAGCAACACAGAATCCTAAATATTCATTAAAATGCCTCTATTATGGTATGCTATTTCTCAATTATAATAATAATGCATTACATTTATATAGCACTTTTCTAGACACTCAAAGTGCTCCCCACAATGTAGGGTGGAAATAGCCTCCTTCACCACCACTGCTAGCACCCAACCTTCAATGGCTGCCATACACTGGCACCAGGCACACATCACACTACACAATGGCTGAACGGCTCAGGAGACAGGGATTGTTATCAGCCAATTAAGGGGAAGGGATGATTAGGTGGCCTTGATGTCAGAGACCTGATTGGAAATTTGACCAGGAATTACATTTACATTTAGTCATTTAGCTGACACTTTTATCCAAAGCGACTTACAAATTGTGTACAACAAGTCAGCAGGAAGGGAACATCTCTGGCGGCTAAGGGTCAGTGCTAGCAGTGCTGAACTTGAGTGTATAGTAGTATAGACATTGATTGATTGATTGATTGATTGAAAACTTTATTAACAGATTGTAGAATGGGTACAATACAGTACAGCTCAATACACACAATTGTTAAGGGGATGCAGACCAGAGAAAGACTTTCGTCTTGTTTACATCAGGGTCCCCCATTTTCAATTCATCAGGACATATATGACATACATGACATACAGATAGTCAGTACTGCTACATCTATACATTTATGACATACCAGATTTGCAAATACAGTACTGTTTGTGATACAGAAGGAGTCAAGAAAAGGGAGTATATACATTTGACGTAGAAACTGTACATTGGAGGAGGTTGTGTGGGGGGGGGTTGGGTACATTGGGATATTGACAACCATACTGGGTAATTTACATTGGAGGTGGTTGGGGGGGGGGGGGGGGGGGGGGCGGGGGGCACACTGTATAAACAAGTAATACTGTACATTGAGGGGGGGGGGGAGGAGACACTGTACAAACAAACAAAATTGTACATTGAACTATTGACAAAACCATACTAGGTAAATGACTGTACATTGGAGGGGGTTGGGTTAGGATATTTACAGGGGCCAGTGTTGAATTGCAGTCTCCCGTAGGTGTCCCTTGAGAGAGGTTTTGAAAGTGGGTAGTGATCCACATTCCTTTACAGCTTTGGGTAGGGCGTTCCACATTGATGTGGCATAATTGCGAAACGTGTTTAGTCCCTTATTTGAGCCGAATCTGGGTTTAACATGATTTGTGGAGCTCCCTCTGGTGTTGTGATCGTGGTATTCACTGACCTTTGGGAAGTATTTTGACATGTACATGGGTACCTTGGTCGTGTAGTGTATCTTGTAGACCAGGCCCATTGCAAGTTGTTGTACTCTGTCGTCTACTCTAAGCCATCCTAGGTTGTCAAAGTGGGCAGGGGTGAGGTGGGTTCTAGGAGTAAGGTCAAGCAGTAGTCTGACCAGTTTGTTTTGAGATGTTTGTAATTTTGTTTTTAGCGCCTTTGAGGTGCTTTGGTACCATGAGGTGCAAGCATAGTCGTAGTACCCCTGAATGAGTGCTCCTGCCAGAGTCTTCAGGGTGTTCTTGTTTACCAGAGAGGAGATCCGGTACAAGAATCGAGTTCGTTGGTTGACTTTTTTTATTACATTGGATGCCATTTTGTCACAGGAGAGATTAGCCTCTAGGATGGAACCCAGGTAGGTAATTTCATCTTTCCTTGTGACAATATTGTCACCCACTGTAACTGAGAAGCCGTCGGTCTTGCTGAGTTTGTTATTTGAACCGAAGAGAATGGACTCTGTTTTGCCCATGTGTAATGATAGTTTGTTATCAGCGAGCCATATGCAGATTCTGCCTAGTTCCGAGCTGAGGGTTTTTTCAACCTGTAACTTGTTCTTGTCAGAGATCAGCAGGGCTGAGTCGTCCGCAAACAGGAACAAGTTGCAGTCACAAGCTGACGACATGTCATTTGCATAAATTAGGAACAGTAGCGGTCCTAGTATGCTTCCTTGTGGAACACCACAGCTCACTGTGAGGGGGGGGGGGGTAGGGTACCGTTTACCTCCACCATCTGTTCCCTCCCCTCAAGGTAGGATTGCATCCAGCTCACTGATAGACTATCAAAACCAATTGCTTTTAGCTTGTCAATCAGAATGGAGTGATTGACCGTGTCAAAGGCCTTTTGTAGGTCCAGCATGACCATGCCGCAGTATTTGCCTGCGTCCACCTCTTGTTTGATGTGGTCATTCAAATAGAGAAGGCATGTGTCAGTGGAGTGGGATGTTCTGAAGCCAGATTGGAATTCGTAGATTAGATTTTTTTCCGCTAGGTACTTTTCGACCTGTTCGTAGACTATTTTTTCCATGACTTTCGAGATGGAGGTGAGAATAGAAACAGGGCGGTAGTTGCCTGGGTCTAATTTGCTGCCCTTTTTGTGCAGAGGGGTCACCCTCGCAATTTTGAAGTCCTTGGGGACGTGTCCCTGTTTTATGGAGAGGTTTATTATGTGTGTGATGATTGGGGTGATGGCGGCTGCTGAGTCTCTGAGGAATTTGGAGGGGATGTTGTCATGGCCAGTGGCCTTGTTAGGTTGGAGGGCGCTCAGTTTATTGAGTACCTCATCTGTTGTTACCATTTCCAGCTTGAAGTCGTCCTTGCGGACCCCTAGGTTTTTGTAGTAAGCTACTATGTGTTCTACCCCATAAAGCCCTGAGTGGGAGGGTAGTTTGTTTACCAGTGTTGTGGCTATGTTTGTGAAGAAAATGTTTAAGTAATTGGCTACATCCAGCTTGTCTGTGATGAGCGTGTTGTCCGTTTTTATGTTTATGTTTGAGAATCTGGTTTTAAGTTTTTTACTTCTATGTACATATTAGCATAGTAGGTAGTAGTATAGGCATAGTAGCGTAGTACATAGTAGATAGTAGCATAGACATAGTAGCATAGTACATAGAAGTAGATAGTAGTATAGACATATTAGCATAGTAGGTAATAGTATAGGCATAGTAGCGTAGTACATAGTAGATAGATAGATAGATAGATAGATAGATAGATAGATAGATAGATAGATAGATAGATAGATAGATAGATAGATAGATAGATAGATAGATAGATAGATAGATAGATAGATAGATAGATAGATAGATAGATAGATAGATAGATAGATAGATAGATAGATAGATAGATAGATAGATAGATAGATAGATAGATAGATAGATAGATAGATAGATAGATAGATAGATAGATAGATAGATAGATAGATAGATAGATAGATAGATAGATAGATAGATAGATAGATAGATAGATAGATAGATAGATAGATAGATAGATAGATAGATAGATAGATAGATAGATAGATAGATAGATAGATAGATAGATAGATAGATAGATAGATAGATAGATAGATAGATAGATAGATAGATAGATAGATAGATAGATAGATAGATAGATAGATAGATAGATAGATAGATAGATAGATAGATAGATAGATAGATAGATAGATAGATAGATAGATAGATAGATAGATAGATAGATAGATAGATAGATAGATAGATAGATAGATAGATAGATAGATAGATAGATAGATAGATAGATAGATAGATAGATAGATAGATAGATAGATAGATAGATAGATAGATAGATAGATAGATAGATAGATAGATAGATAGATAGATAGATAGATAGATAGATAGATAGATAGATAGATAGATAGATGTTGAAGAGGCTTAGTGGCAGTGGCCGGGAGGCCAGCGAGCAGTGCGTTGCAGTAGTCGAGGCGGGAGATGACTGTTGATTGGACGAGGAGTTGGGTGGCTTCTTTTGTCAGGAAGGGGCGGATCCTTCTGACGTTGCTCAGGAGGAATCGGCAGGTTCTGGTCGTCGCTGCGATGTGAGCAGAGAAGTTCAACTGGTCGTCGAGGACAACACCAAGGTTCTTGGCGGTCGGGGACGCAGTCACAGCTGCATTCTCGACTGTGATTGAAAGGTCGGTTAGTGTAACTGAGGGGTACAATTCCCTGACTGTATTAATCAAGTACTGATATCATTAAATCACTACCGTCTATGTACTCCTGGCCAATACTGTACATAAGTATTTTAGATTAGAACACTCCCACAATAACACGGTTTTCCACACAAAATACTTGTTTACAATATTTATTACATAAAAGGGATATTAGGTTACAGTACTTTGGTCACTTGGGATGCGCTTATAAGGCAAATAGAATGTGCAGGCAAATCAATAGTGAATATTAAGTAATTAGATCTATGGATCTTCTGGGAAAGGGGGTACTACCGGTTGTAAGCCAGCAGAGGGAGGCAAAGCTCTAGGCAAGTCAATGGTTCACGGAGGCGATGTCACCCCTGGAGCTGCGGGGAGAAGCAGCCTGGTCCCAGGATGCGCGCCGTGTAGGTGAGAGCCGTGGAGTCTCTGGTACGACAGAAACGGGCTTGAGTGATGTCCCCACGGGCACGTGGATCCCACAGCAGTGGGTGTAGACGGTTCTCTGCTTCCAGTAGCTTGGTGAAGAATGAAGAATAATAATCCTTGCCGGGAAAGTGGCACTGCGGGCGGGGTGTAAATCCCCTGTGGTGCTGCTGATCCGGCGTAGATATCCTCCGGTGCGGTAGTGCACGGTTGACCTTGACGTTACTATACTATTAGCACGGGCAATAAGTGCTCTCTGTAGACGCACAATCACTCACTCCACGTGGTCTTTGACTCGTAATGAAGGTTTACTAATAAATAGCGAACGATACGACAAACAGACGTATTAGGATAACACGAGACTATCTTGGGGCAATGCGGGCCCTGCTCTGCCCACGTTGCGTAGTGGGTGAGACGTTGCTTGGGTAACTGAACCAGACTGAACTGAAGGCGAACTGAAAGAGGGAACTGCAAGGGGGGTTCTACATTTCTTGCGCCCTATTTATATGTACCGTGGACAAATAGTGCCATTCTGCTTTCGGTAGCCGTATTAGTGGGCAGAAGCTGGGCATGTACAGACATATCTCGTCGGTACCTTTGAAGTCAGCTCGAGGGGGTAAGGCAGTGGCGCCTAGGGGATCGCTTCCAATAGGAGAACGAATATTATGGTCTGTCCTGCTACCAGGTAAAGGGATATTCCGTATATATTGTACAAGGAATATACAGGGGATATCAAACGATATACAAATATTATACATGGGATCTCAGGCAATAAATATATATATTCGGTTTAATTTGACCCTTTGTAACAGTTAGGGTGGAGGATTTGGCCGGCAGGTGGAGCAATTCTGTTTGGCTTAGGTTCAGTTTGAGGTGGTTGGTCGTCATCCAGGCGGAGATGTCGGACAGACAGGCCGAGAACCGCTCAGAGACGTGGATATCTGAGGGAGGGAAGGAAAGGAAGAGTTGAGTATCGTCGGCATAACAATGGTAGGAGAAGCCATGAGACGTGATAATGTTACCCAGTGATTTAGTGTAGAGGGAGAAGAGAAGGGGTCCTAAAACCGAGCCCTGGTGGACACCCGTCCGCAGGGGGCGGGTGGCCGACAGGGTCCCTCTCCATGACACTTGGTAGGAGCGGTCATTGAGGTATGATGACAGCCATGTCAGCGCAGAGCCAGCCACTCCCATTCCTGCGAGGGCCGCAAGGAGGATCTGGTGGTTGACTGTGTCGAAGGCTGCAGATAGATCTAGGAGAATCAGGACAGAGGAGAGGCCTTTCGCTTTTGCTAAGTGAAGTGCCTTTGTGACCGCAATGAGGGCTGTCTCTGTTGAGTGACCAGTCCTGAAGCCTGACTGATTAGGGTCTAGGAGGTCATTCTGTAAGAGATAAGCAGTAAGTTGGTTGGATACAGCACGTTCAAGTGTTTTAGAAAGGAAGGAGAGAAGAGAGACAGGACGGTAGTTGCCTATGACGGTAGGGTTCAGGGTTGGTTTTTTTATGAGCGGCGTGACTGGCTTGTTTTAGGGAGGTGGGGACCACCCCCGAGTTGAGTGAGGAGTTGATGGTTGCCGTTAGGAATGGGAGGATGTCTGGTGCTATGGTCTGGAGGAGTGGGGAGGGTAGCTGGTCCAGCTGGCAAGTAGTCGGACGGTTCGACGTTACCAGTGTCAGGGTCTCTGCTTCTGTAATGGGAGAGAAAGGATGAGGTTCTCGATTCAGCATTTGGGAATGGGTGGGGGTTGGGAGAAGGAGCTGCGGATGTTCTCCACTTTTTCCTTAAAGAAGATCGCAAAGTCTTCGGCAGAGAAAGATGAGGGAGGGGGGGGTGGGGGGGGAGTGAGGAGGGAGGACATGGTAGCATGCAGTTTGCGAAGATTCTTGGCAGAGGCCTCGATCCTATGGTGGAAGAAAGAAGCTTTGGCATTAGTGATGGTTTTGGAGAATGTTAACAAGAGGTTGAGATATGTGTCGATGTCAGCAGTGAGGCGTGACTTTCTATACTTCCTTTCAGCTGCTCTCAGGACCTGTCTTTGTTCTCTCACTGGATCTGTCAGCCATGGACTGGGTGGGGAACGGCGGGCAGGTTTCTCAACGAGGGGACAGAGCTTGTTGAAGGAGGTTGCATGGGCTGAAAGGAGGGTGGAGGTTGCCATCTCTGTGGAGAGAGCAGAGAAGGTGTCACTCAAAGGTAGAGCAGATAGTATGTCAGAGGAGAGGGTGGAGGGGGATAGGGAGGGCAGGTTGCGTCTGAGTGAGACTGTTTGAGTTGGGGTGAAGACCTTTCGGTTAAGCATGAGAGTTTTTTTTTTTAAACTCAATTTTTATTTGCATTTATATTCACAAACATACAAATAATAACATCTTTGATTGTCAATCTTCCACCGTTTGGCTTTTCAGGTGGTTACACAGACAGTGTACATCGCCCTTATACAGGCCCAAACCATAAAGAAAAAAAAAAAAAAAAAAATACAAAATACCGTTCTTGCAGAAAGAAGAATATATACAATTATTGACTAAGTCATTCTTTGAATAGTAATCGCACATTCGTTGGCCTGTACAAAATCCAATGGCGATATGTATATCTTCCTTGAACAGGGATATATAGAAAAGTTTTAAACTCAGTTTACCTTGCATTTTGTTTTACATACATATATACCCCATCCTCCTTGGCTATTCACCACATCAGTTGGTTTCCCAGATATTTGGCACTAATACTTAGTGTATGTCGTCCTTAAACCATCATATCAAATTATAATACTTGCTATAAAAAAATTAAATTCTGACTCAGGTAAATATGCGCGTCATGGGTCCAGGGACCCTCCTTGAACCTCCTTCCTCCTGTATCCTTCTATTTCCTTTAAACCTCCCTTTTCTTCTAGTACAATATTTTTATTGGGTTTTACAGTACACATTTCAGGTTTTCATTGTAGTCAGTTATTCTTAATTCCTTTTCTCCACAAGATTATACATATACCCACATACCCCCCTCCCCCCTCCCCTTTTCTCTCTCTCAGCATCTTTGGTTTTGTTTTTACTGTTCTCATACAGAAATAATATGTACATTTATTTGTACCTCCATTAGAATAGCTCGTACACAAATATAAATAATTGAAAAGAGGAAAAGAAAATGTACATAAAAATAAAAATAAATAAATAAATAAAAATAAATGACATCTTTACAACACCTTCACTGACGTGTCTCCGGTCTCTCCCGGGGTCCGGGTCACGGCTGACCACAGGAGAGAGCGGGGACTCATCCTATAGCAGCCCTCCTATATCTTCCCTTCTCAGATATTCATTAAATGGTTTCCATATATCCTCGTAAATCTCTATATTGTTCCTGAGGATATACGTTATTCTTTCCATAGACATGCATTGTGCCATGTTTTTAATCCAAGCACCGATTGTGGGTGCGTCTATTTTCTTCCAATTGAAAGCTATTGTTCTTTTTGCCTGTAGTATAGCAAAATCAATAAATTTAAATTGTTTGGTTCTCAGGTTCAGATTTATTGGATATAAATGTAACAATATCATTTTGGAGTCTAGTGGGATATTCACTGACAGGATATCTTTGATTTTATTCACCACCTCCCCCCAGAACTTCTTGATTTTGTCACATTCCCAAATACAATGTATAAAAGTTCCCCGATTCTTGGTACATTTAAAGCACCTATCTGGTGTGTTGCTGTTGTATTTATTCAGTTTGACAGGGGTTATATAAGTCCGCATCAGCCATTTGTATTGAAGTAGTTTTAAGCTAGTGTTGGCTGTTTGTGTCTGAGCCTCCTCGCATGCTCTGTTCCAGTCCTCGTTTGAGATCTCCTCTCCCAAGTCCAGCCTCCATGACTCCAATCTAGATAGTGACGTCTCGTCTGAACCAGATACAATCCAGTTATAGAACATTGATAACAGGCCTTTGCTGTTGCAGTTCTTGATGATAATTTTTTCTAAAGATGAAAGTGTAGGAATTGCCAGTGACTGGTTTTGCATAGAGGAAATGAAACTTCTCAGTTGCAAGTATTTAAAAAAATGCTTCCTTGGGATGTTGTATTTTATTGATAGTTCCTCAAAAGGTATCAAGACCCCATCTTTGTAAAGGTCAGATATTTGACTTATTCCTTCTTTTGTCCATAGTTTGAATCCGGCATCCAGTTTGCCTGGTTTAAATGAGACGTTTCCCCAGATTGGGCTGAATTGCGACATGGAGTTGTTTATTTTCATAAATTTCTTTACCTCATACCATACATTAATCATGTTGAGCACTATGGGGTGTGTAGTATGTTTTCTTAAATATTTTGGCTCAGCTGAATACATGTATAAATGTAGTGGTAGTTGCATTGGGTATGCTTCCACTCCCATCCATGATGGTGGTTCTTCCTTAGAAAAATAAAACATTACAGTTCTCAATTGTGCAGCCAGGTAGTACCAATGAAGGTTAGGACAGGTCAACCCCCCTGCATCGAATGGAAGATACAACAGAGATAGGCGGACTCTAGGACATTTCTTGCGCCATATACATTTTGAGATGAGAGACGCAATCTTTCCGAACATTCTTACCGGTGGTGCCAGAGGGATATTTTGAAATAGGTATAGGAACTTTGGTAGTATGGACATCTTTAGTATGTTTATCCTCCCTATCACAGAGATGGGCAAGAACATCCATCTCTCTATGGATTTGAATACAGAGTCTATCATAGGTTCATAGTTTATTGATGCTATATTTTCTATTTGGGGTATTATTTTGATGCCCAGATAAGTGAAGCTGTTCGAGAGCTTGAAAGGAAATTCTTGTTGGTCAGCGGTTTTTCTCTCGTTGTCATTAAGCAGCATAAGTGATGATTTTGAGGCGTTTAGTTTATATCCAGAGATACTACCGAACTGATCAATTATATCGAGCAGTGCAGGTATCGATGTATCTAGGTTTTTTAGGAACAAAATGACATCGTCCGCAAAAAGGGCTATTCTGTGATCGTTATTACCGATTTCAATCCCATGTAGCTGTCTGTTAGCCCTGATTGCTATTGCTAACGGTTCGATAGCTAAAATGAACAGGAGCGGTGATAAAGGCGAGCTTTGAGGGCAACCCCTGGTGATATTAAAGGGTTTAGATGTCACTTCGTTTGTTAGTACCTCAGCTACAGAGTTTAGGTGTAGTAATTTGATCCAGTTACAAAAGTAATTTCCAAATCCAAATCGATCAATAACATCAAAAAGATAAGCCCATTCCACCCTATCGAAGGCCTTCTCCGCATCGAGCGAGAGAAGACCTGTGTCCCTCTCTCCTTTTTGGTTGTATAGGATGTTGAAGACCCGTCTAACATTGTGAAATCCCTGTCTCCCTTTTATGAATCCATTTTGATCATCTCCCACTATCTCTGGGAGTACGTTCTCTATTCTTTTGGCCAAGATTTTACTAAGGATTTTGGTGTCGTTGTTTATCAAACTTATAGGACGGAGGTTCTCGCATTTAGTATTGGTTTTGCCTGGTTTTGGGAGCAGGATAATCAGGGCCTCTTTCATTGATGCGGGTAAGTAACCATTTTCAAAGGATTCTAGGTACATCTCAAAAAGGGGGGTCACTAATTTATCTTTAAAGTGTTTATATAGGTCAATTGAGAGGCCGTCTGGTCCCGCTGTTTTTCCAGGTTTTAATGCTCCTATGGCCTCTGATATCTCTGTTATGTTTAATTGTTCGTCCAGGTTTTTTTTTCTTTCTTCAGAGATTTTGGGGATGTTAAGGTTATCAAGAAATGTAGTTTGTGTAACTTCACTACTGTTATATTCTGAGCTATATAGTTTTTCGTAAAAGGTTCTAAATGTTGTGTTAATCTCTAATGGATCGATTATATTATTTCCATTGCCGTCCTCTATGTTAGTGATTGTCCTCTCAGTCTGTTGTTTTTTGATGCGCCATGCAAGGAGTCTACCAGGTTTTTCTCCTTGGTCGTAATAATTCTGTTTTAGCCTCATCACATTTGCAGCAGCTTTATCATATGTTATCTCGTTGTATTGAGTTCTGAGTATTAATAATTGTTTTGAAATGAGATGTTCGTTCTGTCCTTTCTGAAATCTTTCATTCTCAAACATTTTTATTTTGGATTCCAGGTCTCTAATTCCTTTCGTTCTTTCTCTTGTCGTTCTACTTGTGTAGCTTATAATTTGACCTCTAATATATGCCTTGAAGGCTTCCCATCTAATTGTGGCTGACGTTTGATTCGTGTTAATTTCAAAGTATATATCAATTTGTTCTCCCAAGAAAAGTAAAAATTTTGGATCTTTCATCCATTTTGTTTGAAATCTCCATTTATGAGGTTTGTGTATCAGTTTTGGTTCCACATATACCATAGATACAGCTGCATGGTCTGATATGACTATGCTGTTGTGTTTACATCCTCTAATGTTAGGTAGTAGTTCTGTTGATATCAGAAAGTAGTCTATTCTGGAGTAACTTTTGTATGTACTCGAATAACAGGAAAATTCTTTCTTTGATGGATTTAGGTGCCTCCATATATCCAGTAGGTTCAGCTCTTTTATAAAATAGTGTAATGTTTTCCTGCATCTTGTGTGGGTGTTATCCACTCCGAATGATCTATCTTCCTTTGGGTCGAGGGTGCAGTTAAAGTCCCCAGCGATAATATATTTGCCTGGTAGTGTTGAGATTTTTAGAAATAGGTTATTATAGAAGTTAACGTCATCATTATTTGGTCCATATACGTTGATTAAATTGAGGTGTTCAGAGAGAAGGCGACCTCGTATAATCAAGAATCTACCATTAGGATCCTTTATCACCTCTTCAATTTGGAATGGGATAGACCTGTGTATTAGTGTCATTACACCTCTAGCATTGGTAGAGTATGATGTTGAGAAGACCTGTCCTGGCCACCTCCGTTGTATTTTAGGTGTGTCGTTCGCTAATAAGTGTGACTCCTGTAAAAACACAATCTTGGCTTTTAGTTGTTTTATCCTGTTCATAACTTGTTTTACTTTAGTAAGCTTTTGAAGGCCTCTGCAGTTCCATGAAATATATTCAATTAAGGTATCTGCCATTTTGCATTAGTTGTTTTGTCTCCCTGAGACTGTTGTAAAGATTCGGATGTCATGATGTAACAGTATAGAAATAAGAGAAAAATAAAATTAATAAAGTTGGTTGGTACCATAATACAGAGAGAGAAATTACCCTACCCCTAACATGCCCGATTTGGCCCCTCGGGCAACCCTTAACCCTACTAGCATGAGAGTTAGTGAGAAGGATATGAAGGAATGGTCAGATACATGTAGGGGAGTTACCGTGGTGTTAATGATGCTGGAGTTACGGGAAAATATGAGTTCCAAGGAGTTGCCTGCTTTGTGGGTGGGAGGCATGGCAGTGGGAGTCAGGTCAAACGATTGTAGGAGGGAGACTACTATGACTGACTGAGATGAGTCAGGCAGGTTGAAGTCACCCAATGGAAGGAGAGGGGTACCATCTTCCGTTAAGGAGCTTAGAAGCATGTCCAGCTCATCTGTGAAGTGATCGAGTGGACCTGGAGGGCGGTAGAGTGTAACAATGGTGAGATTGAAAGTATTAGAGACAGATACTGCATGATATTCGAGAGAGCAGAGTGACAGTTCTGGGAGTGGTGTTACGTTTGTAGCCCATGAAGGAGATGTCATGAGGCCAGTGCCTCCACCCCGTCTGGAGGGTCAAGGTGTGTGAGTGAAGTTATAGTTTGTAGATAATGCTGCAGGTGTTGATGAGTTATTGGGGGTTATCCAGGTCTCAGTTAGAGCCAGGAGCTGCAGATTTAGACTATGGGCGTAGGCAGTAATGAAGTCAGCTTTCTTGACTGCTGATTGACAATTCCATAAGCCTCCCCGTACTGTGACAGGTGTATTAGTGGCTGTAGGAGGGTAGGAGAGATTAGCCGGGTTGCTAGCAAACTGCCGTGGGTGGGTTGAATCTGTTCTAGAGGAGCAAATTGTGGATATAGGTATGAGACACATTGTCTTGTCAAGAGTGGCAGGGAGGAAGTAGAGAAATAGCAGAGTGGGAGGGAAATATAGGATTATGGTGTACTTAGCACTGGGTGGATCGGTGTATCCCTCTTCGGAGAACTCCAGGAAAACTCCTCCTCTTTGTCCCTCTTCGTTTCTCGACGCTTCGCTGACGCTAAGCCAGCAAGCTGTTGTGGAAAATTTGTAGATGGAGTGAACTAGTTTAATATAGGTCAACTAGCAGTACTGAAAGACACTAGGGCGACGGTCCGGCTGATGTTCTTAAAACAACTTTAAGATAGACAGATAGACATTTCAGTACATCACATCTTGTGCTTTTAATCTTGTACATCACATATTGTCCTTTTAATCTTGTGACATCTTGTTCTCTCTTTCACACACACACATCTCACTCAGTCACATACACACACACTCGTTTCTCTTTCACACACACACATCTCACTCAGTCACGTACACACACACTCATTTTAATCTTGACTCTCTCTTTCACACACACACATATACACACACACATCTCACTCAATCACATCTCTCTTCGGTGTTAAATCTATGTTCTTCTTAATGTCTTTATCTCTCTTCGATGTTCTTAATGTTTTTATCTCTCTTCGATGTTAAATCTATGTTCTTCTTAATGTCTTTATCTCTCTTCGATGTTAAATCTATGTGTCATTTTAATGTACGTCATGTCATATCTGATATAATATGTCACGTCATCATATCTGTCATGTGGGGGCAGGGCTTGGAAGGTATTATCTGACAAGCACAGGGGTTGAGAAGGGAGAGTGTTTTTTGTTCAAGCCGTGGTGACCGTCTGCTCGATCCATAGCTCTGCTGTTAAAACTTTCTTTCATTAAACAAATTGCCTGTTGAAATTGGAACTATCGTCTCCTGCTGTGTTAACAACCATCAGCCACAACATTTGGTGACCCTTGACCTGTAGATCGCCCTGCCGGGCCTTTCTTACGGCCAGTTCCTGGAATCTCCCGTAGACATTCTGGCGGTTGTCGACAAAGATAAGGTGAGCGTTGTGCTTTTTATTATAATATCCGTGAGAGATTCTGCGGGAGGAAAAAGTGAGCTGGCTGTGTGACTGGTTTGGATGGACGACTAGAAAACGAACACGAGTGGTGAGGTGTTGACACTAGGGCAAATCCTCTTTTAACAGGCTATAAATGCGCATTTTTGCTAATCAATTTTAATTGCATGTTTTCGACCTTTTGGTCAAACTTTTCTCTGACCCTTTACAAAACACTCTCCCCATTCCCCACTTCCTTGTTATAACTGTGGTTAACTGTGTCATGGTTGTTTTGTAGGTTCCGGCCCTCTCATACACACACATACACCGACACACACATACACACATAACTCTCTCAGAGACACATACACACTCATTCTCATCTAGGAGAAACAGCGCTTCAGAGAAAGATGTGAGTTCACTGTGATCTTTTTAAGCCAAATAAAAACGAACGAAGATAGTAGATAGTGCATCCGTAAATAAGTAGCTACAGAGAAGCCAGCTGTGATAATATGAGCAGAGATTGAAAAACAAACGGGCCGGTAAAGGAAGGCAGTGTTCTAAAGGGTTAATTCCATTTTTTTTTTGGAATCTACATACGTTTTTCAGACCTACCGTCATCTTGGCATTTAATCTGTTTTTGACCTGTTCAGTACTTGACGAGACTCTAGTTTGTTTCCACTGTTGGGCCTTGAAGAAGGAGGGCAGCGTTTGACGAGACTCTAGTTTGTTTCCACTGTTGGGCCTTGAAGAAGGAGGGCAGCGTTTGTTTGTTTGCTATATTTACCTTATATAAATACTCCTTTCCTTTATATACTCGACCGGCCGGTTGTAAACACATACACACACACACACACACACACACACACACACATTCCTGTGTCCCGGTAGTCAGCGGGTTGTGAAACCTGCTGATCACATACACACACACACACACACACACACACACACACACACACACACACACACACACACACACACACACACACACACACACACACACACACACACACACACACACACACACACACACACACACACACACAGCACACACACACACACAGTCACACAGACACACACACCGACACATACACACACACACACACACACATTCCTGTGACAAACAGACGCACACACACACACACACACACAGACACACACACACACACATTCCCGTGTCCCGGTAGTCAGCGGGTTGTGAGCAGGCAGGTGGAGTTAACACCTGTTTATAAGAAACCTGCTGATTACAGACATACACACATACACACACACACACACACACACACACAGTCACACACACACACACACACAGTCACACACAGACACAAACAGACGCACACACACACAGTCACACACAGACACACACACACACACACAGACACACACACACACACACACACACACACACACACACACACACACACACACACACACACACACACACACACACACAGCACACACACACAGTCACACAGACACACACACCGACACACACACACACACACACACACATTCCTGTGTCCCGGTAGTCAGCGGGTTGTGAGCAGGCAGGTGGAGTTAACACCTGTTTATAAGAAACCTGCTGATTACATACATACACACATACAATACACACATACAATACACACACACGTCTGTGCAAAGACACACAGACACACACACAGACACACAGACACAGACACACACAGACACACACAGACATACACACACACACACACTCACCACACACAGACACACACACGCACACACACAGTCACACACACACACACAGTCAGCACAGACACACACAGACGCACACACACACAGTCACACAGACACACACACCGACACACACACACACACACACACATTCCTGTGTCCCGGTAGTCAGCGGGTTGTGAGGCAGGCGGGTGGAGTTAACACCTGTTTATAAGAAACCTGCTGATTACATACATACACACATACAATACACACATACAATACACACATACAATACACACACACGTCTGTGCAAAGACACACAGACACACACACACACACAGACATACACACACAGTCACCACACACAGACACACACACACACACACCGACACACACACACACACACACACAGTCACACACACACACACACACAGTCACACACACACACACACACACAGTCACACACAGACAAACAGACGCACACACACACACACACAGACACACACACACACACACACACCGACATACACACATACACACACACACACACACACACAGTCACACACACACACACACACAGTCACACACAGACACAAACAGACGCACACACACACAGTCACACACAGACACACACACCGCATTGTACAACCAGGTTAACCGTGTCCTGGCTGTAGTAGTTATAACTGTGCATTGTACAACCAGGTTAACCGTGTCCTGGCTGTAAGTAGAACCATGTTAACCGTGTCCTGGCTGAAGTAGTAGCATTGTACAACCAGGTTAACCGTGTCCTGGCTGTTGTACAACCAGGTTAACCGTGTCCTGGCTGTAAGTAGAACCAGGTTAACCGTGTCCTGGCTGGAGTAGTAGAACCAGGTTAACCGTGTCCTGGCTGTAGTACAACCACACACACACACACACACACACACACACACACAATAAGCACACACTCACACTAAACAACGCAATAAACACACAAGACATATACAAAGTTAGTAAACACGAACAACTACACACTTGGCATAACGGTTTGTTTTCACTAGTGCCTCACCTGTCCTAAATTCAATCAAGATGCATACAGCAGAAGACATACTGTTAGACCGGAACCCGCTCCTAAAAAACCTAATTCTCAAGGTAGGTGTCCGTTGGCAGAGGCGGACAAAGGCCGGGGACACAAAATGGCCTTCCGGAGGTACTTTTGATCTCGACCTATGCGAAGAAATGAATGTAATGATTCGTAACCACAAGCCAGGCGACAACAGCAAAAAGAGGTTGAAAAAGAGGACAGAAGAGTTGGGGGTAATGAAGCTCTACGCCCAGAAGGGGAGAGCATACAGGCAGGAAGCTTTAGCGCTAAATCAGAGAGAGACGGATATAGGGAAACCAACATCCCCACCTTATGTCACGCAATTGCCGGTGGGCACTGTGACAATAAGAGGAGAATATGAGGAGACGGAATTAGGGACCCCCGCTAGGTCAGAAACCCCCGCTAGATCAGAGACCTCCCTTAGGCGAGATACCCCCCCCAAACTGACCCCGCAGGATATCTATCCGAAAGTCCTAGCGGCATATAACGAGACAGCACGTCGGCAGTTGTATAATGCAGAGGAAGAGGAGGTAGAGAACCTGGGCAGGCAGAGGGAGGGAGTCGGGAGGAAGATAGAGGAAGAGCCCCGTCAAAATGTGGCACAGCAGACATCAGAGAAACACGGAGCGTGTGGCCACACTAAACTGTTGACTGAGGAGGAAGATGAGAATGACACGAAACCAGGACAGGAGAAAGGAAACATTACAGGAACCCTGACTTTCGCCCCTACATTCGTGGGAAGTGTGACAAGCACAGGCCAGTTTCCCCTGCTAATAAAGGGGAACGATATCTTTCACATGCCATGGTCACCTCTAGACATCGATGGCTTAATAGCAAGACTACCGGACCTTTCAGAAGGAGCCTCCAGGTGGATCACGCAGTTTGAGGAAAGTACGTCACCTTTTCTGCTAGCAGTGGGTGACGTCAAAGCCCTGTTGACGCGTTTGCTAGGAGTTGGTGCCTGCCGGGACATCATGGGTGATACATCGATGCGAGTGGCATGCGACACGCAGGCCCATGATGGAGACATATTCAACGCGCATAGAGCGGCGTTGTGGTACAAACTCAGGAATCAATATCCATCACGTATTAATCCGGCAAAACTGGCAGGCAACCCCATAATGGAGACGGAAGGGCCTGGCGCCTATGTGAACAAAGTACTGAAGGAGTGGAGAGGTGAGCTAGGACACAACCCAGAAATTGACCCGTTGCAGAGAGCGATGTTTAGAGAAAGTGTGATGAGAGGGCTTCCAGAGGTGGTTAAGAATAGACTGGAAGACGTGGTGGGGTTAATGGACATGACTTATCCTTTGTTCTGTGCACATGTAACACATAGTGTGGAGAAGCAAAGGGCTCAGGAGCAGAAAGTCAGGGATCAGGATAGAAATGACGCAAGGAAGTTAACTCAGCAACAACTGCAGCCCCAAAGGAGGCTGCAGGCAGTAATGGTGTCATCTGCTACCTCTCCACCCATGCAGGACCAGGGACCCCCGCCTGCACCTCAGGTAGTGAGAAGCTATGGCTATAGTTCACAGAACCAGGCGCCCAGGCGGCAGGCAGGGAATGGGCAATCAGGCCCACGGATTACACAGGGACCGGGGAACGAACAACAGTTTCCCCGTTTCCACTGTTGGAACTGCGGCATGCAGGGACACAGGGAAATGAGATGTGGGCAACCATACCGTCCCGGCTCGGAGTATGGAAGACCCGTGCGCCAGGGGGAGTCACAAGGGCCCTACAACCAGGGGGAGACAGGAGGGCCCCGAAACCAGGGGGGTAATCACTAGGGGTGCCCAGAGAATGCGACGGGGGGAAATCAAATGATTGTGGTTTCCAAGGGAGCTGAGCAAGAACCTATTCTGCAGGTCCTAGTGGAGGGCAAATTAACAGAGATGATGGCAGACACTGGAGCAGGTTTTTCCTGCATAAAGCAAAAATACGCCGCTCACTTACCCCAGTCTGGACAGTATGTTCGGACGGTCGGATTCTCGGGAAAAACACAATTAATACCCACGTCAGATCCAATCTCTATGACGTTTAACAACAAGACCATAACAATACCTGTATTAATTTCGGACAGCACCCCGCGCAATCTCTTGGGACGAGATGCAATGTGTAAACTAGGCTGTAAAATCCTATGTACGCCTGAGGGGATTCAAATTGAACAAGACGTGTACCAAATGATGTTACAAGGGACAGGGGAGAAAGAGGCCACTGTGTTCTGGCTGGGCAACATAGATGCAGAGCTGCAAAGGGTCTGTGACCCCTGGGAGCCATTTCTGAAAACCCAACTGCCTCAGTCTAGACAAACAAACATGGAGGCACATTGCACACTACAGTATTTGACGAATAGTGACCTAGTTAGGAACAAGGCATGGTTGCAGGGACAGCCCGAGCAGGTGCAGATTAACTCATCTATGAGAATTGTAGGGAGACAGGGCGCGGCGTTGAGGGTTAACACAAGTAAGTATCTACGGGAACAACATAGACTAAGAGACGCCGCCCCACACATCACTCTGAGAATAAATCCTGGTTACGAATCCGAACATCTAGGTTCAATGATACAGGAATCCGAGACTCAAAGGTGGGTCTCCACGGAATCTCCGCTAATTTGGAACAGCGCAGATGGGAGTTTCATAAAAATAATGATTTCCTTTTCAGTTTTGGCAAAACCGCAAGTAATCAGATTACCAGGAGACCCTTGCGTTATTCCAGAGGCGGATGCTTTGCTGGAACAGGACATGTTGGCGCGCACCCCAGAACAGTTGTGGTCAAAACACGACACAGATGTGGGTCTAATATTGTCGGCACAGCCAGTGAAGGTCAGGTTAAAGAAGGGTTGTAGACCACCCTTTGTCAGACAGTATACAATGAAGCCAGAGTCGGAGGAAGCTATATCAGATTGAGGGACTGTTAAAGGCAGGAGTGCTCGTCCCTTTCAAATCCAGATGTAATACACCTATCCACCCAGTGCTAAAGGCGGACAGGGCTAGGTACAGACTGGTACACGATTTGAGGGCGGTGAACGACGTGGTGTCTGGACCAGAGGCGGAAGTCGCTAATCCACACACCCTCCTGACAAACATCCCGAGTAGCTCGCAGTACTATACGGTCATTGATCTCACGCAGGCATTCTTCAGTGTTCCATTGGAAAAAGAGTCTCAGTATCTGTTTGCTTTTACCCACAGGGGGAAACAATACTCTTACACCCGGTTGCCACAAGGGTTCGCGCACTCGCCACATTACTTCTCGAAGGCGCTCAAGGAAGACTTGCAAGGAGTGTGCGACACACTACTCAGCACGGTCTTACTGTATGCAGATGACATTCTAATCTGCTCGGATACACGTCAGCAGTGCCATGAGGACTCCATCAAAGTTTTGAGTGGATTGGCCGTGGGAGGCCACAAGGCATCCCGTTCGAAACTGCAGTACTGCCAGCCAAAAGTTGAGTACTTGTCTCGCGTCATTCAAAGGGGCATAAAAAACATCTCACCCACGCAGCTCGAAGCTGTATCCAAGGCACCTAGGCCATTGACGGTCCGACAGATGATGATGTTTTTAGGGATGACTGGGTACAGCTCTGAGTGGGTGGAGGACTATACGATAGCGACAGCGCCGTTGAGGATGATGATAAAAGAGGCGGGTACAGACAAGCTTCGCACTCCCTTGACATGGACCGAGGAGGGGGAGGACGCGTTCATAAACATTAAGCGTCTGTTGTTACAGGCCCCTGCCCTGGCGCTGCCGGATTATGAGAAGTGTTTCCACCTATTCGTCTCACATAGAGCGCAGCATGCGACAGCTGTCCTGACTCAAACACAGGGGGGGAGTGGGAAAAAACAACCGATAGCATATTACTCTAGAGCTCTTTCGCCGGTAGAGCAGGGTCTGCCACCTTGTTATCAGGCCCTGGCCGCAGCACATTTGATGTATGAGAAAGCAACGGCCGTGACAATGGGATATGACATTTGCATTTGGACACATCACAAATTGGCAAACTTGATTGAAAGAGGCAAATTTGTTCTGACCAGCCAACGGCAACAGGCTTACATGAGGCTCCTGCAGTACTCGGACGTTACGATAAAAACATGCCACGGCAGTAACCCGGCGGATCTGGTACCACTCCCGAGCGAGGGTCAACCGCATGAGTGCGAGGTGGAGGTACAGGCTTTCGTGAAACGCCGTCCTGATTTGGGAGTCGACCCGCTCGCGATAGCAGAACTCTCACTTTTTGTGGATGGGTCCTGCTATCGGGAGGGGGAAAATTTAAGGTCAGGATACGCCGTCGTACAGTGCAAACCTAACGGAGAAACACTAACAAGAAAGGCCGGACAATGCATGCAACCATGTTCGGCCCAGCTTGCAGAACTAATAGCACTAACAGAAGCATGCATAATAGCTAAAGATCGCACGGTTAACATCTTTACAGACTCTGCTTATGCGCATGGCGTATGCCACCTATTCGCGGCCATTTGGAAGGCAAGAGGCTTTAAGAAATCGGACGGCTCACCGATCCTTCACCACAAGCAGGTTGTGGCGCTTATTCAGGCTGTAAAGTTGCCCAAAAGCATTGCTATCGTAAAGTGCCAGGCACACAGAAAAGACCTGTCCTTTGTGACGACGGGAAACAACGCAGCGGACGAGGCCGCGAAGACGGCGGCTGCGGTGCCGTCCACGGCTGTTCTGATGTTTGCGGCCGAACTGACGACTGAGGTAACTGAGGATAATTTGAGTGATCTTCAGGACTCAGCCACGCAGGCCGAGAAACAGTCGTGGACGGAGAGGGGGGCTGTAAGGGGGGCAGATGGTCTGTGGAGGAGTCATAACGGTTTGATAGTCGCCTCCATCGATCTTCTGTCCTTGGTGATACCTGAGGCTCATGGTGTTGATCACTGTGCAAGAGCAGAGACCCTGAAACGAATCACGAAAATGGGATTTTGGTCCCCAAAGCTTCAGGCACAAATTGACGTTACACTAGCCAGGTGTTTAACATGCTTACAGGGCAATGTGCGCAAAGGAGTACCGACAGTGGCGGCTTACACACCCCTCCCTGAGGGACCATTCAGACACCTGATTATGGACTACACAGATATGATAACGTCAGTGCAGGGCAAACGATACCTCCTGGTAGTAGAGGACTGCTTTAGTCGCTGGATTGAGGCCATTCCATCTAAACACAAGAACGCGGACACAGTGATCAAGTTCCTGTGTCGCGAGGTCATTCCGAGATTTGGAATTCCCACGATATTACAAAGCGATAATGGCCGCGAGTTCATCGACAAGGTGGTTAAAGGGCTGATGCAGAAATTAGGTATAAGACAGCGCCTTTCCTGTGTCTATAGTCCCGGGTCGCAGGGAAAGGTGGAAAGGGCCAATCTGGTCATTAAAAACAAACTGTTGAAAATCTGTATGCAAACTAAGCTTAACTGGATTGATGCTTTGCCACTTGCTCTGATGGCTATTAGAAGCAGCGTAAACCGCCAAACACAGCTAACACCGCATGAAATGCTTACAGGCCGCAGCATGCCAGCACCGCCATTTAGACACCTGGCTAGGGGCCCGGCATTAGATATTTTTGAGCAAGATCTGAAAAAATATCTTCAGCAAGTGACTAAAATACATGAAGCTGTGTTTCGACAGGAGCAGAGAAAGGAGAAAAGGGGGGTGAAGGAGGCGGAGAAGGAAGCCACCAAACCGAGGCTGATCCCTGGGGACCTGGTCTTCGTAAAGGTCCACAAGAGAAAGTGGTCATCACCCCGGAGAGAGGGCCCGTACGAGGTGATCCGATCAACTGGAACGGCAGTCCAAGTCAAAGGATCAGCGACCTGGTTCCACTTCAATCACTGCATAAAGGCCAGCGGCGATCTCTTGGGGGATACAATCGATCGCAGTTATGCGGAACCCGACATGGAGGGCCCGAGACGGCAACTGGAAGGTGCTGTGCCTGCTGATGCTCCCGCAGATGTTGGCAGCAGTGTGCGGACGGTCGGCCGGGGGCAACGACGTCATTGAGAACCGTCACGGTCGACCCGTCCTTGAGGATGACGGGTTTGAGTGGGTAGGAGTCCCACGGGGTCCCGCTCAGGCTCAAGTACCGGCAGGCTTTCATGACCAGGCTCAGAATCAGGCGCCCCCTCTGCCCTCCATCGAGGAAGGGGGGGAGAAAATAAGACTACAACCAAAAGGGGTGTTTCCTGGAGGACCGCAAGGGCATGTTTTTGATTTGGACCATTCCCCCGTTACAGGCGGGGATACTTACCACTATACTAACGAGGATCGGGTTGTGAAATGTGCGGTGTCAATGTTGGTGTCAGCAATACGCCCTCAGCAGTATCACAATATGTGTGTAATCATCATCCATTGGAGTGCAGAGCGTAACAGAATGAGATTGAGTTTAGGGGTGGGACGGTGGACGGTGACGCTAAAAGAGGCAACGAAGTTCTGCTTGCTACCATCTGCCTCTAAATACTACTTAAGATCCGTTTCATGTTGGGCCGCTGAATGCACGGTGCGCATAGACCGCCCTGAGAGGCATATAGTGCGTGCATATGCCAACGCTACATTGACGGAGGTAGTAGACGTGGACGGGAGAGCTGACGTCTCCATTTGCGCAACTGCGGTGGGGGTAGATAGGAGGGTTGAGCCTGTCCCGAACCAAGCACAGGGGACAGGGGTGAGGGGAAAAAGGGAGGTCAAGGACACTGAGTCGGAAGAGGTGGGGGGACAGGATATGTTCCAGAGGACAGCCGGAACGTTGAGGGACTCAGTGGGCTCACTCTGGGCCAGGTTGAGGGGTTTGCTTCCTCCCGGGGAACAAGATGGGGGCGACTATGACTATGACGAGGAAGACCCGGAGGCTGACCCGATGTATAGGGCGGCTTTAGGGAATGAGTGGTTTAAGTGGGTCCAGTACACGAGCGCGCAGAATCAGATAGAGGATTGTTATGTCTGCTCCAAGGCACGTCCGGATAGGCTGCTGGTGAAGGGCACGAAGTTCAGTTGGGCTCAGTGTGACAGGGACGCAGAGGCATGGGAGGGGCCCCATAATAGTCGCCCTTGGTGCGAGGCAGAGTGTTTGGGGTTTCTCGGCTCTAGTCGTTTTAAGGCGGCAGGAAACGTCACGGATTTCAAGGATGTCACTATGCGGGAACGTTGTAGGAAATTGGATGTACGTGTGCAGGGGGTAGCGACGGGGTTGCCAATACCCAGAGGTGTCAAACTATGGCTGACCAAGGATTTCAAGTGCTTGCAAAAGGAGGGGACCCGGGACGTAGGGGAGGTGGCAGAGGGGCGGTGCAGTACTATTTGGAGCATCACGACTAACTGCACGAAAGAAGGAAAGTGTGGACACGGGGTCGTGTTAAAGGGAGTGGATACCAACCCACGGCCTGTAGCTTGCCCTTTTCATGTCCAGGATATAGCACTGGCGGACCAATACTGGCTCTGCGGCGGTAGGAGGTTGAGGAATACACTTCCTTTAGATTGGTCAGGTAGATGTGCCCGGGTTCAGGCGATCATGCCAATGGTGGTCCTACCATTATCAGTGACGGAAGGACCTTCTGAGTCTCCTATCTCTCGAACGAAGCGTAGCTACAAGGCAGACCCAAGGGTGTATCTGGACAGCATAGGACAGCCAAGGGGCATTCCAGCCGAGTTCATGGCTAAGCTGAAGGATTTGAGGGAGGAGTTGAGGGGGAATTCTGGCCGGAATGAAGAATGGTGGGGGAGTGGGGTGTTGGAAAGATTGGGACAGTGGGGAAGCATAATGATGCAGACGGGGATATCCATTGGGGTGGCAGGGTTGATATTGGTTCTCCTTTTCTGTTGTGGTATGCCTCTCTTGGGTAGGCTGGTAACTTCACACGTAACGAGCCGAATGCTGATGGTGGGGCAGAAAGAGATTGAGCCACCAATCGGGCCATGCCCTCAGCTCTATGCTGCCTTAAAGGGAGACGAGGGGATGGAGGATTAGGGGTATGGTGAGGAAGGGACATTTTCTTTTTGTTTTGTTCAGTTTTGTTTGTTTTATTCCTTTAACTAGGCGTATGGTGAGGAAGGGACATTTTCTTTCTGTTTGGTTCAGTTTTGTTTGTTTTATTCCTTTTACTTCAAAAAAAAAAAAAAAAAAAAGGTTTTTTGAAGACATTTTGTATTGGTTCTTTCCTTTAAGAGTGACGGGGGATGGTCTGAGTGATGGTTTATTTTTTATTATTTTTGTTTATTTTACTCATGGTCCTGGTCAAACCGGAATGGGAAGGGGCATCGGTATGGAATGGTACGGAGTGTCGGTTCTGAGCCTGAGGAAGCATTGAGAAGAAGTGTTCTGGGGATTGGTTCTGGGGACTGAAGGGACAAAGGGGGGGGCTGACGCAGTGGGCAAGATGGGCACCTCCCGTCCGGGCATGTCGTGACATGTTTCGACAGGCCGGGAGGTGTGAAGATGGGGGGGACACGTTGTGAGGTCGGGACCAGCGCCTCCCGTCCAAGCATGGGGACATGTTTCTACGGGGACTGGAGGTGTGGCGTGGTGGTTGCTGTATTGGCAAAATGTGACTTTTGGCAATACGGTGAAGAGACTATGGCGTGGGCATGGAAGGGGGGCTGAGCGATGGACACTAGGACTCAATGTTATGGAAGAGACAATGTCATTTTTTTTGGGGAGGGATGTTCTATGTTTAGTTCTGACGGTCAACTTCTCCTTTCCCTGATGAGAGTCGCGGTTTCCGGCCGGAACTGTGGCTCATTTGGTAAGCGGTGGAGGTTGGGGGGATTTGTCTGTCAGGTTAGGATTATAAGTTGGGGTATTTTTTTGATGTTTTATTATTACTCTTGTTTTGAGCGGTTTTGTGTTTATTGTGAGAACGGTAGTCAGCCTTTGTTGGTCCGTTAGGGGTCCAGTGAATGAAGTAAGCGTTCTTGTTTAGTTAGACATTTAAAATTTATTAGGTTTCTTGTTTAGACGTTCACATTTTCTTGGTTATATGATTTGGGTGGGACTAGGGATAGCCCCAAATGGGGGAATGTTGTGGAAAATGTGTAGATGGAGTGAACTAGTTTAATATAGGTCAACTAGCAGTACTGAAAGACACTAGGGCGACGGTCCGGCTGATGTTCTTAAAACAACTTTAAGATAGACAGATAGACATTTCAGTACATCACATCTTGTGCTTTTAATCTTGTACATCACATCTTGTCCTTTTAATCTTGTGACATCTTGTTCTCTCTTTCACACACACACATCTCACTCAGTCACATACACACACACTCGTTTCTCTTTCACACACACACATCTCACTCAGTCACGTACACACACACTCATTTTAATCTTGACTCTCTCTTTCACACACACACATATACACACACACATCTCACTCAATCACATCTCTCTTCGGTGTTAAATCTATGTTCTTCTTAATGTCTTTATCTCTCTTCGATGTTCTTAATGTTTTTATCTCTCTTCGATGTTAAATCTATGTTCTTCTTAATGTCTTTATCTCTCTTCGATGTTAAATCTATGTGTCATTTTAATGTACGTCATGTCATATCTGATATAATATGTCACGTCATCATATCTGTCATGTGGGGGCAGGGCTGGGAAGGTATTATCTGACAAGCACAGGGGTTGAGAAGGGAGAGTGTTTTTTGTTCAAGCCGTGGTGACCGTCTGCTCGATCCATAGCTCTGCTGTTAAAACTTTCTTTCATTAAACAAATTGCCTGTTGAAATTGGAACTATCGTCTCCTGCTGTGTTAACAACCATCAGCCACAACAAAGCCTTTAAATCTCTATCACTAATTAGTGCTGTCTTAACACCTGGCCCTTAATGGGGGCACTTAACAAAACAAAATGGCTGTTTTAAACACGGCCCTTTAATCAAGTCAGCTGGTTCCTCACTTTTAAGATTCACTAATAAACTTAAAATGGCTTACCCTAGTTTTCAGTATAAAGCAATGTTTCTCAGTGAGTGTGTCTTGTCCTTCCTTAACAGAGCTCAGTACAGAGTGATTTCAACACAGTCTGGACTTCTGCTTTTAAACAGGGCAGGCTCTTAATGGCTCACTTAGCAAATCAGTTGCTGCTAGTAAATAGGAAACAGTCCCTTAATGGGGGCATAGTAGTATAGACATATTAGCATAGTAGGGAATAGTATAGGCATAGTAGCATAGTACATAGTAGATAGTAGCATAGACATATTAGCATAGTATAGGTAGTAGTATAGGCATAGTACATAATAGATAGTAGTATAGACATACTGTAGTAGCATAGTAGTACATAGAAGTAGATAGTAGTATAGACATTAGCCTAGTAGGTAATAGTATAGGCATAGTAGCATAGTACATAGTAGATAGTAGTATAGACATAGTAGCATAGTACATAGAAGTAGATAGTAGTATAGACATAGTAGCATAGTAGGTAATAGTATAGGCATAGTAGCATAGTACATAGTAGATAGTAGTATAGACATAATAGCATAGTGGGCTGCAACGATTAGTCGACATAATCGACAACGTCGATCATAAAAACTCGTCGACACCGAATCTTTGCGTCGATGCGTCGTATAATTTTTTTTTTAATTCTGTAGAAGTCTGGTAAGAAGGATGTATTATTTATTATTATTATTATTTTATTTCATTGTGTTTTTAGCCCTAGTTGCACTTTTGTTGCAACCCCAGTTATCCCATTAGTTCCCCCAAACTTACTGTCGGTCTGTTATGTTAAGCTAAGAAGTCTGCTAAGAGCCCGGAAAAGGAGCCGTGCCGACAGGAAGCAGAGATGGAGGGTGTGACAGAAATAATCGTTAGATTAGTCGACTAATCGATAAAATAATCGACAGATTAGTCGACTACCAAAATAATCGTTAGTTGCAGCCCTAGGTAGTAGTATAGGCATAGTAGAATAGTACAGGGGTTCCCAAACTTTTCAGGCCGCGACCCCCAAATAACGGTGTTATTTTTTTTTATAAATGGAAATGTATGGTTGAATCATGCAAACGTTCAAACGCACACACACTAATAAGCATTGGAGGCTTTTAACCAGGGCCGGACTGGGGAAATCATTCAGGCCAGGAAATATAGTGCAAAATATAGCCCCAGTCAGGCCACTTTTTAAGCAGGACATTTCTTGTTACAAAGATTTCATTTCCTGCATTCTGGTGCAGGAATTTTTTTATTTGTACCCTTTAAATGCCAGTGTTTGTGATGGCATTACAAATTATTGTTAAAAAACAGGCTAGCATATGTATGATTAGCAACAACACTGATTTTGATGGATTTTCTGTTTTTTTGTAATGTCAGATTGAAAAAAATACAATCTTTTATTCAACTTCAGCCCTGATCATAACACCACATATTCATTTTATAATTCAAACCCTTTAAATGCCAGTGTGTGTGATGGCATATATTTGCAATATATCAAATGCAAAGTAGATTTTTCTGGGGGGGATTATTACAGGCTAGCACGTGTCAATGATTAGCAACAACAGTTTTTTGTAAGGGTCCCGCCTCCACCAATCACATGCGGCTCACTTTGTGTGTGTGAGAGCAAGAGAGAGAGAGAGAGAGAGAGAGAGGGATAGTTCTCCAACTTGTGTGAGTTGCAGTGATCTCCTGGTTGTTCCCCACCTAGGTTATCTAACTATTGCGCTGCTGCAACTAGAAACACTGGCCTGGCCTGCTTCTAAGTTCAGTGGCCTGACTGCATAATTTTAAATCATCTGGGGACCCCCCCCCCCCCCCCCCCGGCTCGCGACTGTTTGCACAATAAACTGTTCAAAATCCTCTTCTTATTTAAACACATATGATTATTCATATTTCACAGTTTTTGTTCTTCATGTTTCATTGACGACCAGGAGGCAGAAATGTAGTTCTCAATTCCATTTCATTTAATTAGTTTCTCCCTTTACAGGTTTCTCTAGCAGAGCAGCAGCGAGGCATAGCTTGTATTCTAACAAACATTCTGTCACTTCTCCCGAAGGATCAAACACACCCTTTTACAGGTGACACGCGTCACTAATTAGCGTTGAAGCGTGTGGCCTAGGCCTGCGCGCAGCTGACTTCCCACTGGGGGCAAAAATGGTGCGTTACAGAATATAGTCCTATAATGCAATCTAATTCTAAACAATATGATAAACAATTTAACGTGAATCTCCATTTAGGCTATTATAAAACATATTTATGCCAATTCGATTACACCTTTTGCTACAATAATAAATGATATATTTCAAGCTGTTCAAATTATATTACTATCAAAAAGTCACAACAGCGACCCCCCTGGGAACGCGACCCCCACTTTGGGAACCCTTGGAATAGTACATAATAGATAGTAGTATAGACATACGGTATTAGCATAGTAGGTAGTAGAGTATAGGCATAGTAGCATAGTACATAATATATAGTAGTATAGACATATTAGCATAGTAGGTAGTAGTATAGGCATAGTAGCATAATACATAGTAGTATAGACATATTGCACAATGAATGGAAGTGGACAGTGCCGGTGTTCTGCGAAATTCTACTCCCTGCTGAATTCTGCTGCCAGCGCTCCTTGCGCTCCTTGCGCACGCATGACCCACAATCCTTTTCCACGCGTTTTCAATCTACAATATTCTGCTGCCGAACGTTGTTTGAGTCTCGTTGACGGCGAGCAATATCTTAAACATATTTGTACATACATAACTTATTACTGTATACGCATGTAAATATTTGCATGTAATTGGCTTTGCAGCAGAATGTATAAAGTATGTATAAAGTAGATGATAAAATGTCGTACACCTGTTGGAGTTCGGAGTGAACGTGACGACACCCAGCTGTCAATAGATATAGGCCTGAGTTTAGCGTTATCTTGTTTTAAAATCACTTTTGTGTGCATCAAAAAATCACTTGTGTGTTAATAATATCACTTTTTATGCATCAAAATAATAATAATACTTATCCCGACCCTGGTCTGTATAGCAATGGAGAACAGGTGGACCGAGGTGGTCAACTTTATTTCATTTGGAATATACCCCGACGGGTTTGATAGATCCCATAAACTCAACCTAAGAAGGTATTCCTCCAAATTCACAGTAAAAGGTGAGTATCTACAATGCATTTAAAATGTAACAAGTGTCTTGGTAAGATAACTCTTTAATGATTATAGTTGTTCACTGCAGAAGGAGAGCTCTTCTTTGAAAAGAGAAGAGCAGTCAAATCCAAAGAGGATGGACGAAGACTCTCCAAGGAGTACCACTCCTCTCCAATGGGTGGGCATACAGGACAGCTGAAAACCCGCACTGCAATGTGCTCAATGTTTTGCTTGTTAAATATATATTTGTATATTAAATATAGTATGTACAGGTTAGTCATCCTAGAAGCATTGCATTTCAATAGCATTGAATGGGTACAACGCAGTACGGCTCAATACACACAATTGTTAAGAGGATGCAGACCAGAGAAAGACTTTCGTCTTGTTTACACCAGGGTCCCCCATTTTCAATTCATCAGGACATGACACACACAACATACAGATAGACAGTACTGCTACATCTATACATTTATGACATACCAGATGTTCAAATTTGAGTACTGTTTGTGATACCAAAAGAGTCCAGAAAAGAGAGTATATATACATTTGACGTAGAAACTGTACATTGGAGGAGGTTGGGTGGGGGGGGGGTGGGGGGGGGGGGACTGTACAACTGTACAATCAAAACTGTAAATAAATACTGTAAATAAGTTTGAATGTTGATAACTGATAACATGTTGTTCAATGTTTTTTTTGTTCAACATATGCATACAGTATACATGGAGTGTATATAAATAAATCCATGGTTAAAAGCAACAGTTTCTTTCCCTGAATTCTGAGTTTATTTGATAGCGATATATTGGTGTATTGAAATACCTTACCCCAGAAATCTTACATAAAAATGTTATGATAGAGTATAAAAATATGCTCACCATATGCATATGCAGTATATACATGGAGTGAGTAGTGAGGTCATATAAAATGATTCTGTAGTGGGAGCATTCTTTGATAGCGATATATATGTATTAACAATTAGATTAAATTCTACTACTCTGCTGAATTATGCTGCCAGCGCTCCTGTGCTTGCGCACGCATGCGCATGACCCACAATCGTTCACTCTACAATATTCTGCCACCTTGCTTACGAACGTCTTGTTGAGTCTTGGTGATATATCTTAAACAATATCATCCGCATGTATTTGTAGATGATAAAATGTCGGTACACCTGTTGGAATTCGGAGTGAACTATAGGGTGACGTCACCCAGCTGTCCAAAGATATAGGCGATTCGCGCTACGACCAGCAGTTCTCAGCAGAGTAGTAGAATTTTGCAGCACTGACGTCACCCTATAGTTCACCGGCAGCAGTTCTCAGCAGAGTAGTAGAATTTCGCAGACGCGTCTAGCGAGTCGCGCTACGGCAGCAGTTTTCGAGGAAGTAGTAGAATTTCGCAGAACACCGGGTAGCCTATAGGCATTGTCCAACTAACACCTCTCCCGAAGGCTAACCGGCCATGTCCACTGTCATTCATTGTGCTAAGCTAGGCTAACATGCAGCCAGATAGCTTTCTACTGAACGCACAGAGAGGAAACTGGTATCTATCTTCTTGTCTCTCTCTGGAGAAGATGGTAAGCTAATTTCCCAAAATGTTGGCGTGTTCCTTTGAGCAAAGCAAATGTATTTTTTCCACTTTCCACTGATGAAGACCATATTGTTGATTGAAGTGATTGACGTATTAGTATTTATTTTGTATGACATCATACTTCACTACAGTACTATTTTGGATCAGTATCAAACACTGCGTGCATACACACACACACACACACACACACACTCACACACACACACACGCACGCACACACACACACACACACACACACACACAGACACACACACACACACACACACACACACACACACACACACACACACACACCAGGCACGTGCATACATAGGGGTGAAGGGGTGCCCGGGCACCTGCCTTTTTCATTTCTCATTAGAAAGTGCCCTTTTTATGCCACCCTCTTTTTTTTTTTTTACAGTTGCACATATATATATATACTGCCCTGCCCTTCCAAATGAAAGATGTCACGATAGAATCTAAATATTAGGTAAAGAAAGAGAGAGAAATGCCACCCCTCTCGTAAATAATAGGTCCTTCCAGCCAACATGTAAACCGCGCAGGGCCAGCAGTGCACTGAACAGGAAATTGATATCCAGCTGTTGTTGAGCTCACAGTGCCCTCACACTCGAGTCGAGACCTCTTTTTTTACAGTTACTATTTCAACTAAAACAAAGCAAGAGTACACATCAGGTAAGGTATTTGCCCAACAAAATAAAATGTTGGGTTTGCAGTGCACTGTATATTTTCGTGAAACACGTCGCCAGCCCCTCCCTGTCTGCTGCTGCTAGTGCAGGAAAACACGCAGCATACACTCTCTCTCTCTCTCTCTCTCTCTCTCTCTCTCTCTCTCTCTCTCTCTCTCTCTCTCTCTCTCTCTCTCTCTCTCTCTCGCAGCTGTTGGTCTGGAGCGCATATTGTGTTATTAAAGGGACACTATGTAGTTTTGGTGACATCTATCGGTGAAACTGAATGTACCATGATATACTTGTATTAACCCCAAAAATCGGGCTCGCGCGCGCGCTCGCATTACATTTACTAATTAATGCCCTTTTATGATTTCAGGCACCTGCCTTTCTAAAGTCTTGTGCACGTCCCTGACACACACACACACACACACGCACACACACACATGCTCATGCATCTGTGCACACAAGCACACACAAGGAATGCATGATGCTAACACACAATATGAACACATACACACATACATGTCCACACAATATTGGCACACACATACTGTACACACACACACACATAAGGAATGCATAACCCTCTTAACAACTTCAGCTACTTCCCCCAACTCACCATTCTCATCCGCACACTTACAATATGAACACATACACACACATATACAGTACTGTACACATGCACACAATAGACACACACTCTCTCTCACACACACACACTCTCTCTCTCTCTCTCTCTCTCTCTCTCTCTCTCTCTCTCTCTCTCTCTCTCTCTCTCTCTCACACACACACACACACACACACACACACACACACACACACACACACACACACACACACACACACACACACACACACACACACACACACACAAACTCTCTCTCTCTTTCACAGATGAGGCCCCCCCAGCGCTTACGACCTGTCACTCACCCATGCATGTCAGCCAAGGTGTGGTGACAACTGTTAAATCGGGACCCGCCTTCCTAACCGCCACATTTAATCCTGTTAGTCACAGCATCACCGTCCGTCCCCCGCAACGTATCCTGACCAACTGTAATTACCACGGAGCGCCGGGTCCCAATCCTCCTCCCCCAACGCGCCTGGCGTTCTCAACCTCGCCGGCTGGGGCTCCTGTGTGGGGTCCCTCCCTTGGTGTGAGGGAATGGGGTCTCAAATGAGAATTTGTAATAAAACAAAAAAAGGATTGTTGTTATTGTTATTCAAACTGAAAGACTTCCCATCAAAATGTTACCTTGCTGTGAAAACCACAGACCCTGTGTTGTTGTTGTTGTTGTTGTTGTTGTTGTTGTTGTTGTTGACCGGCCGAGGAAACAACACTGTTGGTTTCTGTTGATGTTTGACACGTTGTTGGAATTCGTTTTTGTACCGAATTCCTCCAGCGAGGACCTCCTGAATGTGCGCAGTGATCGCTTCCAAAAGGCTCAACTCTTGGAACTAATTTTCATTCACAAAAACAAATGGCTTTTTAATTCTTCATGAGGCCATGCAAGGATTCTGTTGACACACAAATCTCCTCCGTGGATTACACTGAACCCTTTCACTACCACACTACAGAAGGTTAAGTTTGGAACGTCTGAAGATCGATATGGTTTGGAGTTGAATGGTACGTGAACGGCATCTAGATGGCAACTCTTTTTCTGTGGTAATTATTGTACATTTATTTCATAAGAGTGAAAGGTGACTCCAGAGAATGGATTTAACTTTCAGCCACACCGGATTGACCCTTTAATTCTGGTCAACCACCAGAGGCAGCCCCCCCCCCCCCCCCCCTTTGGTGTCTCAGTGAGGCAGGCCTCCCACCCACCCTCCCCTCATGTTACCCCTCGCAACCGTGTCCACCCATCTCTTAGCCGCGGTAAACTGGGTTAACTCTCGCTAAGTGTGCTGTCATTACCATTGTTAATTGACTACAGCGTTTGATAATTAAAAGGGAGCGGACTGCCTAAATCGCTAATCTTATTTAGCTCATTTGCATTTAAAATGGTTTTTGGTCTCTCTGGCAAATAAAAAATAATAATATTGTTAACTTATATTATATTACATGATATTCTATACCTAAGTTGTAGGACCACACACCACTGTCATTATAGCCTGTGGAATTGGCAATCGTTTCCATATTTCTTAATAATAATAATAATAATAATAATAATAATAATAATAATAATAATAATAATAATAATAATAATAATAATAATAATAATAATAATAATAATAATAATAATAATAATAATAATAATAATAATAATAAATTGGATTTAAAGAGAGAAGCGCCTTTCTCAGACTCAAGGACACTGTACAAGGAGAGAGAAGCTATATAAAAGAAAGGCAATTTTTTAAATATATGTGTATAGTAACAACAGGAAAAAAAACAAATAAGATAAGAAAGGAAGCAAGGTGCTGTCCTATTGGATGAAACCGTAACAAGAAAATTTACAAAAACAAAAATAACGGGATCTGTGGCTTAAAAGAAAAGAGTCAGGGCGTGGGCTACTTGGGAGCATGGGCGTGTTGTGTGAAGGCAAGTGTGAACAGGTGTGTTTTTAGGTGGGTTTTGAAGAGGTTGATGGTGTCAGAGCCTCGGATGGAGGGGGAGAGGGAGTTCCACAGCCTGGGGGCAGCTACAGCGAAAGCTCGGTCTCCCAGTATGGAACGCCTGGTGCGGGGGATGGTGAGGAGGTCGGAGTTGGAGGAGCGGAGGCCTCGTGCTGGAGTGTAGGGGTGGAGTAGGTTGGTCAGGTAGGAAGGGGCCAACCCGTGCAGG
>NC_140169.1:83985361-83990361 GCF_963971535.1 Notolepis coatsorum
GGCTTGTCACTTGGGTTGACAGAGTCAGAGTGGTAAAGCTGTTTCTTGTCAGCCGGTCTGGCCTCCTGTTGCTGTTGCTGCTGGCTAATGAGCTGGAGCTGCTGTGAGGGTGGCTGAAATGTCTGTGGACCTTCTGAGACCTTCTCAGTCTTTAATTTAGCCTTTAATTTAGCCTCCTGCAGCTTTAATTTAGCCTTTAATTCAGCCTTTAATTTAGCCTCCTGCAGCTTTAATTTAGCCTTTAATTCAGCCTTTAAATTAGCCTCCTGCAGCTTTAATCTATCCTCTAATTCAAAATGTTCCAGTACATTGATTTTGGCCTTTGATACAGCGATGTCTGTTTCCATGTCAAGTTTCTCCCTCTCAGCCTTTAATACAGCTCTGGCTGAAAGTGCAGTGGCATTTAATTTAGCCTCTAATGCAGATCTGGCTGAAAGTGCAGTGGCCTTTAATTTAGCCTCTAATGCAGCTCTCTTTAAACTTAATTCATCCAATTCATCCTGAGCACTCTCAACCCGTCTTTGGACCACAGACTCAATTTGGCCGGGAGCTAGGGTTTGGCTTTTCTTATTTTCCTCCATCAACCAATTATCCATCTCCTTAATAAATGCATTGAATACATCCATCTTCTGGCTACACCATTGTGCTGTAACATCTTCACAGTCTTCCACCATAAACATCCAGTTTTGTAGAACCTCATTAGCGACCTTAAGATCTTTGAGGGCATTATGAATTAATGCCAGGTGCGATTTTACACCTTCTACATCCTCTAATTGCACCTTTTGTTCAATCTCATGTTGTTTGCTGGTGCAAATTGCGAGCTTCTCTTTACATGCGGCTCGTAATTGTTGCAGATAATTATTATCCTCCTCTTCCCCAGGGTAAGAATAAGTCATTTTCGTTAATGGTTACTGGCCAATTCGTAACACAACTTTATAACTATTTTATATTCCACAGCGCCGTGTGCGCGCGCAACGTACGTAGTAGTCTGTATTTCATTCATAAATTCGACTCACGAACGTTCCATTGATGTCCTCGGGAGGGAGGATCCTCCACTCGCTGTGATGCCGTCGTTGATCGATCCCTTCCTTCCTTCCTTTTGATCACAGCATTCTCCAAACAAAACCAGTTTCCTTCTTCTGGTTCTCTCTCTCAACAATGCCTCAACAATGCTGGTTCTCTTGTCAGTCCTCTTGCGAGTCCTCTTGTCAGTTGTCACTTATTGACGCGCGCCTCTGCCTGGGTCGCTATCAATAATCTGCGCGAGTCCTCTTGTCCGTTGTCACTTTATTGAAGCGTGCCTCTCCTCCATGGGTGGCTTCAATAACAGCTTATTTTCTGACTTAATGTAGCGGCCTCTGCCTGGGTCCGCTTCCAATGGTAGTCGGGGAGTGATTCCATACGCGCTCCATCCAAAGAATAGTCTCCACACTTTGAGTTCCGTTATCAGATACCAACGTGATATCCGATTTATTTAGAAAAGATATAGTTACATGGGAGACGTGATCAAAGCGATCCTATTTCCTATAATCGTGGTTCTAATTGTTCAAAGCGTTTCTTAAGATAAGACTATTCTAAGTGTTTCCAAAGCGATCCTAAAGCGATCCTAAAGCGGTCAGAAAATATTATGCTTTCCCCGTGGTGGCTACAGCCCACAGCTGATTCCCATTACCTACAGTATTTATGCCATCAGCTGTGCCGTGGCAGATTCACCTGTCACGTGAACCACCACAATACAACTGAGAACATTCAATTGCTATACAGATATGTAGGAGCCATTCTTGAGTTATTTAATCTTTGAGTTTGTATCATGCAATTATTTGAATTATGAAAAGGCTTTATGGATTACGAAATATGAAAACGAAAACTGATCATTTGATTGACAAGTCATGATATTATTTACACTGATTATCTTATTGTAACTATTCTTATGATTTGAAACTATGTGCACTTTCCCTTTAAAGAGACCTACCTGAGCCATCCACCTGTGTAGTTTACCTTGATAAGGGGTGGTGGCTTGCGTGGGAGACGTGGACCGGGAAAGCAAACAGTTTTTGTACCGCACGAACGCACGCACAGACGCACTGCACGCAACGCACGCATGTATTAGATATACGAGTTTTGTTTGTTTTGCTTATTAGAAATAAATGATTGATTCATTGTGACAGCCAAACTGATGGATCAGAATCTTTATTATGTGCGCGTAGACTAAAGCTATCCCCGGAGTGGAAGTGGCAAATACGAAAGACAAAATTGTTTGTAAATAGCCACTATATTAAGTACAAAAACTCATGCTGATATTGAAGAAGAGGACTTCAACAAGGACACGTTCGCTTCACCCAGGACCCAGGGAGAAAGAGGATCCCCCAACAACAACATTCTACAAGATACTGCGCGGTCGTGAGTAACGTTGCATTGCGCAACACATGGGAATCCCGCGGGGATATTATGAACTTGAATGACTTAATCTTGGATCCGACGTCATTGTGGAAGGGCTACCACAGGGAGGTGGCTCTGATTCGGTTATTCTCCGCTGTGGAAACATTTGTTTGACCATAGCGCACAGACTGTGTTTCATTGTGTTTCACAAGCATAATAATAAACACCGAAGCGTCTTTACGCGTGGACTGTGAATGACATTTGCGGGAATTCTGAACTGTTATACTGTTGACATTGCATCGCTGACGCTGTCACACATTATTGTGATATTTCAACTATAATTAAAATAATGTCTGAAACGGGAATGGCCCAAGAGGCTGAGAGAGAGCTGGTGAAATTGATTGGCTCTCGCAGGGCGAAGCTGGGTGTATTGACTAGGCGCAAGAATGAGTTGTGTAACTGAGGGGTACAATTCCCTGACTGTATTACTAGATATGATACTTACTACCACTACCTTTGTACTTAATATTCGGCCACCCAGTACTCGGCATAAATATATTATGATGAACACTGTCACGTAGATGAAACGGATCCAACACAAATGTACGAATTAGAAATAGGTCTTTATTTCTACACAGCGATGGTGTGTAGAGCAAGCACTTAATCAAATCAATCACATTTATGAATGGGAATTAGTATGCACTTTTATGGCAAGAGTATTCGTCGGTATATCAATAGAGAATGTCCAATCTCTGAAGGCGCAGGTGGTACATATACGACCTGGAATAGTTAAGGAATAACAGCAATGATACTTTAATGATTATAGACTGGATACACTAGGGGGGGGGTTAATCCGGTCGCTTGTAAGCCGACAGGAGTAGGAAGGGGGGGGGGGGTAGAGTCCGGCTGCCTCATCCGGCCAAGGGTATCCCAGGTGAACCCACTGTAGTGCCGTTCAATGCGCCGGCGATCCTTGGACCGCAGATGAAAGCAGATGGACTCTTTGTGGGCCGGCGTCCTCCGGCCCACGGAGGAGAGACGTGAAGCGACCTCGTCTTGCAGAGCGTCTCCTCACCTTGCGTCCTCTCCAGGGGGGGGGGTTCCAACACACGGCAGTGTCGGGGGTCTTTATCCATGGAATAATCAACGTATACAAAGCATAATCCGTGCCTGGGAAGGCGGGCTGTCGTCGGTAGAATAATCCGGTATACAGGTCCACTCGCTCGTCGGCTCTGGGGCTCCTCGGGTGCAATCTCACATGGGGTCGATCATCCTGGATAAACAGCCAGTCTTCTGCCCGAAACGATGGGGTGCTGACTACGGTAGTATTCTCACCGCACGAAGCACTATATATTAACAGACTATTATTAGCTTAATAGACTACGTCCAACTCGACGATATAGTGCCAAATATGACTATTCAAATATTAATATACACGATGTCTCAATACCGATGGTAGGCCGAACTTGGCCTTACTCCCACACGTGGCGTCGCGGGGAGGCTTTACGTCTGTCACTCTATTGGAGGGTAAGAAACTGGACTGAAAAGGAAGTCCTACTTTAGTAGCGCAGTATATATACGCACTATGAACAAATAGTCCCATTAGTGGTGCGGTAGCCAGATTCCTACGTGGAACTAGGACTTGTTCGTACATGTTGAGCGGTACGTTTGAACTGGGTCTGGGGGGTATGGCAGCCTGGCACCAAGGTCTCGACCAATAGTAGAATGGAGACTATTATGGGATGTTCAGTAGGCTAGAATGGATATTCAATGCATATTGTACAAGGAATATACAAGGGATATCAGGGAATATTAGAGAATATACAAATACAATTAAATATATATATATAAATAAATATATATATTCGGTTTAATCTGGCCCTTCACAACAGCCACCCCCTGATTGGTCCCAGACCTAATCAGTTAAGCAGAGACAGATTAATCGCGTTGTCTATTTACACATAAGGGTTTGCTGTAGGGTCAGTCAACTTCACAAAGTCATAGGGTTATAGGGTCATGGTCATCATCGATTGTGTCTGGGAGTCGGGGCAGTTCTATGAGCCTCGCTACGGGACGGGTGTAAGTGCGACCCTGGACAAGCACTTCAGCTGCTCGGACCTTGCCGTCGGCACCGGTGATCACTTTGCTTACGCGGCCGGCCGGCCACATAGCTCTGGGCAGTGATTGATCAATAATCATGACGACTGTTCCTTCTGTCAAATTGTCTCTCTCCTTTACCCACTTCTGGCGGGTCTGTAGAGACGGTAGGTAGTGCAGTAGGAAACTGCTCCAAAACTTGTCGGCTAATACTTGACTGTACCTCCACATTCGTCGGCCGTTCGCTTCTTCAGGCCGGTACATTGTCTGGGGTAACGTGGGATCTAGCCGCCCCATCAGGAGTGTGTTGGGGTCTGCGGAGATAACAGTGCTCAATCCACAGAACACAGGCTTCTTATTCTCAGCCTCCTCCTGACTGGCTTCCCTCGGGATAGGCGTGGGCCACTCTCCTTCCGGGAGCTTTAGGAATGCTGGGCCGTCACTGTAAGCATTGTGACGGGTGAGGTCATCCAGGGGCATCCCCCGGGTGATGACGTCAGCTGGGTTCTGTTTTGTATCAACGT
>NC_140169.1:83995361-84031645 GCF_963971535.1 Notolepis coatsorum
TCTGCCTGGGTCGCTATCAATAATCTGCGCGAGTCCTCTTGTCCGTTGTCACTTTATTGAAGCGTGCCTCTCCTCCATGGGTGGCTTCAATAACAGCTTATTTTCTGACTTAATGTAGCGGCCTCTGCCTGGGTCCGCTTCCAATGGTAGTCGGGGAGTGATTCCATACGCGCTCCATCCAAAGAATAGTCTCCACACTTTGAGTTCCGTTATCAGATACCAACGTGATATCCGATTTATTTAGAAAAGATATAGTTACATGGGAGACGTGATCAAAGCGATCCTATTTCCTATAATCGTGGTTCTAATTGTTCAAAGCGTTTCTTAAGATAAGACTATTCTAAGTGTTTCCAAAGCGATCCTAAAGCGATCCTAAAGCGGTCAGAAAATATTATGCTTTCCCCGTGGTGGCTACAGCCCACAGCTGATTCCCATTACCTACAGTATTTATGCCATCAGCTGTGCCGTGGCAGATTCACCTGTCACGTGAACCACCACAATACAACTGAGAACATTCAATTGCTATACAGATATGTAGGAGCCATTCTTGAGTTATTTAATCTTTGAGTTTGTATCATGCAATTATTTGAATTATGAAAAGGCTTTATGGATTACGAAATATGAAAACGAAAACTGATCATTTGATTGACAAGTCATGATATTATTTACACTGATTATCTTATTGTAACTATTCTTATGATTTGAAACTATGTGCACTTTCCCTTTAAAGAGACCTACCTGAGCCATCCACCTGTGTAGTTTACCTTGATAAGGGGTGGTGGCTTGCGTGGGAGACGTGGACCGGGAAAGCAAACAGTTTTTGTACCGCACGAACGCACGCACAGACGCACTGCACGCAACGCACGCATGTATTAGATATACAAGTTTTGTTTGTTTTGCTTATTAGAAATAAATGATTGATTCATTGTGACAGCCAAACTGATGGATCAGAATCTTTATTATGTGCGCATAGACTAAAGCTATCCCCGGAGTGGAAGTGGCAAATACGAAAGACAAAATTGTTTGTAAATAGCCACTATATTAAGTACAAAAACTCATGCTGATATTGAAGAAGAGGACTTCAACAAGGACACGTTCGCTTCACCCAGGACCCAGGGAGAAAGAGGATCCCCCAACAACAACATTCTACAAGATACTGCGCGGTCGTGAGTAACGTTGCATTGCGCAACACATGGGAATCCCGCGGGGATATTATGAACTTGAATGACTTAATCTTGGATCCGACGTCATTGTGGAAGGGCTACCACAGGGAGGTGGCTCTGATTCGGTTATTCTCCGCTGTGGAAACATTTGTTTGCTCATAGCGCACAGACTGTGTTTCATTGTGTTTCACAAGCATAATAATAAACACCGAAGCGTCTTTACGCGTGGACTGTGAATGACATTTGCGGGAATTCTGAACTGTTATACTGTTGACATTGCATCGCTGACGCTGTCACACATTATTGTGATATTTCAACTATAATTAAAATAATGTCTGAAACGGGAATGGCCCAAGAGGCTGAGAGAGAGCTGGTGAAATTGATTGGCTCTCGCAGGGCGAAGCTGGGTGTATTGACTAGGCGCAAGAATGAGTTGTGTAACTGAGGGGTACAATTCCCTGACTGTATTACTAGATATGATACTTACTACCACTACCTTTGTACTTAATATTCGGCCACCCAGTACTCGGCATAAATATATTATGATGAACACTGTCACGTAGATGAAACGGATCCAACACAAATGTACGAATTAGAAATAGGTCTTTATTTCTACACAGCGATGGTGTGTAGAGCAAGCACTTAATCAAATCAATCACATTTATGAATGGGAATTAGTATGCACTTTTATGGCAAGAGTATTCGTCGGTATATCAATAGAGAATGTCCAATCTCTGAAGGCGCAGGTGGTACATATACGACCTGGAATAGTTAAGGAATAACAGCAATGATACTTTAATGATTATAGACTGGATACACTAGGGGGGGGGTTAATCCGGTCGCTTGTAAGCCGACAGGAGTAGGAAGGGGGGGGGGGGGTAGAGTCCGGCTGCCTCATCTGGCCAAGGGTATCCCAGGTGAACCCACTGTAGTGCCGTTCAATGCGCCGGCGATCCTTGGACCGCAGATGAAAGCAGATGGACTCTTTGTGGGCCGGCGTCCTCCGGTCCACGGAGGAGAGACGTGAAGCGACCTCGTCTTGCAGTGCGTCTCCTCACCTTGCGTCCTCTCCAGGGGGGGGGGGTTCCAACACACGGCAGTGTCGGGGGTCTTTATCCATGGAATAATCAACGTATACAAAGCATAATCCGTGCCTGGGAAGGCGGGCTGTCGTCGGTAGAATAATCCGGTATACAGGTCCACTCGCTCGTCGGCTCTGGGGCTCCTCGGGTGCAATCTCACATGGGGTCGATCATCCTGGATAAACAGCCAGTTTTCTGCCCGAAACGATGGGGTGCTGACTACGGTAGTATTCTCACCGCACGAAGCACTATATATTAACAGACTATTATTAGCTTAATAGACTACGTCCAACTCGACGATATAGTGCCAAATATGACTATTCAAATATTAATATACACGATGTCTCAATACCGATGGTAGGCCGAACTTGGCCTTACTCCCACACGTGGCGTCGCGGGGAGGCTTTACGTCTGTCACTCTATTGGAGGGTAAGAAACTGGACTGAAAAGGAAGTCCTACTTTAGTAGCGCAGTATATATACGCACTATGAACAAATAGTCCCATTAGTGGTGCGGTAGCCAGATTCCTACGCGGAACTAGGACTTGTTTGTACATGTTGAGCGGTACGTTTGAACTGGGTCTGGGGGGTATGGCAGCCTGGCACCAAGGTCTCGACCAATAGTAGAATGGAGACTATTATGGGATGTTCAGTAGGCTAGAATGGATATTCAATGCATATTGTACAAGGAATATACAAGGGATATCAGGGAATATTAGAGAATATACAAATACAATTAAATATATATATATAAATAAATATATATATTCGGTTTAATCTGGCCCTTCACAACAGCCACCCCCTGATTGGTCCCAGACCTAATCAGTTAAGCAGAGACAGATTAATCGCGTTGTCTATTTACACATAAGGGTTTGCTGTAGGGTCAGTCAACTTCACAAAGTCATAGGGTTATAGGGTCATGGTCATCATCGATTGTGTCTGGGAGTCGGGGCAGTTCTATGAGCCTCGCCACGGGACGGGTGTAAGTGCGACCCTGGACAAGCACTTCAGCTGCTCGGACCTTGCCGTCGGCACCGGTGATCACTTTGCTTACGCGGCCGGCCGGCCACATAGCTCTGGGCAGTGATTGATCAATAATCATGACGACTGTTCCTTCTGTCAAATTGTCTCTCTCCTTTACCCACTTCTGGCGGGTCTGTAGAGATGGTAGGTAGTGCAGTAGGAAACTGCTCCAAAACTTGTCGGCTAATACTTGACTGTACCTCCACATTCGTCGGCCGTTCGCTTCTTCAGGCCGGTACATTGTCTGGGGTAACGTGGGATCTAGCCGCCCCATCAGGAGTGTGTTGGGGTCTGCGGAGATAACAGTGCTCAATCCACAGAACACAGGCTTCTTATTCTCAGCCTCCTCCTGACTGGCTTCCCTCGGGATAGGCGTGGGCCACTCTCCTTCCGGGAGCTTTAGGAATGCTGGGCCGTCACTGTAAGCATTGTGACGGGTGAGGTCATCCAGGGGCATCCCCCGGGTGATGACGTCAGCTGGGTTCTGTTTTGTATCAACGTAGCGCCACTCTGTTTCTCCGGTTAACTCTTCGGTTAAGTCTTGAATCTCGGTGACTCTGACTCCCACGAAGACCTTGTACTGGCATGAGTCCGATTGGATCCAGGCGAGTACTGTCGCGGAATCTGACCACAGGATTGTTCTAGACACCGGTATGGTGAGCTCACGTTGGATGAGCGTGGCTAGGTGCGCTCCGGCTAGGGCTGCGCAGAGCTCTAGACGTGGGATAGATTGTTGCTTGCGTGGGGCTATTCTCGAGCGGGCGAGGACAAATGCTGTGTAGATCTCTCCCCCCTTTTCTTGGGCCCGCAAGTAGGCTACTGATCCGTATGCGACCTCTGAGGCGTCACTGAAGACGTGTAAGTCCATTTTACATGTCTCTGGCCTCACCGTGGGTGGGAAGTAGCTTCGGCGCATATTAACGCCTGGGAGTGAGTGGAGCTCCATCTCCCACTCTCTCCAGGTGGATGCAAGGTGTGCGGGAATGGGGTCGTCCCAGCCCTGGTCCTTGTCCCACAATGCTCGTACAATCATTTTTGCCCTGGTGGTGTACGGTAGAATACATCCTAGCGGGTCATATTGTCGGGCGAGTGTTGTGTACACACTCCGTCTGGTGGTCGGCGCCGCCGCCGGCCTTCCCTGCTCCGTAGTCAGGGGCTTGTGTCTGTAGTGAAGCGAATCTGTTTTGAATCGCCACACCAATCCCAGGGTCATCTCCTGGGCTTCTCCCGGGATTGTAGCCATCCAGGTCTCGCTGCTGGCTGCCTTGTCCTCGGAGGAGAGGCTGCGCAGTACTTGCGGATCGCTGCTGGCCCACTGCCTGAGATCAAAGCCGCCTTTGATCAATGAGGCGCGGAGTTTAATCAGGAGAGCCTCGGCTCCTTCCTGGGTTGAAAGGCTTTGTAGACAGTTGTCTACGTAGAAGCTGTTCTTTACGCTGTGTCGGACCTCTTCGTCCGCTGCTGGGTCCTCTGCTACATGTTTCTGTAGTGCAAATGTAGCACAGCAGGGGCTGCACGTCGTTCCGAAGGGGAGGACTTCCCATTGGTAGATGGCTGGGCGCTCATCTCCTGGCCTCTCTCTCCATAGGAACCGCAACAGGGGCCCGTCCTCCTCCACTAATCCCACCTGCAGGAACACCCCCCCAACGTCCCCGCTGATGGCCACCTCCTCCTGGCGGAAGCGGAGTAGAACGCCAAGTAGGGAGGGGCCGAGTGTGGGACCGGGCAGCAACTCTTCATTCAGATTCTGGGATCCGATCTGGTAGCTGCAGTCAAACACCATGCGGTCCCTACCGTTGTGATGGACCCTGTGGCGAGGCACGCACCACGATCCAGTGGCCTGGTCAGCCTCTTCCATGTCCATCTTTGTGACGTGTCCCGCTGTGATGAGCTTCTCAATCTCAGCGCGGCACACACTCTCCTGGGCGGGGTTCTTGGCTAAGCGCCGCTCCGTGTTCAGCAGGTACCGTTCTGTGGCGTCTGTCTTGGCGTGGAAAGTAGGCATTCCTTCTCGCCGCAGGAGTGGCGTGGCGTATCTCAACACGCCGTTGACCGGGACTCTCCTGGTCCCTGTCTCGAGGAGGTGAATGGCGTAAATGTCATCTTTAGAGCGAATGTCTTTCCTTCCGTTCTCAAAGGGCATTTGTTCCAAGGTCCATAACCGCTCTACGTGTTGCAGGAGTGCGGTTTCTCCCTCTGTGACTCGGGAGTGGAGACATCTAGTGGCTGTACTTCGGCTGAGAGATTCGGCGAGCAGGCCCTGGAGAGTCCATCCCAAACGGGTCTCGACTGCTGCAGGACAGCCTCGGGGTCCGGTATGAACCCGGTCCATCGGGACAATGAGGTCTGCATGGTCGGAGCCCATCAACAGGGTCGGCATAGCATTGTCTATGAGCGGGATCGGTAACTTGCGCAGATGTGCATATTCCTCCATCAGCTTGGCGACGGGGTATGTGTACCGCGACAGTCCCATTTCTTGGCTGGCGAAAGCGTCTGTAATCCGGTACCGTCGCTCAGGCTGGCCGCTTGCTGCGATAGAGAACGAGACACCCTCGCCCTCCATCGTCTTCAAATCTCGTCCCATTGTCCGAATCGTCACCTGGGTCTCGCCTCCCCGCAGCCCCAGCTGGGCCGCAGCGGAGGCGAGCAGAAGGGTCCTCTCTGACCCGTCATCGAGGACGGCGCAAGTGTCCAGGACCCCATTCTGGTAGCTCAGTGTCACACGCACCACCCCTAGGAGCACTCGGGCTCCACTGCTGCTGGCGGGATCGACGTACATGACGCTCGCCCTGCTGCTGGACGGTGCGGGTGAAGGGCGCCGTCTGTTACTGTCGTGAAGTATGTCCAGATGGGCTCCATCGCACTTGGTGCACCTTTTCTTTAAGCGGCATTCGGCTGCCATGTGTGAGCGCGCACAGCGAAAACAGCGCCTGTTGGACTCCATCCATTGACTCGCTTCCTCCGCGTTCAGCTTGGGGAAGGAGTCACATTGCGCTAGCCAGTGTTCTCTCCCACAGTAGGGGCACACCATCCTCCACTTCTCCGCTCTGGAGGGGGCACTGCGGCTCCTGCCGCTCGGCACTGACTCCGATCGGTGCACCACAGTCACCGATCCTCTTCCATCATTTAGTCGTCTGGTTCCTTCTCTGGAGCCAGGGGTGCTCCGTCCGAATGTATCCAGCCGTAGGCCGCTGACTTCTCTCGCCAGGAAGTCCGCCAGATCGAGGAGGTTCGGTTCGGGGCCATTCGGGTCTCGGTGGTCTCTCTGCCGCCCAAAACGCTCCTGTCGAGCGGGCGGCAGCTTCTCCAAGATCCCCTCCACATCTGAGCTGGCATAAAGTTCATGCCTCCCCTTCTCTCTCTGCGCTCCCAACATCCCTACCAGGGACCGCACTCTGATGGACAGGCCGTCCAGTGCTCGATTGTCTATTGCTGGGGGTAAGCGGTCGACGTGTCGGATCTCCTGGATCACGTAATCCCATATGCGCCCATACCTCTGGTCCAATGCTACCAGCGCCGCTGTGTATGGGGTGGTGGAAGTCGCGTAGGCGAGCGCTATATTATGTGCGCGGGGTACCCTTAAGTGCTTCAGTAGGATGGCGTATTTATGGCGTTCATCCAATACATCCACCAACATGGTCTCCAGACACATGCGGAGTTCTGTATACTGGGCCCGGTTCTCTTGGGTGAAGTCGGGTACCATAGGCGTGCCAATGTATGACGCTGACTGTGGATGCATCGGCGAGCGTTGGGGGAGAGGCCTCCTAGGCGAGTCTCCTCCCGCTCCTTGGTATGGGCTGGTACCGGCAGTGTACCATGGCCCGCCTGTCCAGGTGCCGTTCCTCGGCGCGGGCCGCGCGCCGTGCTCACCCGGGCACAGAGTCGGGGGTCTGCAGCGCAGCTCCGCGGGAGTATAGCCCGGGCTGTACCGGACCTCCTGGTCCGGTAGAGTACTGTGCTGTCGTCGGGCGTGGCCCTCCCCCTCTTCCTCCTCGTCCCCAGCCAGGTCATCCAGTGCCTGCAGTCTCTGGTTTAGCCTCTCCACAGGATATGCTGCTCCTTCCCGGTTGCTAGGTCTCGCTTGGACCGGTGGGGGGAGGTGGTCTGTGGGGGGTATAGACCTCGTCTGTTGGTCAAGTTCAGGGTCGCTTACTCGGCCAGGGGATGCCGCTCCGGAGGTGTGTCTAGACGAGTTCCTGGAGCCTCTGGCGGAGGGAGAGGGTGCCGTCCGTCTGATCAGCTGTTCCATTAGCTGCGCCTGCTGTCTGTCGCGCTCTGCGTCCCGTAGAGCACCAGCAGCTGCTCGCTGGCTGTCTGCTCGGTCTCGGGCCACATTCTCTTCCCTCTGAATGCGTCTTATTTCTAGACGTATATGCTCTTCTTCGCTCCGCTGCTGGATCTGCAGTCGGTCGCGTTCAGCAGCGGCGTTCAGGCTGATGAGGAAGGCCTGCTGTAGGGTCCTCTCTGCCTCGCTGGGAGAAGGCGGTTGTATAGGGGAGCCTTCCCTCGGGGTACTCCTTGCGGAGCCTTGGAGCTCTATCTCCACGGTGCTCTCCCCGTCTTCTTCCGTGCCGAGTTCTCTCTCGGTAGCGTTGTATTCCTCCCGGGACTCATCGGGGACTACTTCTTCAGTACTGGCGGGGTGTGAAGTCATGTCTGGTTCCCACTGGTCCCCACCGTGAACTTGGTCAGTTACATTAGAACCCGTAGGGGCCTCTATGGTCGGGGTAGTCTGGGCGTTGGGGTTAGACATACTTTCACTTTCTAGTTTTACCGCGTTTACTGTTAGTAGAAGACTAGGTTGTTGACTGACAGCGTAAGCCTCTAAGTACTGAGGGAGCCGTCGTTCGCGCTGCGGGCGTTGGTTAGGAGGATCGTTTCGTGGAGTGTTCATCATAGGCCATTTCAATATTAATAACACTATATTAATATTACACTAATTACCCTCCGGCTCGAAGGACCAATTGTAACTGAGGGGTACAATTCCCTGACTGTATTACTAGATATGATACTTACTACCACTACCTTTGTACTTAATATTCGGCCACCCAGTACTCGGCATAAATATATTATGATGAACACTGTCACGTAGATGAAACGGATCCAACACAAATGTACGAATTAGAAATAGGTCTTTATTTCTACACAGCGATGGTGTGTAGAGCAAGCACTTAATCAAATCAATCACATTTATGAATGGGAATTAGTATGCACTTTTATGGCAAGAGTATTCGTCGGTATATCAATAGAGAATGTCCAATCTCTGAAGGCGCAGGTGGTACATATACGACCTGGAATAGTTAAGGAATAACAGCAATGATACTTTAATGATTATAGACTGGATACACTAGGGGGGCGGTTAATCCGGTCGCTTGTAAGCCGACAGGAGTAGGAAGGGGGGGGGGGGTAGAGTCCGGCTGCCTCATCCGGCCAAGGGTATCCCAGGTGAACCCACTGTAGTGCCGTTCAATGCGCCGGCGATCCTTGGACCGCAGATGAAAGCAGATGGACTCTTTGTGGGCCGGCGTCCTCCGGTCCACGGAGGAGAGACGTGAAGCGACCTCGTCTTGCAGAGCGTCTCCTCACCTTGCGTCCTCTCCAGGGGGGGGGGTTCCAACACACGGCAGTGTCGGGGGTCTTTATCCATGGAATAATCAACGTATACAAAGCATAATCCGTGCCTGGGAAGGCGGGCTGTCGTCGGTAGAATAATCCGGTATACAGGTCCACTCGCTCGTCGGCTCTGGGGCTCCTCGGGTGCAATCTCACATGGGGTCGATCATCCTGGATAAACAGCCAGTTTTCTGCCCGAAACGATGGGGTGCTGACTACGGTAGTATTCTCACCGCACGAAGCACTATATATTAACAGACTATTATTAGCTTAATAGACTACGTCCAACTCGACGATATAGTGCCAAATATGACTATTCAAATATTAATATACACGATGTCTCAATACCGATGGTAGGCCGAACTTGGCCTTACTCCCACACGTGGCGTCGCGGGGAGGCTTTACGTCTGTCACTCTATTGGAGGGTAAGAAACTGGACTGAAAAGGAAGTCCTACTTTAGTAGCGCAGTATATATACGCACTATGAACAAATAGTCCCATTAGTGGTGCGGTAGCCAGATTCCTACGCGGAACTAGGACTTGTTTGTACATGTTGAGCGGTACGTTTGAACTGGGTCTGGGGGGTATGGCAGCCTGGCACCAAGGTCTCGACCAATAGTAGAATGGAGACTATTATGGGATGTTCAGTAGGCTAGAATGGATATTCAATGCATATTGTACAAGGAATATACAAGGGATATCAGGGAATATTAGAGAATATACAAATACAATTAAATATATATATATAAATAAATATATATATTCGGTTTAATCTGGCCCTTCACAACAAGTTGGATGCGCTGTTCGACGGACTTGATGACGTAGACGTGGAAAAGGTGAATGAACATTTGCAAGCCTTTGATGTTTTAATGAATGAATTTGAGAAGATGCACCAATCTGTCCAAGCACTGTTGTATGAAGATGAGAAAGAGGGTGATGAATACGACTGGTATAAACCAAAGGTTCAACAATTCAATTCATTTATGAATGATGTTCGAAACAGAATAAAACCTGGTTATAAAGAAGAGGATCAAGTTCGACCTGAGGACAGCATCAGCAGCACATCTAAAAAGACCACTAAATCAACAACCTCAACTCTGCGTATAACACTAGAAACGGAGAGAGCTGCCCTCATTGCAAAATCAGCAGTCATGGAGGAAAAGTGGAAATTAGAGGAGGAAGAGGATAAACTGAAAAAAAGGAAGGAACAACTTGAAAAGCAAATGGCATTTGCTAAATCTGATGCTAAACTGAAAGTCCTTGATAAATACAACAAACTAAAGGAATCCCAGGCTGAGGTCAAATCATGTGAATCCCAGGCAAGGACTCCTACAGATGGCATGAATGAGTATCTTGACCAAATGCAAGCCAGGCAAGATCAACCCCCAATGACAATGGACAATATTGATCCGGGAAGCTCACCCCCCCCCCCCGCCTGACGATGACAGACAACAGTGCCCCCAGCTAGGAGCTAGGTCAAGGATGCCACCTGACCACTCCATGGAAACGGAATACAGTCAACCCCTGTCACAGGCAGGTCCATATCTGTCGAGGCCATCACATGTTGACCATTTCCCAGTTGGTCCACTAGGGGGAGGCATTCAGCCAGGTGCAGCAACTTACCTGTCCAGGCCATCACACATTACCAATGTCCCAGTTGGTCCACTAGGGGGAGGCATTCAGCCAGGTGCAGCAACTTACCTGTCCAGGCCATCACACATTACCAATATCCCAGTTGGTCCACTAGGGGGAGGTATTCAACCAGGTGCACCATCAGGGCATGGTCACCAAGGTCACCAGAACACATTAGCTACTGTCATGCACAGGCAGAGTCAAATGACAGAACTTCTTGTGCACCAACAAAAGCTGTCATTGCTACCCGCCAGGGAAATCACAACATTTGGAGGAGACCCAATGGAATATCAGTCGTTCATAAGTGCTTTTGAACACGGTATCGAGTCCAACACGGACATCAGTAGGGACAGATTATATTATCTGGAGCAATATGCCACTGGCCAACCAAGAGAGCTGGTACGCAGCTGCCAGCACATGGATCCTGCAAGAGGATATGCTGAAGCAAGGCGACTGCTGGAACTGCACTTCGGTGATAAAATAAAAATCACAAGCGCCTATATCCAGAAGGCACTGGATTGGGCTGCTATCAAACCTGAGGATGGGGCAGCACTACAGGCCTATTCACTATTTCTCCGTGTGCTGCAATGCTATGCAGGCCCTAGAGTACATGCATGAACTGGACAATCCATCCAACATGAGAACGGTAATTTCTAAGTTACCCTACAGGCTCAGAGATTCATGGAGATCTGTAGCATGCAGCTATTATGAACGAACCCTGCAAAGAGCAAGATTCACAAACCTGGTTGATTTTTTGGAACGGCAAGTGAGAGTTATTCTAGACCCAGTATTTGGGAATATTCAAGAGTCTACTCCAAAGGTACAAGGCCTTAAAACAAGGCTGGGTAACCCCCAGCAGCAATCCAAGTCATCAGGAAGCAAAGGCAGGAGCAGTTTTGCTACATCAGTGACACCAGTGGAAATGGAGAAGCAAAGGTTGGATGGCAAAGTCAGTTCAAATGCATTTTGTAAGCCATGCTTATTTTGTACTGGAGAACACGCCATGGAGTGTTGTAAGAAAATGATTCTGAAGCCTCATAAGGAGAAGATCGAATTTCTCAGGACAAAGGGAATCTGCTTTGCATGTCTAAACAGAGGACACATGAGCAAGTTGTGTAGGAATCGCCTGACTTGTCGCTCTTGTCAGCTCAAACACCCAACTCTCCTGCACATAAATAGAACAGACAACCCCAGGAAGGAAGAGAGCACCACCACAGCTACAGCTAAAGGTGAGGAAGTTTCCAGCGCCCTGGTCTCACTGCAGGCTTGCGGGCTTACTGGGGCCGGAGGAAAGGAATGTGCTCTAGCTATTCTGCCTATCCAGGTTAAGATGGCTAAAGGAAGCAAAGTTATCAGAACATATGCGTTCCTGGATCATGGAAGCTCTGCTACCTTCTGTACCGAGAGCCTGATGAAGAAGCTGGACGCCAGAGGCCAGAAAACAGAGATACTGCTCAGGACAATGGGCCAGGAACGGCCTGTGAGCAGTTACACATTGGATGGGCTGGAAGTGAGTGATTTGGAAAGCAATAACTTCTTTGCTCTCCCTGAAGTGTACACACAGCTCGCTATACCAGTCTCACAAGAAAACATACCAACACAAGAGGGTCTAAAAGAATGGCCTTATCTGAAAGACATACCTCTGACTACTATTGAGGAGGAAGTTGGACTGTTGATTGGGATTAATGCTGTCAAAGCCATGGAGCCATGGGAAATAATTAACAGCAAAGGAAACGGGCCCTATGCAGTGAGAACCTGTCTCGGATGGGTGGTTAATGGTCCCCTGAGCGGCAGCCTGCCCATTGACAAGCAGGGTCGACCACGTACAACATCAAACCGAGTCACCATAGCAAACCTGGAAGAACTTCTCATCAAACAGTACAATCAAGACTTCCCAGAGCGAGGCTACGATGAGAATGCCGAGCCGTCTGTAGAGGACAAGCAATTCCTGGACATTGCAGCTAAGTCCATCACATTGAAGGATGGTCACTACCAACTACGATTGCCATTTCGCAAAGAGGAAGTGAATCTGCCAAATAATAGAAGGATGGCAGAGCAGCGAGCCACGAACCTCATTAAAAGATTCAGGAGGGACGAGGCATACTTTGCTGATTACAAAAGGTTCATGAGTGACATCTTGGATAAGGGGCACGCCGAGCGGGTGCCAGAAGGACAGCTGCACAGAGAAGATGGAAAGGTGTGGTACATACCTCACCACGGTGTGTACCACAAGATAAAAAGGAAAATGCGTGTGGTATTCGACTGCACTGCATTATTCCAAGGGACATCTCTCAATAATGAGTTGCTACAAGGTCTCGATCTCACAAACACATTACTGGGTGTCATCCTTAGATTCCACCAGGAACCAGTAGCCGTCATGGCTGACATTGAAGGCATGTTCCATCAAGTCCAAGTAACGGAGCAAGACGTTGATTTCCTGCGCTTTTTGTGGTGGCCCAACAATGACTTCAGCCAGCCATTAGCTGAATACAGGATGACGGACCATCTATTCGGAGCGGTCTCGTCCCCCAGCTGTGCCAACTATGCACTCAAGAGAACAGCGGACGACAATGAGGGTAAGGCTAGTGATGATGTCCTACGCACCATCCGTCGGAACTTTTACGTTGACGACTGCCTCAAGTCGGTTCCGAATGACAAGCAAGCCATCTCCCTAACTCAAGATCTCAGAGCCATCTGTTCTACTGGTGGGTTCAGACTTACGAAGTGGATCAGTAACAGCCGTGCTGTTCTGTCTGCCATTCCAGATGAAGATAAAGCCAAGGAGGTGAAGGAGCTCGATCTCGACAGAGAAGAACTACCGGTGGAACGAGCTCTCGGAATCCAGTGGCATGTGGAAACCGACACCTTCTCCTTCAAGACTGCTACAAAGCAACAACCCTTAACCAGGAGGGGTATTCTGTCGGTGTCAAATTCTGTTTACGACCCCATGGGATTCCTCGCCCCACTGGTTCTCCCAGCGAAGAGGATCATGCAAGATCTTTGCAAAATGTATTGTGGATGGGATGACAAGATCCCAGAGGCCCACGCTTGGTCATGGCAGAGATGGTTGGAGGATCTAGGCAAGCTGTCAAACCTCCACATCAGCCGTTGCCTTAAACCCAGTAATTTTGGAAAACCACACACTGCACTACTACATCACTACAGTGATGCCAGCGAACACGGGTATGGTACAGCTAGCTACCTGCGACTGACCAACCTCAAAGGTGACGTCCATATTGTCTTTGTCATGGGCAAAGCACGGGTAGCCCCACTGAAGCAGATGACAATACCCAGAATGGAACTGGCGGCAGCAGTGGTCGCAGCCCGCATTGATAAAATGCTGAAAGAGGAACTGGAAGTGGAACTTCTGGAATCTGTCTTTTGGACAGATAGCACGTCTGTCCTCACGTACCTCAACAACACAACCAGTCGATTCCAGACATACGTTGCAAACCGGATTTCGACCATCCGAGAACTGTCTGACCGATCACAGTGGCGCTATGTAAATACAGCAGTCAACCCTGCAGATGACGCGTCACGGGGCCTAACCATGGATTCTTTTCTAAAATCCAGTCGATGGTTGAACGGCCCAGACTTCTTACAGAAGCCTGAGAAAGACTGGCCAAAGTCCCCAGAGGAGCTGCCTGCCCTCTGTGAGGACAATCCAGAAGTTAAGAAGAGCACTATCACGTTCAGTACAGCCGTGATGGATCATGACAGTGATCCCATTGCCAAGCTTATCAAGCACTTCTCATCATGGGATAAGTTAAAGAAGGCTACAGCATGGATCTTGAAGTTCAAAGAAACACTTCAGAATCTAAGCCTCAAAAGAAAGAAGCTGCAGGCTGCAACCTGCACAAAGAATCCAGACCAGAAACGACAAAACCATCTGGATGACCAGATGAACAAAACAAGAGCTCAGCTAGGAGCTCCGCGTCTCTCAATTGAAGATCTTGTGCATGCTGAGGAGACACTTATTTGCTACGTACAGCAGCAGCATTTCCAGGATGAAATATCTGCGCTGAAGAAAGAGAATACTGTAAATAAAAGGAGCACCATTTACAGACTGGACCCAATGCTACTGAACGGCGTGCTGAGAGTTGGAGGAAGAGACAGTAGAATGACGATGCCAGAGGAATCCAAGCATCCGGCTATCCTTCCTAAAACCAGCCATTTGTCTCATCTTCTACTGAGCCATATACACATGGTTGTAGGCCATTCTGGAAGAAACCACATGCTCTCAAGGCTTCGCCAGAAGTACTGGATAATGCGAGCCAACTCTGCTGCCAGGAAGATCGTCAATGACTACGTTCTGTGTCGACGATTTAATGCCACAGTGAAAGAGCAGAAGATGGCCGACCTACCAAGGAATCGCATTTCTCCAGACTTGCCAGCATTCACGCATGTGGGAACAGATTATTTCGGGCCTATTGAGGTGAAGAGAGGGAGGTGCCTGGTCAAAAGGTACGGCGTACTCTTTACGTGCCTGGTGAGCCGTGCCGTTCATCTCGAAATGGCATACTCCTTGGATACTGACTCCTGCATATCAGCACTGCGGCGGTTCATCTGCAGAAGAGGTCAAGTTAAAGAGATGGTATCAGACAACGGAACCAATTTTGTCGGAACTGAGCGGGAGTTGCGGGAGGCACTTTCCAACCTGGACCACAGCAAGATCCAACATGCACTGCTCGACGAGGGAATCCAGTGGACGTTCAATCCACCCACTGGCTCCCACCACGGAGGCGTTTGGGAGCGACTAATACGGTCTATAAAGAAAGTGCTGTACTCAGTACTCCGCCAGCAGACCCTGGATGACGAGAGTCTCCAAACCGCCCTATGTGAAACTGAGGCCATTCTCAGCGACTGTCCTATTACCACCGTCTCAGATGACTCTAACGATCTTGAGGCTCTGACCCCGAACCATCTACTGCAGTTGAAAGGAAAACCCATTTTACCACCTGGTTTGTTTACAAAGGAGGATTCGTACTGCAGAAGGAGATGGCGGCAGGTCCAGTACATGGCCGACCTCTTCTGGAGGCGATGGAAAAAGGAGTACATCCCTCTGCTTCAAGAACGTCAGAAATGGAACCAAGTAAGGAAGAACTTAGCCCCAGGGGACGTGGTCCTCATTGTGGATGAGTCATCACCAAGAAATTCCTGGCTCATGGGCAAGGTGGAAGAGACAATGCCTGACAGCAGAGGGCATGTACGCAAGGTAAAGGTCAAGACCAAGTACAATATTCTAGAAAGGCCCATCAGCAAACTATGCTTGCTGAAAGAAGCAGATTGACTGACATTGACTAGCCCCTGCTGACTTCTTCACGCGCTTGTTTGTTTTTTCCTTTTCGAGGGCAATGCCCGAACCTTTGTTACACTGATGGATTATACCTTTTTTTATGGATTATACCTTTTTTGTGGATTATACCTTTTTTGTGGATTATACGCTTTTTTGTGGAACATACCCCCTTTTTGGAATATTTCTATTCCTACATGAACTATATAAAGACATGTTCAGGCTCCTGTTAACATATTTGCATAGAATAATTGTACCTTTTTAGGATAATGGACAATTAGAGGCCGGTATGTAGGAGCCATTCTTGAGTTATTTAATCTTTGAGTTTGTATCATGCAATTATTTGAATTATGAAAAGGCTTTATGGATTACGAAATATGAAAACGAAAACTGATAATTTGATTGACAAGTCATGATATTATTTACACTGATTATCTTATTGTAACTATTCTTATGATTTGAAACTATGTGCACTTTCCCTTTAAAGAGACCTACCTGAGCTATCCACCTGTGTAGTTTACCTTGATAAGGGGTGGTGGCTTGCGTGGGAGACGTGGACCGGGAAAGCAAACAGTTTTTGTACCGCACGAACGCACGCACAGACGCACTGCACGCAACGCACGCATGTATTAGATATATGAGTTTTGTTTGTTTTGCTTATTAGAAATAAATGATTGATTCCTTGTGACAGCCAAACGGATGGATCAGAATCTTTATTATGTGCGCGTAGACTAAAGCTATCCCCGGAGTCGAAGTGGCAAATACGAAAGACAAAATTGTTTGTAAATAGCCACTATAAGATAAATCATAACATTCCCATAAATCGTAACCTTCTATTGGTAATAATAATAATAATAATGATAATAATAATATTAATAATAATAATCCATAACAAAAACACTCAAATGGCCCTTACATTATCATTGACACACCTATGCAGGGCTTGATGTTAACTTTTTGTATGTATGTATGTAGCGCATAACATAAAAAGGAAATTATTTGACATTGTTTTTTTTATAGATAATACTGAGCAAATGTATCCATATACACTACAGTATACATACATACATACACACATATATACATACACTATACATACATACATACATACATACATACATACATACATACATACATACATACATACATACATACATACATACATACATACATACATACATACATATAACCATACATACATACATACAACCATACATACAACCATACAACCATACAACCATACATACATACATACATACATACATACATACATACATACATACATACATACATACATACATACATACATACATACATACATACATACATACATACATACATACATACATACATACATACATACATACATACATACATACACACACACATACATACATACATACATCTATCCATCCATCCATCCATCCATCCATCCATACATACATACATACATACATACATACATACATACATACATACATACATACATACATACATACATACATACATACATACATACATACATACATACACACACACTATATATACATACAAAATACACACACACTACAGTATGTACATACATATACATACATGTATACTAGGGATAACCACAACTGTACATATGGGGGTATTTTTCCATCATTTAATTCAGGCTGTCTGTATGTATGTATGTATGTATGTATGTATGTATGTATGTATGTATGTATGTATGTATGTATGTATGTATGTATGTATGTATGTATGTATGTATGTATGTATGTATGTATGTGTGTATGTATGTATGGTTGTATGTATGTATGTATGTATGTATGTATGTATGTATGTATGTATGTATGTATGTATGTATGTATGTATGTATGTATGTGTATGTATGTATGTATGTATGTATGTATGTATGTATGTATGTATGTATGTATGTATGTATGTATGTATGGTATGTATGTATGTATGTATGTATGTATGTATGTATGTATGTATGTGTGGTTGTATGTATGTATGTATGTATGTATGTATGTATGTATGTATGTATGTATGTATGTATGTATGTATGTATGTATGTATGTATGTATGTATGTATGTATGTGTGGTTGTATGTATGTATGTATGTATGTATGTATGTATGTATGTATGTATGGTTGTACAGTATGGGAATCATCCATCACTCAGTCTATAAGTCCATTGGGTTTCATTTAGTTGCTGTTACAGAGCTAGTGATTGATTCACTGATACTTTTCCATTGGAGCTTGAATGACACACACACACACACACAACACACACACACACATTTTCACATGCACACAAACTGAAACAGAAACACACACACATATTGACACACATCAGATGTACCACACATTTTTGCATGCACACATAGACAAACTTAAACACACACACACACTAACCTGTAGACGCACACATGCACACGCACAAAGATTTACACATGCACACGCATACGCAAAATTAAACACATGCACACATTTGCACACACACACGTGCACTCAGGCACATGCACACACACACAAAGCGTATATCGCTTGCTCGTATGCCCCTGCCTTGGGTCTGCCTTCACTGCCAGGGGGAGGGGGGGGGGGGGGGGGGGGGTTGGGTGCCTTAGCTGCCAGAGAAGACCCCTTGGAGGCTTTTCCTCAAGGTCGACCATGCCAGCGTGCCCAGCTGCCTGTGCCAACATCTGGCATGAGAGTAGCCGGTCCGCACAGCTTGACCTTGGATCAAAAGTCATGTTTGGAAATGTAAGTGTTGTACAGTTACTACAGGAGTAGTTGAGGTTGTATGTACAGTAGGGATAAACCAACCCCACTGTCTCACTGCTGATAAGATATTCCTTTATTGATCCCCTTGGGGAAACCCAGGCATCATAGCAGCATGGGGGAGGGTGGGTACAGCCCAGGTAGTATAATACATGGTACAGGTGACATAATTATAGTACAGTGGAGAAGTAAAAATGAAACAGAATAAAAAAGCAGTGTAAACAATATAACAAATCAATATAATTAACTCTGGACATGCGCATATGGGAAACAAGGTGCGAGATGAGAGTATGTACTATGCCCTCTCAGTTATATTTGCCCTACAATAAATAGTTACAATGTATAATAATAATAATAATCTAAATCTAATCTAATATATAATCAAAAACAAAAGAAAAACGAAATGCTAAAATGCTAAATATATGCAATATATAATCTAATAATCCAATAATCTAAATCTAATCTAATATATAATCTAAAAATGCTAAAAAGCTAAATGCTAAATATATGATCTGATGAAGTATACAGTATTCACATAAGGTACTGCGTGTATTACATGTACCTAAACGTTGTACTGACCCTGTCCATTACTTCTACTGAACACACTACTGACCAGTAGTTTAGGGGTTAATTTATCAGACAAAAATAATTGAGATATGATCCATTTTTCTCTATTAGAGACCTCCAACATGAGTGGAGGTGGATACGGATCAGCTAGCCTTGTTGTTGGATTTAAAAAAAGAAACTCCTGGAGATTTAAAGGGGAGATGAAGCATAGCGATAAACACATAGTCATAGCATCAAATTAGTATTTAGATAAACCACAGAAAAAATCACGTTATAAAAATAAGGCGTTTCTAAGAAAAAACTATTTGTAATGTCCATTATGTAGCATTTATGAACATGTGCGCCGCCATTTTGTTGCTGACGTCACGGTGTTGGTTTATTGTATACACTGTGGGTTAGCTGCATAGTAAACATGGACTGTCGGGTCAGTCAAATGTTGCCTACCAAACAACGGGACCGCTGTGGTTCTTTTTGTATTGCTCCTGGCTGTTCAAACTAATTTACTGTGTGAAAGAGAGAGGAAAGTTGGTTAATTTCCACAAACTACCAGTGAAAAAAACAGTGTTGTTGGCACGTTGGCTCAGGCTGGCTGCACTCAGGTGGCGCGATCAGCCTGTTGGACAGGGAATGAAGATCTCCAGCGAACACTTCATTGCCTCGGATTATGTTGTTGTTGTTGTTGTTGTTGTTGTTGTTGTTGTTGTTGTTGTTGTTGTTGTTGTTGTTGTTGTTGTCCAGAAGACCACTAATCAGCTGAAGCCTGATGCGGTTCCCTCGGGGCGCAGGCAGTTCAGCATCGGGACCATTTAGCCTGCTGGCTACATAGCTCCACTTCTACCAGCGTCGGGACCATTTAGCCTGCTGGCTACATAGCTCCACTTCTAGCAGCGTCGGGACCATTTAGCCTGCTGGCTACATAGCTCCAGTTCAACCAGCGTCGGGACCATTTAGCCTGCTGGCTACATAGCTCCACTTCTACCAGCGTCGGGACCATTTAGCCTGATGGCTACATAGCTCCAGTTCAACCAGTGTCGGGACCATTTAGCCTGCTGGCTACATAGCTCCACTTCTACCAGCGTCAGGACCATTTAGCCTGCTGGCTACAGAGCTCCAGTTCAACCAGCGTCGGGACCATTTAGCCTGCTGGCTACATAGCTCCACTTCTACCAGCGTCGGGACCATTTAGCCTGCTGGCTACATAGCTCCACTTCTACCAGCGTCGGGACCATTTAGCCTGCTGGCTACATAGCTCCAGTTCAACCAGCATCGGGAGCATTTAGCCTGCTGGCTACATAGCTCCACTTCAGCTCCCGGGAGCGATGGCTAGCTAGTTAGCACCAGCCGGGAGCGATGCACCACCCGGGAGCGATGGCTAGCTAGTTAGCACCAGCCAGGAGCGATGCACCACCCGGGAGCGATGGTTAGCTCCCGGCTTGTGCTAACTAGCTAGCCATCGCTCCCGGGAGCTAACGCCGGTACCCGGCTGGTAGAAGTGGAGCCATTTAAAAACAGTTAATACATAACATACAATTAGTTAGTACGTGTTAAAAACAAAGACGGACCTAATACGTAGGGCTAGGAAAGAGCTTGAAAAGAGCAAAAATAGGGCTAAAATAGAGCTAAAAGTGGTAGAAAAATTATTTAAAGAGTCTAACGTCATGGTGCCCAAATGCGTCCACATTTTATAGGATTCTATCACATTTGCATAACAATAGCTAATATTACGTACCTTGCGCCGTTTTCATTGGAGTTTTTTTTACAAATTAACGCTGTTTTATTTGTCCTATATATGCGGATATCATTTAAAAACTTAAATTGTACCATTTTGGTTCCCTTTAGACAACAAACATAATGCTAATGATGCACTTTAATTATGATAATTAGGTCGCCATTCACGGTCACTGTAGAGGTGACGTGAGGGCGCATTCATAGTTTAACGCTCCCATGTTCAGATCGCATTTTCATCACCTTTTACTGACCTGCTGACCTGTGAACTGTGAAAAAAGATCTTGGAAAATGGAGTTCTTTTGTTTGAACCTGTTTTCATCCGTTTAAATAAATGCTGCCATCTACTGTCAACTGGAAGGTAGTGTATAAAGCGTTGCTTTGTCTTACCATCTCATCTCAGGAGCAAACAACATCCCCATTTTATTTGTCTAACAAACTAAATATTAATCACAATCACTTGTCACATTAACATTTGAGAGTACATGTGTTTTCAACAAAAATATGACACATTTAGCCAGCACTTTTTAACATTTTATAAACAATATATAAAAAATATAATAAACATAACTTAGAACAATATCAACTATTTACAGCACACCATACATATTTATAAATTTTTTCATTCATACACTCCTCTTCTGCGGCTGGGGAGAGAGCCGCCACGCGGGGTACGGGAGGAGGTTGTGGGAGTCCTTGATGTTTCAGCCCGCTGCCGCTGTCGGTCTGCCCTGGCCAGAGCTCCTGCCTCGGCGCGGGCGGCGCGGTCCTCTGTCTCGTCGATGGCATCCGTCATCTCCTGGGCGGTGAGCAGGCGGGCCTTGGTGGTGTTCCTCCTTACCTTTCCAGATCTTCGGGTGAACTCTTGAGGCAGGCCAGGACCGTGATGTGTTCCCTGGGCCTGCCTGTAGTCGTGCTTCATCCCACGGGGCACAACGACCTTCCTCTGGTTGGAGTCCATCTGAAACCCCGTCTCGTCACAGTTGTAAATATGACGGGTTTCTCCCTCAGCCCATGTTCCTCCAAGGTGGTGGTGAGGAGCTTGAAGTAGTCTTCTATGGCCCCCCTCTTGGCGCAGGCTGCCCTCCCACGGTCAATGGTGTCCGGGATCCGGATCGTGAGGCGATGGTGTTGCCTCTCCCTGAAATTAATCCACCACCCCTGGCCAAGGGATGTTTTTAGGTTCCCTGGGTGGCGGAGGTTATAGATGGCCAGGGCGTGGGCCAGGACCTGTGACCTTGTCAGCGGAAACCCATAACTGGCAGAGTACAAGCAGTACTCCACCAGGGAACTTTCATCTTCAGGGGTAAGATAGGTGCTTCGGCCGATGTTGCAGGCCAGAGACACCTTTCCGCTGAGTCGGTCGATCAGGCTGGACTTAGGGACCTCGAACAACGTGGCTGCCCGCCTTGCACTCCACCTGCCTGCTCTGACCTCTGCAATGGCCTGATCCATAGCCTCCGGGGCCCACAGACGCACCTTCCTCTCCCTCTCCGCATTTGCCGGATATTAGGCATGCTCTGCAAACACACAAAAATATTTTAAACAAGAAAGTAAAATAATATGAACTTTATTATTATTGTACGACTGACAAGTTTATTTTATTTGATTTATTTAGCACATTATTTAAAAAAACAGTGCTAGGAGGGAACTTATGTGAGTGATTTATGATGAAATTAAATTAGATTTGAATTGTTTTTTTGAATATGGATAAGGAGGTTGTTGACCTCAATGATGAATTTAGTTTATTGCTATGGTTTGTTGGATATGAGTGAAATTCTGATGAAAAGATGCAGAACAATGGAAGGTATCAAGAACATCTTGCCTATTGTTAATGAACTTGAATATGAATGTGCATGAAACCAAAATGATTATGCCGAAATATTACCAGACATGCAAACACACACACACAACCTTACCTTCACCCGCATGTTCAAAATAATCAATTAGTTTGAGTAGGGTATACTCAATATTATATGAAAGTTCTACTAACTTGAATGTCTTTAGTTCGTGTGACGTGTTCTTATGTTTTGAGTAAATAAAACTCATAGTTTTTGATTGATTTGGAACTATTCACTTATTAGGTAAGTATAATGTAAAAGCATAACTTAAGTACAACTTAAGATAATAAGTAGATACAGACTGTAAACCGCATTACGTTTTGAGTATATAAAACTCATAGTTTTTGATTGACTTGGAACTATTCACTTATTAAGTAAGTATAATGTAAAAGCATAACTTAAGTACAACTTAAGATAATTAAGTAGATACAGACTGTAAACCGCATTATGTTTTGAGTAAATAAAACTCATAGTTTTTGATTGACTTGGAACTATTCACTTATTAAGTAAGTATAATGTAAAAGCATAACTTAAGTACAACTTAAGATAATTAAGTAGATACAGACTGTAAACCGCATTATGTTTTGAGTAAATAAAACTCATAGTTTTTGATTGACTTGGAACTATTCACTTATTAAGTAAGTATAATGTAAAAGCATAACTTAAGTACAACTTAAGATAATTAAGTAGATACAGACTGTAAACTGCATTATGTTTTGAGTAAATAAAACGTATAGTTTTTGATTGACTTGGAATTATTCACTTATTAAGTAAGTATAATGTAAAAGCATAACTTAAGTACAACTTAAGATAATTAAGTAGATACAGACTGTAAACCGCATTATGTTTTGAGTAAATAAAACTCATAGTTTTTGATTGACTTGGAACTATTCACTTATTAAGTAAGTATAATGTAAAAGCATAACTTAAGTACAACTTTATTAACAGATTGCAGAATGGGTATAGAGGTGTGATAGGTGTGATAGGTGTGAGAGGTGTGATAGGTGGGATTGGTGTGATAGGTGTGAGAGGTGTGAGAGGTGTGATAGGTGGGATAGGTGTGATAGGTGTGAGAGGTGTGATAGGTGTGATAGGTGTGATAGGTGTGAGAGGTGTGATAGGTGTGAGAGGTGTGATAGGTGTGAGAGGTGTGATAGGTGTGAGAGGAGTGATAGGTGTGAGAGGTGTGATAGGTGTGAGAGGTGTGATAGGTGGGATCGTTGTGAGAGGTGTGATAGGTGTGAGAGGTGTGAGAGGTGTGATAGGTGGGATAGGTGGGATAGGTGTGAGAGGTGTGATAGGTGTGATAGGTGTGAGAGGTGTGATAGGTGTGAGAGGTGTGATATGTGTGATAGGTGTGATAGGTGTGATAGGTGTGAGAGGTGTGATAGGTGTGAGAGGTGTGAGAGGAGTGATAGGTGTGAGAGGTGTGAGAGGAGTGATAGGTGTGAGAGGCGTGATAGGTGTGAGAGGTGTGATAGGTGTGATAGGTGTGAGAGGTGTGATAGGTGTGATAGGTGGGATCGGTGTGAGAGGTGTGATAGGTGTGATAGGTGTGAGAGGTGTGATAGGTGTGAGAGGTGTGATAGGTGTGAGAGGTGTGATAGGTGTGAGAGGTGTGATAGGTGTGAGAGGTGTGAGAGGTGTGATAGGTGTGATAGGTGTGAGAGGTGTGATAGGTGTGAGAGGTGTGATAGGTGTGAGAGGAGTGATAGGTGTGAGAGGTGTGATAGGTGTGAGAGGTGTGATAGGTGTGAGAGGTGTGAGAGGTGTGATAGGTGTGAGAGGTGTTAGAGGTGTGATAGGTGTGAGAGGTGTGATAGGTGTGAGAGGTGTGATAGGTGTGATAGGTGTGATAGGTGTGATAGGTGTGAGAGGTGTGAGAGGTGTGAGAGGTGTGATAGGTGTGATAGGTGGGATCGGTGTGATAGGTGTGAGAGGTGTGATAGGTGTGAGAGGTGTGATAGGTGTGATAGGTGTGATAGGTGGGATCGGTGTGAGAGGTGTGATGGGTGTGAGAGGTGTGAGAGGTGTGATAGGTGTGATAGGTGTGATAGGTGGGATAGGTGGGATATGTGTGATAGGTGTGAGAGGTGTGATAGGTGTGATAGGTGTGAGAGGTGTGATAGGTGTGAGAGGTGTGATAGGTGTGAGAGGTGTGATAGGTGTGAGAGGTGTGATAGGTGTGATAGGTGTGAGAGGTGTGAGAGGTGTGATAGGTGTGAGAGGTGTGATATGTGTGATAGGTGTGATAGGTGTGAGAGGAGTGATAGGTGTGAGAGGTGTGATAGGTGTGAGAGGTGTGATAGGTGGGATCGTTGTGAGAGGTGTGATAGGTGTGAGAGGTGTGAGAGGTGTGATAGGTGGGATAGGTGGGATAGGTGTGAGAGGTGTGATAGGTGTGATAGGTGTGAGAGGTGTGATAGGTGTGAGAGGTGTGATATGTGTGATAGGTGTGATAGGTGTGATAGGTGTGAGAGGTGTGATAGGTGTGAGAGGTGTGAGAGGAGTGATAGGTGTGAGAGGTGTGAGAGGAGTGATAGGTGTGAGAGGCGTGATAGGTGTGAGAGGTGTGATAGGTGTGATAGGTGTGAGAGGTGTGATAGGTGTGATAGGTGGGATCGGTGTGAGAGGTGTGATAGGTGTGATAGGTGTGAGAGGTGTGATAGGTGTGAGAGGTGTGATAGGTGTGAGAGGTGTGATAGGTGTGAGAGGTGTGATAGGTGTGAGAGGTGTGAGAGGTGTGATAGGTGTGATAGGTGTGAGAGGTGTGATAGGTGTGAGAGGTGTGATAGGTGTGAGAGGAGTGATAGGTGTGAGAGGTGTGATAGGTGTGAGAGGTGTGATAGGTGTGAGAGGTGTGAGAGGTGTGATAGGTGTGAGAGGTGTTAGAGGTGTGATAGGTGTGAGAGGTGTGATAGGTGTGAGAGGTGTGATAGGTGTGATAGGTGTGATAGGTGTGAGAGGTGTGAGAGGTGTGAGAGGTGTGATAGGTGTGATAGGTGGGATCGGTGTGATAGGTGTGAGAGGTGTGATAGGTGTGAGAGGTGTGATAGGTGTGATAGGTGTGATAGGTGGGATCGGTGTGAGAGGTGTGATGGGTGTGAGAGGTGTGAGAGGTGTGATAGGTGTGATAGGTGTGATAGGTGGGATAGGTGGGATATGTGTGATAGGTGTGAGAGGTGTGATAGGTGTGATAGGTGTGAGAGGTGTGATAGGTGTGAGAGGTGTGATAGGTGTGAGAGGTGTGATAGGTGTGAGAGGTGTGATAGGTGTGATAGGTGTGAGAGGTGTGAGAGGTGTGATAGGTGTGAGAGGTGTGATATGTGTGATAGGTGTGATAGGTGTGATAGGTGTGATAGGTGTGAGAGGTGTGATAGGTGTGAGAGGTGTGATAGGTGTGAGAGGAGTGATAGGTGTGAGAGGCGTGATAGGTGTGAGAGGTGTGATAGGTGTGATAGGTGTGAGAGGTGTGATAGGTGTGATAGGTGGGATCGGTGTGAGAGGTGTGAGAGGTGTGATAGGTGTGATAGGTGTGAGAGGTGTGATAGGTGTGATAGGTGTGAGAGGTGTGAGAGGTGTGATAGGTGTGATAGGTGTGAGAGGTGTGATAGGTGTGAGAGGTGTGATAGGTGTGAGAGGTGTGATAGGTGTGAGAGGTGTGAGAGGTGTGATAGGTGTGAGAGGTGTTAGAGGTGTGAGAGGTGTGATAGGTGTGAGAGGTGTGATAGGTGTGATAGGTGTGATAGGTGTGAGAGGTGTGATAGGTGTGAGAGGTGTGAGAGGTGTGATAGGTGTGAGAGGTGTGATAGGTGTGATAAGTGTGATAGGTGGGATCGGTGTGATAGGTGTGAGAGGTGTGATAGGTGTGAGAGGTGTGATAGGTGTGATAGGTGTGATAGGTGGGATCGGTGTGAGAGGTGTGATAGGTGTGACAGGTGTGAGAGGTGTGATAGGTGTGATAGGTGGGATAGGTGGGATATGTGTGATAGGTGTGAGAGGTGTGATAGGTGTGATAGGTGTGATAGGTGTGAGAGGTGTGATAGGTGTGAGAGGTGTGATAGGTGTGATAGGCGTGATAGGTGTGAGAGGTGTGATAGGTGTGATAGGTGTGAGAGGTGTGATAGGTGTGAGAGGTGTGATAGGTGTGAGAGGCATGATAGGCGTGAGAGGTGTGATAGGTGTGATAGGTGTGATAGGTGTGATAGGTGGGATCGGTGTGAGAGGTGTGAGAGGTGTGAGGGGTGTGATAGGTGTGAGAGGTGTGATAGGTGTGAGAGGTGTGATAGGTGTGAGAGGTGTGATAGGTGTGATAGGTGTGAGAGGTGTGAGAGGTGTGAGAGGTGTGATAGGTGTGAGAGGTGTGATAGGTGTAATAGGTGTGAGAGGTGTGATAGGTGTGAGAGGTGTGAGAGGTGTGAGAGGTGTGATAGGTGTGATAGGTGTGAGAGGAGTGATAGGTGTGAGAGGTGTGATAGGTGTGAGAGGTGTGATAGGTGTGATAGGTGGGATCGGTGTGAGAGGTGTGCTAGGTGTGAGAGGTGTGATAGGTGTGATAGGTGTGAGAGGTGTGATAGGTGTGAGAGGTGTGATAGGTGTGAGAGGAGTGATAGGTGTGAGAGGCATGATAGGCGTGAGAGGTGTGATAGGTGTGATAGGTGTGATAGGTGGGATCGGTGTGAGAGGTGTGAGAGGTGTGAGGGGTGTGATAGGTGTGAGAGGTGTGATAGGTGTGAGAGGTGTGATAGGTGTGAGAGGTGTGATAGGTGTGAGAGGTGTGATAGGTGTGAGAGGTGTGAGAGGTGTGATAGGTGTGAGAGGTGTGATAGGTGTAATAGGTGTGAGAGGTGTGATAGGTGTGAGAGGTGTGAGAGGTGTGAGAGGTGTGATAGGTGTGATAGGTGTGATAGGTGTGATAGGTGTGAGAGGAGTGATAGGTGTGAGAGGTGTGATAGGTGTGATAGGTGTGATAGGTGGGATCGGTGTGAGAGGTGTGCTAGGTGTGAGAGGTGTGAGAGGTGTGAGAGGTGTGATAGGTGTGAGAGGTGTGATAGGTGTGAGAGGTGTGATAGGTGTGATAGGTGTGAGAGGTGTGATAGGTGTGATAGGTGTGAGAGGTGTGAGAGGTGTGATAGGTGTGAGAGGTGTGATAGGTGGGATCGGTGTGATAGGTGTGAGAGGTGTGATAGGTGTGAGAGGTGTGATAGGTGTGATAGGTGTGATAGGTGTGATAGGTGTGAGAGGTGTGATAGGTGTGATAGGTGTGATAGGTGTGAGAGGTGTGATAGGTGTGAGAGGTGTGATAGGTGTGAGAGGTGTGATAGGTGTGATAGGTGTAATAGGTGGGATCGGTGTGAGAGGTGTGAGAGGTGTGATAGGTGTGAGAGGTGTGAGAGGTGTGATAGGTGTGAGAGGTGTGATAGGTGTGAGAGGTGTGATAGGTGTGAGAGGTGTGATAGGTGTGATAGGTGTGAGAGGTGTGATAGGTGGGATCTGTGTGAGAGGTGTGAGAGGTGTGATAGGTGTGAGAGGTGGGTTAGGTGTGAGAGGTGTGATAGGTGTGAGAGGTGTGATAGGTGTGATAGGTGTGAGAGGTGTGATAGGTGTGAGAGGTGTGATAGGTGTGATAGGTGGGATTGGTGTGAGAGGTGTGATAGGTGTGATAGGTGTGAGAGGTGTGATAGGTGTGATAGGTGTGAGAGGAGTGATAGGTGTGAGAGGTGTGATAGGTGTGATAGGTGTGAGAGGTGTGATAGGTGTGATAGGTGTGATAGGTGGGATCGGTGTGAGAGGTGTGATAGGTGTGAGAGGTGTGAGAGGTGTGATAGGTGTGATAGGTGGGATAGGTGGGATAGGTGGGATCTGTGTGAGAGGTGTGAGAGGTGTGATAGGTGTGAGAGGTGGGTTAGGTGTGAGAGGTGTGATAGGTGTGAGAGGTGTGATAGGTGTGATAGGTGTGAGAGGTGTGATAGGTGTGAGAGGTGTGATAGGTGTGATAGGTGGGATTGGTGTGAGAGGTGTGATAGGTGTGATAGGTGTGAGAGGTGTGATAGGTGTGATAGGTGTGAGAGGAGTGATAGGTGTGAGAGGTGTGATAGGTGTGATAGGTGTGAGAGGTGTGATAGGTGTGATAGGTGTGATAGGTGGGATCGGTGTGAGAGGTGTGATAGGTGTGAGAGGTGTGAGAGGTGTGATAGGTGTGATAGGTGGGATAGGTGGGATATGTGTGATAGGTGTGATATGTGTGAGAGGTGTGATAGGTGTGATAGGTGTGAGAGGTGTCATAGGTGTGAGAGGTGTGATAGGTGTGATAGGTGTGAGTGGTGTGAGTGGTGTCATAGGTTTGAGAGGAGTGATAGGTGTGAGAGGAGTGATAGGTGTGAGAGGCGTGATAGTTGTGAGAGGTGTGATAGGTGTGATATGTGTGATAGGTGTGAGAGGTGTTATAGGTGTGATAGGTGTGTTAGGTGGGATCGGTGTGAGAGGTGTGATAGGTGTGAGATGTGTGATAGGTGTGATAGGTGTGAGAGGTGTGATAGGTGTGATAGGTGTGAGAGGTATGAGAGGTGTGATAGGTGTGAGAGGTGTGAGAGGTGTGATAGGTGTGAGAGGTGTGATAGGTGTGAGAGGTGTGATATGTGTGATAGGTGTGAGAGGTGTGATAGGTGTGAGAGGTATGAGAGGTGTGATAGGTGTGAGAGGTGTGATAGGTGTGAGAGGAGTGATAGGTGTGATAGGTGTGATCGGTGTGAGAGGAGTGATAGGTGTGAGAGGTGTGATAGGTGTGAGAGGTGTGATAGGTGTGATAGGTGTGATAGGTGGGATCGGTGTGAGAGGTGTGATAGGTGTGAGAGGTATGAGAGGTGTGATAGGTGTGATAGGTGGGATCGGTGTGAGAGGTGTGAGAGGTGTGAGGGGTGTGATAGGTGTGAGAGGTGTGATAGGTGTGATAGGTGGGATCGGTGTGAGAGGTGTGATAGGTGTGAGAGGTGTGAGAGGTGTGATAGGTGTGATAGGTGGGATAGGTGGGATAGGTGTGAGAGGTGTGATAGGTGTGATAGGTGTAATAGGTGGGATCGGTGTGAGAGGTGTGAGAGGTGTGAGAGGTGTGATAGGTGTGAGAGGTGTGATAGATGTGAGAGGTGTGATAGGTGTGATAGGTGTGAGAGGTGTGAGAGGTGTGATAGGTGTGATAGGTGTGATAGGTGTGATAGGTGGGATCGGTGTGAGAGGTGTGAGAGGTGTGATAGGTGTGAGAGGTGGGTTAGGTGTGAGAGGTGTGATAGGTGTGAGAGGTGTGATAGGTGTGATAGGTGTGAGAGGTGTGATAGGTGTGAGAGGTGTGATAGGTGGGATCGGTGTGAGAGGTGTGATAGGTGTGAGAGGTGTGAGAGGTGTGATAGGTGTGAGAGGTGTGATAGGTGTGAGAGGAGTGATAGGTGTGAGAGGTGTGATAGGTGTGAGAGGTGTGATAGGTGTGATAGGTGGGAACGGTGTGATAGGTGTGAGAGGTGTGAGAGGTGTGATAGGTGGGATAGGTGTGATAGGTGTGAGAGGTGTGATAGGTGTGATAGGTGTGAGAGGTGTCATAGGTGTGAGAGGTGTGATAGGTGTGATAGGTGTGATAGGTGTGAGTGGTGTCATAGGTTTGAGAGGAGTGATAGGTGTGAGAGGAGTGATAGGTGTGAGAGGCGTGATAGGTGTGAGAGGTGTGATAGGTGTGATAGGTGTGATAGGTGTGAGAGGTGTTATAGGTGTGATAGGTGTGTTAGGTGGGATCGGTGTGAGAGGTGTGAGAGGTGTGAGAGGTGTGATAGGTGTGAGATGTGTGATAGGTGTGAGAGGTGTGATAGGTGTGATAGGTGTGAGAGGTATGAGAGGTGTGAGAGGTGTGAGAGGTGTGATAGGTGTGAGAGGTGTGATAGGTGTGATAGGTGTGAGAGGTGTGATAGGTGTGAGAGGTATGAGAGGTGTGATAGGTGTGAGAGGTGTGATAGGTGAGAGGAGTGATAGGTGTGATAGGTGTGATAGGTGGGATCGGTGTGAGAGGTGTGATAGGTGTGAGAGGAGTGATAGGTGTGAGAGGTGTGATAGGTGTGAGAGGTGTGGTAGGTGTGATAGGTGTGATAGGTGGGATCGGTGTGATAGGTGTGAGAGGTGTGAGAGGTGTGATAGGTGGGATCGGTGTGAGAGGTGTGATAGGTGTGATAGGTGTGAGAGGTGTGATAGGTGTGAGAGGTGTGATAGGTTTGAGAGGTGTGATAGGTGTGAGAGGTGTGATAGGTGTGAGAGGTGTGATAGGTGTGAGAGGTGTGAGAGGTGTGATAGGTGTGATAGGTGTGAGAGGTGTGATAGGTGTGAGAGGTGTGATAGGTGTGAGAGGAGTGATAGGTGTGAGAGGTGTGATAGGTGTGAGAGGTGTGATAGGTGTGATAGGTGTGAGAGGTGTGATAGGTGTGAGGTGAGAGGTGTGATAGGTGTGAGAGGTGTGATAGGTGTGATAGGTGTGAGAGGTGTGAGAGGTGTGATATGTGTGAGAGGTGTGATAGGTGGGATCGGTGTGATAGGTGTGAGAGGTGTGATAGGTGTGAGAGGTGTGATAGGTGTGATAGGTGTGATAGGTGGGATCGGTGTGATAGGTGTGAGATGTGTGATAGGTGTGATAGGTGTGATAGGTGGGATATGTGTGATAGGTGTGAGAGGTGTGATAGGTGTGATAGGTGTGAGAGGTGTGATAGGTGTGATAGGTGTGAGAGGAGTGATATGTGTGAGAGGCATGATAGGCGTGAGAGGTGTGATAGGTGTGAGAGGTGTGATAGGTGTGATAGGTGGGATCGGTGTGAGAGGTGTGAGAGGTGTGAGGGGTGTGATAGGTGTGATAGGTGTGAGAGGTGTGATAGGTGTGAGAGGTGTGAGAGGTGTGATAGGTGTGATAGGTGTGAGAGGTGTGATAGGTGTGAGAGGTGTGATAGGTGTGAGAGGTGTGATAGGTGTGAGAGGTGTGAGAGGTGTGAGAGGTGTGATAGTTGTGATAGTTGTGAGAGGTGTGATAGGTGTGATAGGTGTGAGAGGAGTGATAGGTGTGAGAGGTGTGATAGGTGTGATAGGTGGGATCGGTGTGAGAGGTGTGCTAGGTGTGAGAGGTGTGAGAGGTGTGAGAGGTGTGATAGGTGTGAGAGGTGTGATAGGTGTGATAGGTGTGATAGGTGTGAGAGGTGTGAGAGGTGTGATAGGTGTGAGAGGTGTGATAGGTGTGAGAGGTGTGATAGGTGTGAGAGGTGTGATAGGTGTGAGAGGTGTGAGAGGTGTGATAGGTGTGATAGGTGTGATAGGTGTGAGAGGTGTGAGAGGTGTGAGAGGTGTGAGAGGTGTGATAGGTGTGATAGGTGTGAGAGGTGTGATAGGTGTGAGAGGTGTGAGAGGTGTGAGAGGTGTGAGAGGTGTGAGAGGTGTGATAGGTGTGAGAGGTGTGATAGGTGTGATAGGTGGGATCGGTGTGAGAGGTGTGAGAGGTGTGATAGGTGTGAGAGGTGGGTTAGGTGTGAGAGGTGTGATAGGTGGGATCGGTGTGAGAGGTGTGAGAGGTGTGAGAGGTGTGATAGGTGTGAGAGGTGGGTTAGGTGTGAGAGGTGTGATAGGTGTGAGAGGTGTGATAGGTGTGATAGGTGTGAGAGGTGTGATAGGTGTGAGAGGTGTGATAGGTGTGATAGGTGGGATCGGTGTGAGAGGTGTGATAGGTGTGATAGGTGTGAGAGGTGTGATAGGTGTGAGAGGTGTGATAGGTGTGAGAGGAGTGATAGGTGTGAGAGGTGTGATAGGTGTGATAGGTGTGATAGGTGTGATAGGTGGGATCGGTGTGAGAGGTGTGATAGGTGTGAGAGGTGTGAGAGGTGTGAGAGGTGTGATAGGTGTGATAGGTGTGATAGGTGTGTGAGGTGTGATAGGTGTGATAGGTGTGATAGGTGTGAGAGGTGTGATAGGTGTGATAGGTGTGAGAGGTGTCATAGGTGTGAGAGGTGTGATAGGTGTGATAGGTGTGATAGGTGTGTTAGGTGTGAGTGGTGTCATAGGTGTGAGAGGCGTGATAGGTGTGATAGGTGTGATAGGTGTGATAGGTGTGAGAGGTGTTATAGGTGTGATAGGTGTGTTAGGTGGGATCGGTGTGAGAGGTGTGAGAGGTGTGATAGGTGTGAGAGGTGTGATAGGTGTGAGAGGTATGATAGGTGTGATAGGTGTGAGAGGTGTGATAGGTGTGATAGGTGTGAGAGGTATGAGAGGTGTGATAGGTGTGAGAGGTGTGATAGGTGTGAGAGGAGTGATAGGTGTGATAGGTGTGATAGGTGTGATAGGTGGGATCGGTGTGATAGGTGTGAGAGGAGTGATAGGTGTGAGAGGTGTGATAGGTGTGAGAGGTGTGATAGGTGTGATAGGTGGGATCGGTGCGAGAGGTGTGATAGGTGTGAGAGGTGTGAGGTGAGAGGTGTGATAGGTGTGAGAGGTGTGATAGGTGTGATAGGTGTGATAGGTGTGAGAGGTGTGATAGGTGTGAGAGGTGTGATAGGTGTGAGAGGTGTGATAGGTGTGATAGGTGTGATAGGTGGGATCGGTGTGATAGGTGTGAGAGGTGTGATAGGTGTGAGAGGTGTGATAGGTGTGATAGGTGGGATCGGTGTGATAGGTGTGAGATGTGTGATAGGTGTGATAGGTGGGATAGGTGGGATATGTGTGATAGGTGTGAGAGGTGTGATAGGTGTGATAGGTGTGAGAGGTGTGATAGGTGTGATAGGTGTGAGAGGAGTGATAGGTGTGAGAGGCATGATAGGCGTGAGAGGTGTGATAGGTGTGATATGTGTGAGAGGTGTGATAGGTGTGATAGGTGGGATCGGTGTGAGAGGTGTGAGAGGTGTGAGGGGTGTGATAGGTGTGAGAGGTGTGATAGGTGTGAGAGGTGTGATAGGTGTGAGAGGTGTGATAGGTGTGATAGGTGTGAGAGGTGTGATAGGTGTGAGAGGTGTGATAGGTGTGAGAGGTGTGATAGGTGTAATAGGTGTGAGAGGTGTGATAGGTGTGAGAGGTGTGATAGGTGTGATAGGTGTGAGAGGTGTGATAGGTGTGAGAGGAGTGATAGGTGTGAGAGGTGTGATAGGTGTGATAGGTGGGATCAGTGTGAGAGGTGTGCTAGGTGTGAGAGGTGTGAGAGGTGTGATAGGTGTGAGAGGTGTGATAGGTGTGAGAGGTGTGATAGGTGTGATAGGTGTGAGAGGTGTGATAGGTGTGATAGGTGTGAGAGGTGTGAGAGGTGTGATAGGTGTGAGAGGTGTGATAGGTGGGATCGGTGTGATAGGTGTGAGAGGTGTGATAGGTGTGAGAGGTGTGATAGGTGTGAGAGGTGTGATAGGTGTGATAGGTGTGAGAGGTGTGATAGGTGTGAGAGGTGTGAGAGGTGTGAGAGGTGTGATAGGTGTGAGAGGTGTGAGAGGTGTGAGAGGTGTGATAGGTGTGAGAGGTGTGATAGGTGTGATAGGTGTAATAGGTGGGATCGGTGTGATAGGTGTGAGAGGTGTGAGAGGTGTGATAGGTGTGAGAGGTGTGATAGGTGTGATAGGTGTGATAGGTGTGAGAGGTGTGATAGGTGTGAGAGGTGTGATAGGTGTGATAGGTGTGAGAGGTGTGAGAGGTGTGATAGGTGTGAGAGGTGTGAGAGGTATGAGAGGTGTGATAGGTGTGATAGGTGTGAGATGTGTGATAGGTGTGAGAGGAGTGATAGGTGTGATAGGTGTGATCGGTGTGAGAGGTGTGAGAGGAGTGATAGGTGTGAGAGGTGTGATAGGTGTGAGAGGTGTGATAGGTGTGATAGGTGTGATAGGTGGGATCGGTGTGAGAGGTGTGATAGGTGTGAGAGGTGTGATAGGTGTTATAGGTGTGAGAGGTGTAATAGGTGTGAGAGGTGTGATAGGTGTGATAGGTGTGAGAGGTGTGATAGGTGTGAGAGGTGTGAGAGGTGTGATAGGTGTGATAGGTGGGAATCGGTGTGAGAGGTGTGAGAGGTGTGAGAGGTGTGAGAGGTGTGATAGGTGTGATTGGTGGGATAGGTGTGATAGGTGTGAGAGGTGTGATAGGTGTGATAGGTGTGATAGGTGTGGGAGGTGTGATAGGTGTGATAGGTGTGATAGGTGTGAGAGGTGTGATAGGTGTGAGAGGTGTGATAGGTGTGAGAGGAGTGATAGGTGTGAGAGGCGTGATAGGTGTGAGAGGTGTGATAGGTGGGATCGGTGTGAGAGGTGTGATAGGTGTGAGAGGAGTGATAGGTGTGAGAGGTGTGATAGGTGTGAGAGGTGTGATAGGTGTGATAGGTGTGATAGGTGGGATCGGTGTGAGAGGTGTGATAGGTGTGAGAGGTGTGAGAGGTGTGATAGGTGTGATAGGTGGGATCGGTGTGAGAGGTGTGATAGGTGTGATAGGTGGGATCGGTGTGAGAGGTGTGATAGGTGTGAGAGGTGTTAGCTTTTTTATGGGTTTTCTTGCTAATGTCCTGTCATGCCTCCGGTCTAGCGGATACGGTGACGCGTCATACAGGAGTCATACAGGCATACATGCATATTTTTTTATTATTTTTTTTTATTTATCCTTTATTTATCCAGGAATGTCCCATTGAGATACAAGATCTCTTCTTCCAGGGAGTCCTGACCAACACAGCACACAACAAGTTTCAACATAAAACAGGGCATTAAACAAAAAACATACAATTCAAATATAAATACAGAGGGTCATTTGTGCAGTGGCAAGGAGCATAATCACATCAACAATAGCATCAGGTAAAACAGTTACATGTTTCATAAAGGGCTAATCGTAGCATACCTTTAAAAGCATTCACAGTAGGAAGTGCCTGTAGACAAAGTTTCACTTGCAGCGTATTCCATAAAAAGGGAGCATAGTTGCATAATTTTTATAGCATGTTCTCAATGAAGATATGACCTGTGCCTGTATGCTAGCATGATATGGTTGGTATCTATGACCTGTGCCTGTATAATGACATGGTTGGTATCTATGACCTGTGCCTGTATGCTAGCATGACACGGTTGGTATCTATGACCTGTGTCTGTATGCTAGCATGACATGGTTGGTATCTATGACCTGTGCCTGTATGCTAGCATGACATGGTTGGTATCTATGACCTGTGCCTGTATGCTAGCATGACACGGTTGGTATCTATGACCTGTGCCTGTATGCTAGCATGACATGGTTGGTATCTATGACCTGTGCCTGTATGCTAGCATGACATGGTTGGTATCTATGACCTGTGCCTGTATGCTAGCATGACATGGTTGGTATCTATGACCTGTGCCTGTATAGCATGACACGGTTGGTATCTATGACTTGTGCCTGTATGCTAGCATGACATGGTTGGTATCTATGACCTGTGCCTGTATGCTAGCATGACATGGTTGGTATCTATGACCTGTGCCTGTATGCTAGCATGACATGGTTGGTATCTATGACCTGTGCCTGTATGCTAGCATGACATGGTTGGTATCTATGACCTGTGCCTGTATGCTATACATGACATGGTTGGTATCT
>NC_140169.1:84031845-84059345 GCF_963971535.1 Notolepis coatsorum
AGTTTAGTTATAGTTAATGGCTGTTCAGTATAATTAAGCTAACTCGGTCTCCATTGTCTTCTTAAACAACTGCCTGCATGCATGCTGTGTGCAATTAAAACATTATGGCACACCGAAATGATGCATGGTTGTTTCATGCAAAATATTAAGAGTTCGATATTGGGTCAAGTGCAAGTGTGAGTTATAGTGCAGGTAAAGATGGCGTCGCCCTCGTGCGTGCATCATGCATGGTGCATGTCAAGCCGCATCTCCATTTTAGGTTTGTTTGCACATTCTGTCCTATTATCGGGTTTGAGGGAGAGGGGTTATATTGGTTGAGTGTCATGCAGGCGCCGCGTCCTCATTGCATGCATGGTCGAAGCCACATATCTCCATTTCTTTGAGCTTGTAAATTGATGTTTGTAATAGATATATATTCTTGACAAAAGGAGGTTTGAGAGAGATATTAATTCACTCTCTCATTCATCTCCGCTCTCTCTCTACCTCCCTCTCTCTCTATCTCCTCTCTCTATCTCCTCTCTCTCGCTATCCTGTGCTCTCTCTCTATCTCCTTCTGATTGATGGTTAAACATTCAAACTGTGAAAATTATGATCATGTTTTTGTAAGCTAATAGTATGAACTTGTTATATTGAGTTGTAAGTTATTCTGGTATATGTTTCATGGAGGTCTAAACGTTGTATTTTTTCCCTTGCCTTTCAGGTAGCAAGTGCTGCTGGGAAATATTCAAATGAGCCAAACAGTAAGCTGATTATTTGTAAATATAAAAACATATTTGTGAGATGGGACTGTATCGTTGAGACCAGAACATAGTTTATTAATCTGTTTCCACAGAGCTCAGTTTTTTCTCATAGTTCCAATATGGTAGTCTGGCAGTGTAAATTGTGTGCAGCTTCTTTGACTTCTAGAATACAGTTATTTAAACACTACAGACTGCAACACAGCCACTTTTCCAGAGTCAGTCCTCTTCCATGCCTCCATACTGATTGTATCTGTAAATGTAAGACGCTAAATGCATTGAGTACTCATTTGTCAAGATATCATACTGCACAACTTAGCAGTAGACCAGAACAGAGTCAGAGCCCTGTGGTAATAAAATGCCCTTTGTGTGCATTTCGGGAACCCTTTTCTGAATCAATTTTCTTAAGTCATCTCAGAAAGCATTTAAAAAATAATGAAACAGTGACATGCCCATATAAGGATTGTAGCTATAGCACAAATGTTTACTCTTCATTCAATTGCCATAAAAGCAGAGAACACCAATTAAGTCTTGCATCAGACTTAAAAGCTGTCGTTGTTGAGGATCCCCAAGACAGGATTTCTGAGGTCACTAGTGATTAGCATGAAGAATGTCCAGGCCAGAGCATAGAAGTGGTGGATGATGATGATCAATGTGACACTGACAATCAAAGAAATCAACTTAAAATGAACGTATCTTCCTTGTTCCTAAAGATGCAGGCTATCCTCCATGTCTCAAACACAGCTATTCAAGAAATAGTAGACCACTTGAATCAGGTCTTCTCCTTATCTCAGCCATTGATCAAGGAGTCAGTTAATGACATATTGCAGAGAAATGGTCACAATATTGCAGAACCTACACTGGATGAAGTTGTTGACGCTGTCATGAACTGCAATGTTCTGTCTACATCTACCTCTGAAGGTGCAGAGTTGTGTTCAACCAAGCGCAGAAAAAGCTTTATGGAGCGCAACTATCCATGTGTAATGCCAGTAGAGTATCAGTTGGAGCAACCAGGACATACCAGCATGTATGTTCCCATCCTTTCAATGATTCAAGAGTTGTTTAAAAACACAGACATCCTTGACAAGATTACAGAACCAAATACTACATCTGGTCAATATGTGTCATGCTCTGATGGCTCCCATTTCCTTGAAAATGAGTTACTGTCAACATGGAATCTCATCCTACCACTTCAGCTATATATAGATGATCTGGAAATTGCCAATCCGCTTGGCACATCACGTAAAATTCACAAACTTTGTGCTATATATTGGGTCCTTGCCAATGTGCCACCAAAATACCGATCAGCATTACACGCTATACAGCTGGCAATGCTGGTAAAAGTGACAGACCTCCGTAGGTATGGATATGCAGCTGTACTTGCTCCATTGCTGCGTGATGTTCATACTCTGGAACAAGATGGTGTTTTCATTGAAAGAGTTTGTCAGAATGTCAAAGGCACAATCTGGTGTGTTTCTGCCGACAATCTGGACGCTCATGGATTCGTTGGCTTTGTGGAGTCATTTAGAGCAGGCTATGTTTTCAGATTCTGTCTGGCCACAAGTGAACAGTTTCAAACAACTGAAGTCAGAGAGGGAGAGTTTTCTCAGAGAACCAAAGTCAGCCATGACCTGCATGGACAAACTGCACATGACACTTCGAGCAGCCATTTTGGTGTTAAAGGTGGCTGTGTCTTACGTGAATCCCTGAATTACTTTCATACAATCACAGGATTTCCCCCAGATATACTTCACAATCTTCTGGAAGGTATGGTTCCCGTGGAGCTTTCTCTCTGTGTTAAAGAGATGATTCGGCGAAAAGTACTTCACTTGATTTGAACCAAAAGATTGCATCATTCCCGTATCAGCACGCTGATAAAGTGGATAGACCTCACCCAATTCCCCAAACATTTGTTTCTCGAGGAACAATAGGAGGCAATGGGCATGAAAATGCCACTCTGCTCCGACTGCTTCCATTACTTGTAGGCAGTGTAGTACCAGTGAGTGATGCAGCATGGGCAGTTTTGATGGAGCTGAAAGAGGTGCTAGAGTTAGCATTGTGCCCATCATATACTGATGAAACCTTAGACTATTTTCAGTGCAAAATCAGTGATCATAGACAGGTACTATTAGAGGTTTTCCCTGCAGTTAAACTCCGTCCTAAACATCACTTTGTGGAGCATTATCCCGCTCTAGTTAAGTGCTTTGGACCCCTGCTGCATGTTTGGACCATGCGATTTGAGGCCAAGCACCGCTTTTTCAAAAGAGTGGTGCATGACACTCAAAACTTCAAAAATATCTTGAAGACGATGGCAATCAGACACCAACACATGATGGCATATCATCTTGCTTCACCATCATATTTCTAAATCCAAAAACCCAGGCATCCAGGGTTGACTCTGTTCTGGTTTCATCTCTACCAGCAGTAGCTCAGGTACACATTAGAGGACACACAGTTAGTGACACAATCTACCAGACATCAAAGGTAACCATTGATGGCACAGACTATGTCTGTGGAATGTTTCTCTCCGTCAGAGTCAGTGGTGGACTGTCTACATTTAGCCAAATAGAACAGATCTACCTTGTGAATAACGAGGTTTCTTTTCTGTGTCGAGACTATGACTCCTGGTATATAGAACATCTTAGGTCCTATGAGCTGTCAACCACACAACCACATCTGTCCATCTACCTACAGTCTGGTCTCAATGATACAGTCCCACTCTCAGCATACAAGATCGATGGTCTGCTGCTGCTGACTCCCAAGCGATTCATTCAAGTGAAACGGAACTGAGTCCAGCTAATGGTGAATAGTTATTTTATTAATCAATTATTGTGTCTTTATTCACTTGTTGTGTAATTGACCAGTTCATATTCTGTATAAGTTCATATTCTGTATATGTTAATAATGACGCTTTCTGTGTTGTGTTTCAGACTCCTCCTTAGGTCCTTGAGCTGCTGTCTGTCGACCACATCTGTCCACTGTCCATCTACAGTCTGGTCGCAACGATACAGTCCCACTCTCAGCATACAAGATCGATGGTCTGCTGCTGCTGCTGACTCCCAAGCGATTCATTCAAGTGAAACGGAAGGTGAATAGTTATTTTATTAATCAATTATTGTGTCTTTATTCACTCATTGTGTAATTGACCAGTTCATATTCTGTATAAGTTCATATTCTGTATATGTTAATAATGACGCTTTCTGTGTTGTGTTTCAGACTCCTCCTTAGGTCCTTGAGCTGCTGTCTGTCGACCACATCTGTCCACTGTCCATCTACAGTCTGGTCGCAACGATACAGTCCCACTCTCAGCATACAAGATCGATGGTCTGCTGCTGCTGCTGACTCCCAAGCGATTCATTCAAGTGAAACGGAAGGTGAATAGTTATTTTATTAATCAATTATTGTGTCTTTATTCACTCGTTGTGTAATTGACCAGTTCATATTCTGTATAAGTTCATATTTTGTATATGTTAATAATGACGCTTTCTGTGTTGTCTTTCAGACTCCTCCTTAGGTCCTTGAGCTGCTGTCTGTCGACCACATCTGTCCACTGTCCATCTACAGTCTGGTCGCAACGATACAGTCCCACTCTCAGCATACAAGATCGATGGTCTGCTGCTGCTGCTGACTCCCAAGCGATTCATTCAAGTGAAACGGAAGGTGAATAGTTATTTTATTAATCAATTATTGTGTCTTTATTCACTCATTGTGTAATTGACCAGTTCATATTCTGTATAAGTTCATATTCTGTATATGTTAATAATGACGCTTTCTGTGTTGTGTTTCAGACTCCTCCTTAGGTCCTTGAGCTGCTGTCTGTCGACCACATCTGTCCACCTACAGTCTGGTCGCAACGATACAGTCCCACTCTCAGCATACAAGATCGATGGTCTGCTGCTGCTGCTGACTCCCAAGCGATTCATTCAAGTGAAACGGAAGGTGAATAGTTATTTTATTAATCAATTATTGTGTCTTTATTCACTCGTTGTGTAATTGACCAGTTCATATTCTGTATAAGTTCATATTCTGTATATGTTAATAATGACGCTTTCTGTGTTGTGTTTCAGACTCCTCCTTAGGTCCTTGAGCTGCTGTCTGTCGACCACATCTGTCCACTGTCCATCTACAGTCTGGTCGCAACGATACAGTCCCACTCTCAGCATACAAGATCGATGGTCTGCTGCTGCTGCTGACTCCCAAGCGATTCATTCAAGTTTCCATAGTACAATGGCAGCTGCCTCCCCACAACCCATGATCCTTCGTGTTGTTGAGACAGACCGGGCTAGAAAATTTAAACTCAGTTCACGACCCGCCTCTGTTGATGCACTGATCACGATTATAAAAGAACAGTTGGAAATAGACCTTGACTTCAGTTTGCTGTATGAAGATCCAGACTTTGATGGGAAACTTACTTCCCTTGATGACATTACGGAATTGCCACAAAAAGCTGTTGTGCACATTTCACTTTCGACTCCAGCTCTCTCGCATCTACTGATATACTTTCAGATATGTCATCTCCAGAATGTCTAAGCAGATGGCCTCCAGGTCCTTTTCCAGTTCCTACATTTGCATTCGATGTTGAGCTGAAACTTAGAGACGGAAACAACGAATTTGAGAAGAACAAGAGACACCTTAAGTTGACAAGAGACCTAAAGCACGACATCTTAGAAAAGCTTGCATCTACAATGTATGCTTTCAAGGCTTATCCAAGTGATAAAGAGATAGCAGTGGCTTCTGCGGCTCTTGTCGCCAAACATCCCTGCTTGAAGGAAGCAGGATCTGAGACCGGCTGCAATGGATGGAAGAACAGCATCAAATTCAAGATGGGCAATTTCAGGAACAAGCTGAGACGGGCAGGATGTGAGGAGGTCACTGTAAATGCTGGAAAGAGGTAGAAGCAATCCTGATGGCGAACCTTCACAGTCCAACATTAAAAGACCCAAGCGAGCAGAAGTAAACTTCCTACCCAACTATCCCCAAGGAGAGGATTCCTTGAGGCTTGAGCAGTTGAGGCAGACAATTGCTGAAGAAGTCAAGAAGACTGAGAAGAACCTGCCCCTCATTAGAAAGCTGATGCAGACCACATTTGCCCTGCGCCGACAGACCATAGTGAAGTCCAGCCCACCAGTGAAAGAGCTCATGGACCTCTGGCCTGCTCTCAAAATGGAGTCTGAGGTAATATAGATCAGCCCTCTCTTTCCTGTGTTAACATTTGGCACATTCTGTGTGTTTTAAAGTGAAACTTGTGATTCTTAAGCCTGGTTTATATACTCTAGCGGCGCATCTGCGTGTGTGTTCTGTGCGCCCCTGCGAGCTAGTCATCAGCGACCGATTCCGCAAAGCATGTAATGACATGGTTGACCAGAAATCCCGCCGTCATGCTCTGAAGCCCAAACCAAACAAAGTAAGAGATCCACCAAGTTGAAGTGACTAATTGATGTTGATATACTATATTGTCCTGCTGTTTTTAAATATAGGTGTATGCAGAGTTCCAGCTGATTACCAACCAGAACCTGCCCAACACATTCTACGCTGAGCTTGACCGCCATCTTCCTCGACTGATGACGTTATTCAGACAGAAGGCGTCCAAAACTGGGAACACAGCAGATGCTTTGGCTCACATTTTAAAAATCCACGATGAACAGGTGAATAGATTATTATACATGTCATAGGTCGAACCTCTGTAACATTGAACAGGTTCAATGATTCAAATTAGCTTTTGAATTTTACAATTAGTCCACCATTGTGTTTGCCATTTTTCTGAGTGCATTAAAGATGTGAACATGTTATTTGTGGACATATCTGATTGGACTGTTTAAAATCCGCTTTGTTCAGTAAACATTTCCATATAATACAATTCTTTTTTTCTTCTTAATCTTACATTTTAATAGGAAATCCATGACGTTCACACCAGGCGTACCACTGTTCTCCATGCCCTGCCTGTGTATCTGCATGAGGAAGTCTCTGGATTTTTCAAAACCTGCACAGTGAGTCCGAGTGAAAATAATTTACAGTACAACTGTATATTAAGTGAACAGTTAATCAAAATGCTAAGTATCAGTCTTCCTTCCTTCCAGGTCTCCCTTGTGAAAGAGATATTTGATCTCGACGGGACTAACCTGGTTAAATAAAAATAACCTTCTCACCAAAAAAATTGTTCTAACTAAAATATAAACAACTTACAAACACAACTCCATATACTTAGCTTTGTGCTGCACTTTGTAGAAACCATGGATTTATTTGTGATTATTATGTCTCTTTCATTCCTTCAGGACACGCCTGATGAGCCAGAGCTTCAGGGTGTTGCAGTGGCCCTCCTTACTGTCATCAGTGACCATGATTTATTCACCACGCTTCCGTGAGTCTGCCTCAGGGCAGCTCTGGCTGCAATTGTAGCTTACCACCACCGGTATGACTGTGTATGAACGAATAATGGACTCTGTGAAGCGCTCTGAGTCAGAGCAACAGTCAGTCAGAGAAGAGCGCTATATAAATCCAATCCATTATTATTATTATTATTATGACACAAGTCCAGTTCACTACCAGCCTGTGACAATCTCTGTTGTCATTGAAAGTCACATCATGATCAGCCTCCCCAGATTTGGTGATTCCTTCCTGGTAATGTTTGGACTAATCTATGCACTACCCCAAAGCACTTACCAACACCTCAAAAGTGTGTCTATAGAAACTCATCTGAAATGTCTTGTCATGTCAAAATAATACCTTAAAAAGTTGCTGTACTACTTTGCAGATGTTCAGCCAATAGGTCCAAACTACTCAATGTACCTTGTTCTTTATTTTTTATGTAATATGTTTACATTTGAGAGTTTTACAGTTTTCTTAACCGTCTATAGCTGGCATTATTGTAATTTCATCCAAGTAAGTTTTAGAGTTGAAAGAGTTTATCAGAATCTCAAAGGCAACATCCAAGTCCCAAACGTTTGTTTCTCGAGGAACAATAGGAGGCAATGGGCATAAATGCCACTCTGCTCTGACTGCTTCCATTGCTTGTAGGCAGTGGTAGAGTTAGTGTTCTCAGTACAGAGTACAAGGCGATATACCAGGAGCCATAAACGCAACACAGAAGCGTTATTATTAACATATACAGAATATGAACTTATACAGAATATGAACTGGTCAATTACACAACGAGTGAATAAAGACACAATAATTGATTAATAAAATAACTATTCACCATTAGCTGGACTCAGTTCCGTTTCACTTGAATGAATCGCTTGGGAGTCAGCAGCAGCAGACCATCGATCTTGTATGCTGAGAGTGGGACTGTATCCTTGAGACCTTGTAGGCAGTAGTATACTGCCCTGTCAAGGCTAACCGCAGTAACTTGAAACAAGTAAAAATTTAGTTATGAGTGAAATTGACCTTGTCAATAAATGTTTTATCTTGTGACCAAGTTTCAGATGTTAATGTCGCTCAGTTTTGGAGATATGGGGTTTTAAAAACTGCAGTAACTACAAAATCACACTCAAAACCCAGGCAGACTGCAGTAACTTCCAAACAGTGAAAAATGGCTTTAAAGTGTTTTGACTTGCCATCCAAAATGTGTTATAGGTAAATAGATGATAGTACCCAGATTTAACATGTATTAATGAAGTAATCTTTAGGCATACAAAAATATGACATAATTATTTTAATTAACCCCAAAAAAGCAGATACTGCACTCTGCTGCACGATTTCCTTAAATAATTATACAGGTAATGTACAGGCAAAGTGCAGTAACTTCAAATACAATGTTGTTTTCCCTCCAGCTTTCATAACTTAACCTAGCCATTTTGAAAATGAAATTTAATACCTGAATATATTGGAATGATGATGATCCAAATAAAATGGCTAGGTGAAGTTATGAAAGCTGGAGGGAAAACAACATTGTATTTGAAGTTACTGCACTTTGCCTGTACATTACCTGTATAATTAAGTACTATAGTTATCATTCTGCAAATATAGCCTGCTCTAAATGACGGATGGTGCCTCTGACATTCTGACTAACTCTTTCAATGAAAACACCATCTTGTTCCATAATACATCATGGAGCAAATACAGCTGCATTTCCATATGTAGGTATGTGCACTATTAACAGTATTGCCAGCTGTATAGCGTGTAATGTGGATTGGTATTTTGGTTCCACATTGGAAGATGTGTAGAGATGCACATCTCTACACATTTGGTTCCACATTTACAGAAGATGTGTAGAGATGCAAAAGAGAAGTATTACAAAGAAAAATGCAAGGAAATTGAAGATCTAGACAAGAAGCACAACCCTCTCATGTACAACAAGATCCAACAACTAACAAGGAAGAGGAAAAAAACAACCCAAGGTGTCAGAGACAAAGAAGGAAAACTGCTCCTTGACGAGAAGGAAATAATCAATAGATGGGCAGAGTATGTGGAAACACTATACAAAGACCAGAACAGAACATCAGACACAGGAATTAGTCTAGAAGAGATAGAAAAAGTCCAGATCACGAAAAAAGAAGTTGAAGAGGCTGTGAAGTCACTGGCCACGGACAGATCGCCCGGCGAGGATGAGATCCCTGCTGAACTGATTAAGAACTCTGGTGACCGATGCATCGAGCTCCTTGTGAAACTGGTAAACAACATCTATAACTCAGGAAATATTCCAAATGATTTCCTAAAATCAATGTTCATTCCGATCCCAAAGACCGGAAGAGCCACAGAATGCAACAATTACAGGACTATCAGTTTGATATCTCATGCATCAAAAGTACTCCTGAAAATCATCAAGAACAGAATAGAACCCATAATTGAACATCAGCTCTCGGATAGCCAAATGGGTTTTCGCAAAGGAAAAGGAACAAGAGATGCAATCTGCCAACTCAGAATCATTGGTGAAAAATCGATAGACCAACAGAAGAAGCTGTATATTTGCTTCATCGATTTCACGAAGGCCTTCGACAGAGTTGAACATACAACATTGATGAGAACAATGGAAGAATTCAAAATACCAGTTTCTGACCGAAGAATAATTGCCAACTTATACTGGAGGCAGAAGGCTAATGTTAGAATAGGAAAGGAGAAATCAAGAGACTTCCCGGTGGAGAAGGGTGTAAGACAAGCGAAGAGCGAAAGTCAATTAACGTTGATGTCAAGATGGACAGTGGAAGAAAGAGAAAGGGTGGAGGAGAGAGGGATAAAACAAAGAAAAAGAAAGGCCCTTACAGGAGAGGGTGGGTAACTGTATTATAATAGTAAATAGAAAAATATGTTGTGCTCTTGCTTTTTTCTTTTTGAAGGTGGAGAGAGTAGCATGGCTAGTGCAACAACAGTTTTATTTGAGGTCCATAACAGTACATTGTACTAAGCAATTGTTGGCTCATTACCTGCACAGACAAAAATACTCATAACTCGCTGAAATATTGACGGATTTACAAACGGTTTGGTTTATTACAAGCATTATTAACGTGGCTATGATTCAAGCGGTTTGTAAAAAAAACATCTTGAAAGTTTTTTTTTTTTATAAGTATGCAGTATCATAACTACATCTTTGATGTTTATAGCAAACCAACCCGTTTGTAAATCCGTCAATATTTCAGCGAGTTATGAGTATTTTTGTCTGTGCAGCTCACTCACTCTCACTCAAGGCTGACCCTCCCAAGATGAATGAATGAATGAATGAAAAACTTTATTTAACAGATTGCAGAATGGGTACAATACAGTACGGCTCAATACATACAATTGTTAAGGGGATGCAGACCTGAGAAAGACGTTTGTCTTGTTTCCATCAGGGTCCCCCATTTTCAATTCATATAGACATTTATGACATACACAACATACATGACATTTATGGCATAGGGACATATAGGTATTTAGTACTGATACATTTGTGACATAGGCGGTATTCAAATATACAGTACTGTTACCCCTAGATCCTGACAGAGTATATACATATGATGGGGAGGGGACTGTACATTAGGAGGGGGTGGGTGGGTGGGAGGGAAATATACATACGGCGGGGAGGGAATATATACATGCGGTGGGGAGGAGACTGTCTATTAGGAGGTGGTGGGGGTTTTGGGCATTTACGGTGGCCAGTTTCGAATTGCAGCCTCCCGTAGGTGCTCTTTAAGGGCGGTTTTGAATGTGGGCAGGGATTCACATTCCTTTACAGCTTTGGGTAGGGCGTTCCACATTGTTGTGGCATAATTGCGAAACGTGTTTAGTCCCTTGTTTGAGCCGAATCTGGGTTTAACATGATTTGTTGAGCTTCCTCTGGTGTAGTGGTTGTGGTATTCACTGACCTTTGGGAAGTATTTTGACATGTACATGGGCACCCCGGTCGTATAGTGTATCTTGTAGACCAGGCCCATTGCAAGTTGCTGTACTCTGTCGTCTACTCTAAGCCATCCTAGGTTGGCAAAGTGGCGGCGGTTCAGTGACGCGGTTCAGTGACGCTGGTGACTCCGCGTTAAGCTATCTAGTGTTCTATATATATCTATGGTGGGGAGCCCCCCTCCAATTGTGCGTTCGGCTGAACGGTCACTCTTTGTAGTCTGCTTCGGTCTTGTGCAGTGCTATTCCCAAACCAGGAGGTGATGTTGCCAGTCAGTATGCTCTCTATTGTACATGAGTAGAAGTTCTTAAGGATCTTCTGACTGACTTGGAACTTCCTTAGGCGCCTGAGGAAGTAGAGGCGTTGTCGTGCCTTCTTCACAACACTGTCAATGTGTGTGGTCCATGTCAAGTCCTCGGATATGTGGGCTCCGAGGTACTTAAAGCTGTTCACTCTCTCAACCGGTGCCCCGTCGATGCTGAGGGGGCTGTAGTCCTTGACCCCCGACCTCCTGAAGTCCACAATCATCTCCTTTGTTTTGCTGACGTTCAGGGAGAAGCTGTTCTCCTGGCACCATCCCGCCAGGACCTTGACCTCTTCCAGGTAGGCCCTCTCGTCGTTTGCAGAGATCAGGCCCACCACTACTGTGTCGTCAGCAAATTTGATGGTTGTGTTGTTGCTCCGCTGTGCCACACAGTCGTGTGTGTACAGGGAGTAGAGGAGGGGACTCAGAACACAGCCCTGGGGGGCCCCTATGTTGAGGGTGATGGATGAGGAGGTGCAGTTGCCTGCTCTCACCACCTGGGGTCTGCCCGTCAGGAAGTCCAAGACCCACTGGCAGAGGTCATAGTTCAAGCCCAGGTCCCTGAGCTTGGCTATGAGTTTGGAGGGGACTATGGTATTGAATGCCGAGCTGTAGTCGATGAATAGCATTCTCACATAGTTCCCCTGCCTCTTGTCCAGGTGTGTATCTACCCTGCATGATCCCACTCAGCCTTTCCTCTCACTCAAAGAATAAATACTGGTCCTTTTAAAGGACAGCCTCACCTCCATCCTGTACAGTCCATATACAACCCTCCCCGCTGCTTACGTCACCACCACAACACAGGGGTGAATCCTACAGCGATCTCACCTCTACTCTGCCTCTCTCCCTTTGCCCTACTTCAGGCGTGACGCTAAGTCCCAGCGAAACGGCTACGGAGAGGTTCAGCGGATACAGTGCTTTTTTTTTTGTGGACAGAAACAATTATTGACCGCTAGCAACACTTTCCTTGTTTTAATTCTTCTCTGAGGTTGTTCCTTGCCAGCGAGCATATCGATTTTTCTATCAAATACGAAAACAGGCGCTGTGGAGGGGCCACAGAGGTCAGTGTGAATTAGGGCAGAGGTGTGTGTGTGTGTGTGTGTGTGTGTGTGTGTGTGTGTGTGTGTGTGTGTGTGTGTGTGTGTGTGTGTGTGTGTGTGTGTGTGTGTGTGTGTGCATCTGTGTGTGCATCTGTGTGTGTGTGTGTGTGTGTGTGTGCATCTGTGTGTGTGTGCATCTGTGTGTGTGTGTGTGTCTCTGTGTGTGTGCGGGCGTCCCATCTTCATCCCCCACATCCTCATTGTCACTCCCCACAGACCTCTCTGTTAAATTGGCTGACAGTAAATAAGATCATACAGGAGGGGACAGAGACACACAGACCTTTGTCCCACAATGCAACAGTCTTGACTTCTGGCAGGAGCGCTGTGTAGAAGGAACCACCATAGGGTTACTGTAGCAATAGGCCAGAATCGGAGACACTGCAGGTGAATAGGGTAAAAAAAATAACTAATAGATATCACAATGAAACTTCCCCAGTTGATTACTTATATTAAGACAAGACTTTTTTGTATTACAAGTTTTCTGAAATTGTATGTTTAAATATGCAAATGAGGCATGATCTACTTAAATATGCACTAATTTGCATATAATTCCAGGACAGAAATCTGAACATTGGATAAAGCCATTTTCAAAATTATAGTTTCATTTTGTTGACATATTAGAGCCAAAGGTTATTACAGAGGGGATTTTGGATATCTCACTATATCACTCCATAAATCAGAAAATACTCCATTCAGTCCATTTTTATGGTAAAATTCCATATTTCGCCATGTTTTTAGGAATAAAATGTGATATAAATCAGGGTAAGAATGCGATATCAACAAACCCTTCTGTAAATACCTTCATAATATAGATATGAATAGAACTGGAGGGTTTGGTGTATGTGAGTGCTACTGAAGTGGATATTTCTGGCTCAGAGTATGAGGAAAAACTCTTAAAACTCATTTTTGGGAAAACGCCTTCAAAGTTCTGTATTGTAAAATGCCATACTTTTTTTTTTAAACAGATATTTACAAACACAATACCTAATCAAACCATTAGTAATAGACAACCTAAACACATGCCTGATAACTGAATAATAATAATAATGATGTTATTGAACTGAACAGAACTACACACAGGCTACAAACAGTGTAGTACAGTGTAGTACCCCCTAATAGGCAAAACATATTTGAATAGATATCACTATGAAACTTTCCCAATTTGTTATGTACATATAAACTAAGAAAAAAGTTTTCTGAAATTAATGTTTATATATGCAAATGAGGCACTTCCCCATTAAATATGTGCACATGTATGGATGCAATAAGGCAAAATGATGTAAAATAAACAACTAAATGTGTGTTATTGACGTTTTATTGTCACTAGTTTCATAGAAGACATGTTTAGGAAGCAAAATATAACAAAATCTCAAAATCAACAAAAAAAGTATATTTGACTATTCACCTGCAGTGTCTCGCCTTAATCAGGGGGAATTGAGCGCCTCTATTTTCTTTCATGCGTTTTGATACTTTATTAGAAATGCATTTCTGGCTCATGGAATGAACTCCAACTCCCTACTATTATTATGTCCTAAAGATTGAGATTCTCCCCTCTGTTGCAGGGTTTCACTAATTGTTCATGTTGTACATGTTTTAACTGATTTGTTATCCTTTCTTTTGTCTCCCCTCGTCTTGTTGTCTTATTGTTGTATATCCTGTGTGATTGTCATGCTTTATGTAAACATGTAAACTGTAAAATTGGTTCTTCGGGTTGCTTGGGTTTGCTCTGAACTAGGAAAAACAGCTTTTTCCTTTAATGCTCTCCATCTGACTCTGAAGCTGAAGGTTCTTCCTTCTCTTGCTGCATTCAAAAGTATGATCGCCGACCACTCTGTGTCGACATGCAACTGTCTAAACTTGTTATTCTTATTTATTGTGCATGTGTATGACATTTCTGATAAACTGTTTCTTGGGTTGTAAGCTCGTCATCGCTGTAAATGGGGGTAATCTCAGTGTCTTACGAGTTTAAATAAAGGTTCGAAATTGAGTAATGAATACAGGGCTCACAATACCTCACATGGATTTTTATTAATAGAACATTGAGATTAGTTTTACTAGCATGTACAAACTAGTCTGCAGTACTGAACCTCCTTTCAGAACAAACCCGGTTTAACCTTGTACTGTATACAGGCTATTTATACAAGCCAATAACCTCCACTGTACTGTATAAATCACTCTAAGGCAAATAATTAAGAAAGATATACAGTGAGTTAAAATGCCTACATTTTTATACTAAAATGTATGTATGAAAAATTGTGGGTAAGATGCCTCAAATGCATTTCCAACTTTTCGAGGGAAGTTTCCTGAAAACCGTATGGTGACTACTAACGCATTGTTGTCAGAGCAATTTAGGACATTATCTTGCTGCACATTAAAGGAGAGAGAGAATATTTTAACCCCTCAGATGGAGAACCATATGAATCACCAATTGTGTTTAGGCATTCCATGACATTTGAAATGTACCTGCTAACCCAAAAGTACACAACCTCTCCTGTCTTTATCAATTAATGTACACATCACTCCAACCTAAAGGTCCCGTCTTATGAAAAACACACCTTTTCAGTGCTTGTGTAAATATACATTAAGTGTCTCTGATGTGCCTACTAACTCTCAAACTGTAAAATAAGACAACCCAGTCAGATTTAGCACAGTTCAGAAACTGTGCCTTTTAACAAGCCGTTTGGACGTATGACAGAAAAAGTGCATTGCGATGCACGGTCCTTAATTGTCTTGTGTGTGCGTTTGAAAAACGTCTGTACAAAATGGCAGCCTGCTCATAAACTCTTTTCCACCTAAAGTTGAACCTAAAATATGTTTTCTGATGTTCATGTAAGTAAGAAATGGCTGGATCTTGAGTCATCTATCTAGTTTGACTGTTTGATCTGAATGTAGTTTGATTGTTCACACACAGTTGTGGTGTGCGTGGTGTTGGGGAGCGTGAGCTTGTTCACATTTAAAGCTACAGACACAGAAACGGCCTGTTGAGAACAGGACCGAGTGGTATTTTCTGCAAAAAAAATGAAAAGACATGTACTCATTGAAAATGAGTATAATATGGGATCTTTAAAATAATGACAATTGGAAACATCAAACAGATTTAGGCCTTGAACACACATATGCTTTTGCTGTCGCAGCCCCTGACCTCTGGCACAGCTTCCCCCATGTCCAAATCTGCCCCCTCCATCGAGGCTTATACATTTAAGCTCAAAACCCACCTATATTCCTTAGCCTTCCCTGACTCACTCTGACTCTTGCCTTGTTTGTTTTGACGTGTTGTTCTGTTTATTTTTTTGTTTGTTTGTTCGGGGCTGACCCCTATTAGTCGACTTATCGGTCGAAAGGAGCCGTAGTCGACTGGCCAACCTCTTAGTCGAATATATATAAGAAAGAAATGTTTATTATAATTGTTTTTATCTTTTTTATCATTCTTTCCAAAAGAAAAGAGGCCTAGAACTTCTAGAAGCGTGGCTAACGCTAATGGCACACATACCAGAGGCTAACTGCCTACGAAAACAGGCACAGAGGCACTGAAAGAGGATTTCACCCATCTAATGAACACACTAGACTAGACAAATATCAAGATGTATCCATCAGTGGACCAATTGCATGCTTTTGCAGAGGACAAGAAGCATTCAGTCGACTCCTTCAGACATTAAGCACCCCCACAGCCCAAATGGAATGATACAAGTAAAATTTTTTTTTTTTTTTTTGACCAATAGTCGACTAACGGCAAATTTTGGCCAATCATAGTCGACCATCCAAATCCTTAGTCGGGGACAGCCCACTTGGTTGTGACCTTTTTGAAAACTCCTGGATGAGTGAGTGTGGATGAGTGAGAGAATACACTATGTGTTGCTGTGGATGAGTGAGAGAATACACTATGTGTTGCTGTGGATGAGTGAGAGAATACACTGTGTGTTGCTGTGGATGAGTGAGAGAATACACTGTGTGTTGCTGTGGATGAGTGAGAGAATACACTGTGTGTTGCTGTGGATGAGTGAGAGAATACACTGTGTGTTGCTGTGGATGAGTGAGAGAATACACTGTGTGTTGCTGTGGATGAGTGAGAGAATACACTGTGTGTTGCTGTGGATGAGTGAGAGAATACACTATGTGTTGCTGTGGATGAGTGAGAGAATACACTGTGTGTTGCTGTGGATGAGTGAGAGAATACACTGTGTGTTGCTGTGGATGAGTGAGAGAATACACTGTGTGTTGCTGTGGATGAGTGAGAGAATACACTATGTGTTGCTGTGGATGAGTGAGAGAATACACTGTGTGTTGCTGTGGATGAGTGAGAGAATACACTGTGTGTTGCTGTGGATGAGTGAGAGAATACACTGTGTGTGTCGGTGTCAGCGCATGTGAGCGGAGCGGAGCGCCCGAGAAATCCGCTCTTCGCTCTAGACGTCTTGATCCGCTCTCATTCGCTCATGTTGGCCCGCCCCCCCAAGTCGCTCTCCGCTCGCTCACCGCTCACCTTCATTTATAAATCAAGCGCTCCCCACTCCACAGCTCGCTCAGCAGAACTTATTTTTCTGGAGCATGATGTAAATCAGTGGAGGCTGCTGACCAAATTTTTAGGTGAAGCACAAATTATTATATTATATTATATATTAAATAATATTTTTAAAACATCCCCCACTGTGTGTCAGTGGTCAGTGGACACAGATGAAAACATATTAACATTAGGTGACAGCGGACCTGACCAGATGAAAACATATTAGGTGACAGCGCACCTGACCAGATGAAATCATATTAGGTGACAGCGCACCTGATCAGATCAAAACATTTTAGGTGACAGCGCACCTGACCAGATCAAAACATATTAGGTGAAGGTGACAAGGAAGCCACAGACTCATACCCCCCCGACACTCAACTAACCGCCTCGGACAGTCCTTCATACCAGTGGCCATCAGGCTCCACAACAGTGGGCAGCGACTGCTGCCAGACATTGACCTAGAACTAATAGGAACCCAAGTAGGACAATAACACTACCTTATGCATACTGCACCTTATGTGGATACTGTGATACTGTGAATAATGAATAATGTATATTTCAGTTAGTTAGATAGTAAATTATATTGACCTATTTGTTTACACTGCTTGTGTTGTTTTCACTACCTGTACCCCCCCCCTTCCCCCATGCTGCTATGATGCCTGAATTTCCCCAAGGGGATCAATAAAGGAATATCTTATCTTATCTTAAAAGGAAAGATGAAATTACCTACCTGGGTTCCATCCTATAGAGGCAAATCTTTCCTGTGACAAAATGGGATCCAATGTAATAAAACTAAGTCAACCAACGAACTAGATTCCTGTACCGGATCTCCTCTCTGGTAAACAAGAATACCTTGAAGACTCTAACAGGAGCACTCATTCAAGGGTACTACAACTATGCTTGCACCTCATGGTACCAAAGCACCTCAAAGGCACTAAAAACAAGATTACAAACATCACAAAACAAACTGGTCAGACTACTGCTTGACCTTACTCCTAAAACCCACCTCACCCCTGTCCACTTTGACAACCTAGGATGGCTTAGAGTAGACGACAGAGTACAGCAACTTGCAATGGGCCTGGTCTACAAGATACACTACACCACTAAGATACCCATGTGCATGTCGAAATACTTCCCAACGGTCAGTGAATACCACGACCACAACACCAGAGGGAGTTCCACAAATCATGTTCAACCCAGATAAAATAATAATAAAAAAAAAAAAAAAAAAAAAAAACGTTTTTTTTTAATAAAAGAAAATAGTCATAACTTAGAAATTAGATTGCATAGGTCTATGAATCGATATCGCGATTCTGTTTCAATTAATTGCCCAGCCCTACAGTGTGTACAGTAAGTTAGCTTGGTGATTATCATTGTGATGTAGGCTAAGCTGCCTAGCTACTGTTAGCATACAAGCACTGTAGCCTACTTACTTTTTCATCCACAACGTTTTTTCTGATCCAGATGCATAAATCCACTTCTTCATGTTGCTCAGTTGCTGGTTTATACTTCGGTCCTAATGTTGGCGCAAAGTTTAATTTAGCCTGACTTGTTATAGTTGTACAGCTTACTAACTACTAAACAACAACTTTCTCATAGTCTCAACTTTCACATAGTCAAAATGGGTCCAGCTGCATGTGAGGAGGATAGGTTTAGCTCGGGCCAATCTCAAGTTTCTCAAGTTTCTTTATTAGTTGTCATACAGAAGTACAGAATACTTTTATACAAAATGCTTCTTTATGTTACATTTTGTATAAAAGTATTCTGTACTTCTGTATGACAACTAATAAAGAAACTTGAGAAACTTGAGATTGGCCCGAGCTAAACCTATCCTCCTCACATGCAGCTGGACCCATTTTGACTTTGCAATGCAGAAATCTCTGATTGGATTTGCAAGGCTGCCAATCATATTCAACCTCCGTGTATTGGATGTCAAGGGCTGTCAATCAATCAATCCTCCATTCAATGGCAAGAGTTTAACTGCACAGACCTTAGATGAAGTTAATAGCCTATTTTGATTCGCTGTTATTTATTATTTATTTAACAATGGGTCACACCTGTGAAGTTTTCTTCACGAATAATTACTGCAGGCAATACTGCAGTGCAGGCCTGCTCAGAGCTGTCAATTTTGGCCATTTTTGAAGAAAAAAAATTCACTGGCATTTTTTTTACAGAGGAAAACATTTATAATAAAAAATAATAATAATAATAATTAAAAAAAATATATATATATATAGTTTTTTTTTTTTTTTTTATATATATATATATATAGGTACATGTAAATTAATAATAATTATGAATTATGAGTGAATTTGTGTTTCACGTGTTGTCATAGAGAAACCTCCACTGATGTAAATTAGCTTGATTTGACCAAACTACAACAGTCTACACCCCCTGGACCCCTTAACAATTGTTTGTATTGAGCCGTATTATAATTGTACCCATTCTGCAATGTTAAATAATGTTTATCCATTCAACTAGCTCTACTAATCTATGGTAGCTAGCCTAGCCGCAATGCTATGGCCGATCCCATTCACGTTAGCATGTAAGCTAACAACAACAACAGCGTTAACTTTAGTCTCTCGCTTTTTGAGAGACATAAACTCTCCGCTCTTGGTGGTACAGTACATTGTGTTGATGTTGGTTTCGTTTCATCAATAAATGAGGCAGAACACGGTGAATGTATCATTTTTTTTTTTATTGGACTTTGTTTGTTTCTCACTAAAAATAAATGTTGTGGGGTGCTCCAGTAGCACACCATGTTACCGCGCTGCGTCGCGGGACTCCGTGCTGCGTCACGGATCTGGTTGACTCGATTCCCGGACTCGCCGTCATTTGCCGAGTGTCTCCCCCTGCTCTCTCTCCCGTTTCACCCTGCAGCTGTCGGTCATGCTTGACCAGAAAAGCGATAAACGCTAAAAAATAAAGTTTAAAAAAATAAAAATGTTGCGTTCGCCCGAGAGGTGATTTAAAGATGGCGGATTCTACTTTGGACTTAGCAGGATCATAGGATGTGTAGTGACAGTTCACCCTTCTCATTGGTTGAAAATGGCCTTCATGTTTGTACATCGCCACCTGTTGCTTTGGCATTGTACTACATGTATATTACATCAGTTTTAAACCACTGTGTGATTGTGTGCACTCAACTGAGCGGCTGGGAGCGGCTCGGAGCGGAGGAGAGCTCTCGCTCCAGAGTCGCTCGGACCCATTTTAAAACCCACTCCGCCGCTCACTTCAAAACCAACCGCTCCCATGCTCTGGTCGGTGGATGAGTGAGAGAATACACTGTGTTGGTGTGGATGAGTGAGAGAATACACTGTGTGTTGCTGTGGATGAGTGAGAGAATACACTGTGTGTTGCTGTGGATGAGTGAGAGAATACACTGTGTGTTGCTGTGGATGAGTGAGAGAATACATTGTGTGTTGCTGTGGATGAGTGAGAGAATACACTGTGTTGGTGTGGATGAGTGAGAGAATACACTGTGTGTTGCTGTGGATGAGTGAGAAAATACACTGTGTGTTGCTGTGGATGAGTGAGAGAATACACTGTGTGTTGGTGTGGATGTGTGAGAGAATACACTGTGTGTTGCTGTGGATGAGTGAGAGAATACACTGTGTGTTGCTGTGGATGAGTGAGAGAATACACTGTGTGTTGCTGTGGATGAGTGAGAGAATACACTGTGTGTTGCTGTGGATGAGTGAGAGAATACACTGTGTGTTGGTGTGGATGAGTGAGAGAATACACTGTGTGTTGCTGTGGATGAGTGAGAGAATACACTGTGTGTTGCTGTGGATGAGTGAGAGAATACACTGTGTGTGTCGGTGTGGATGAGTGTGAGAGAATACACTGTGTGTTGCTGTGGATGAGTGTGAGAGAATACACTGTGTGTTGCTGTGGATGAGTGAGAGAATACACTGTGTGTTGGTGTGGATGAGTGTGAGAGAATACACTGTGTGTTGCTGTGGATGAGTGAGAGAATACACTGTGTGTTGCTGTGGATGAGTGTGAGAGAATACACTGTGTGTTGCTGTGGATGAGTGAGAGAATACACTGTGTGTTGCTGTGGATGAGTGTGAGAGAATACACTGTGTGTTGCTGTGGATGAGTGAGAGAATACACTGTGTGTTGCTGTGGATGAGTGTGAGAATACACTGTGTGTTGCTGTGGATGAGTGTGAGAATACACTGTGTGTTGCTGTGGATGAGTGAGAGAATACACTGTGTGTTGCTGTGGATGAGTGTGAGAATACACTGTGTGTTGCTGTGGATGAGTGAGAGAATACACTGTGTGTTGCTGTGGATGAGTGTGAGAGAATACACTGTGTGTGTCGGTGTGGATGAGTGTGAGAATACACTGTGTGTGTCGGTGTGGATGAGTGTGAGAATACACTGTGTGTGTCTGTGTGGATGAGTGAGAGAATACACTGTGTGTGTCGGTGTGGATGAGTGAAATCTGAGCTGGTGGAAAACGCTGACATCATGACTAACGGCCCCCGTCACACCTTTATGGATATGTAATACTTTTTCAGCGTTCAGGACCACAGAGAGCTCCCTGCAGCCTGCCGTCCAGGTCAGTCAGGACCGCGGAGAGCTCCCTGCAGCCTGCCGTCCAGGTCAGTCAGGACCGTGGAGAGCTCCCTGCAGCCTGCCGTCCAGGTCAGTCAGGACTGCGGAGAGCTCCCTGCAGCCTGCCGTCCAGGTCAGTCAGGACCACGGAGAGCTCCCTGCAGCCTGCCGTCCAGGTCAGTCAGGACCACAGAGAACTCTCTGCAGCCTGCCGTCCAGGTCAGTCAGGACCGTGGAGAGCTCCCTGCAGCCTGCCATCCAGGTCAATCAGGACCGTGGAGAGCTCCCTGCAGCCTCCCGTCCAGGTCAGTCAGGACCGCGGAGAGCTCCCTGCAGCCTCCCGTCCAGGTCAGTCAGGACTGCGGAGAGCTCCCTGCAGCCTGCCGTCCGCACAAGAGCGGAAAAAAACCTTTAGCGTTATTTTAGGTCCTGCCATCAGGTCATTTCTTTTTAGCATTTCTTGCATTGTTGTGTGGATGGAGATTTTCTAAAACAACGGAATGGTTTCAAAAGTACCTGTGTACGTGTGGACTATAGGCCTTATATTGTTCTTCATAAAGGTATTAGACAATTAATACCTCCTATTAATACACAGACTATTAAGTCCAAAACTGATGAATGTGAGTTGAAAGTCATTTAAGTATGAACTCAATTCAAAGTTGCAGCATTTAAAAGTCACCCTGTCTCCTCTTTCCCAAGCACGGTCGGTGTGTGTGTTTTTTCTGCTCTCTATGTCATCACATCAATCTCCAGTTCTGTCAGGAATCAGTCACATCATTAGTTTAACCATTTATTATAATGCAGAATAAATGGCGACGGCAATAGAGTCAGTCTGGGCAGTGTGGTTCTACTCTTAGGGCTGCTCCCTGTCGTGAGAGACGTTAAAGTAACAACTTACACAGAACAGCACAACCGCATCACTGAAACTGAACAGCAGGGAGCGCTGAGAATGAATCCCACATAGGGAATGTAACTTAAGGAGGACAACACTAGAGTATCTGCATAGTGCATACAATACAATACAGAGTATAATCAAAGCAGGTGGAGCCTGGGGTAGAGGTGGGGTGGAGGCTGGGGTAGATGCTGGGGTAGAGGCTGGGGTAGAGGCTGGGGTAGAGGCTGGGGTAGAGGCTGGGGTGGAGGCTGGGGTGGAGGCTGGGGTGGAGGCTGGGGTAGAGGCTGGGGTAGAGGCTGGGGTGGAGGCTGGGGTAGAGGCTGGGGTAGAGGCTGGGGTAGAGGCTGGGGTGGAGGCTGGGGTAGAGGCTGGGGTAGAGGCTGGGGTAGAGGCTGGGGTAGAGGCTGGGGTGGAGGCTGGGGTGGAGGCTGGGGTAGAGGCTGGGGTAGAGGCTGGGGTAGAGGCTGGAGTGGAGCCTGGGGTAGAGGCTGGGGTAGAGGCTGGGGTGGAGGCTGGAGTAGAGGCTGGGGTGGAGGCTGGGGTGGAGGCTGGAGTGGAGGCTGGGGTGGAGGCTGGAGTGGAGGCTGGAGTGGAGGCTGGGGTGGAGGCTGGGGTGGAGGCTGGAGTGGAGGCTGGAGTGGAGGCTGGGGTGGAGGCTGGGGTAGAGGCTGGAGTGGAGGCTGGGGTGGAGGCTGGAGTGGAGGCTGGGGTAGAGGCTGGAGTGGAGGCTGGGGTGGAGGTGGGGTGGAGGCTGGAGTGGAGGTGGGGTGGAGGCTGGAGTGGAGGCTGGAGTGGAGGCTGGGGTGGAGGCTGGGGTGGAGGCTGGAGTGGAGGCTGGAGTGGAGGCTGGAGTGGAGGCTGGAGTGGAGGCTGGGGTGGAGGCTGGAGTGGAGGCTGGGGTGGAGGCTGGAGTGGAGGCTGGAGTGGAGGCTGGGGTGGAGGCTGGGATGGAGGCTGGAGTGGAGGCTGGAGTGGAGGCTGGGGTGGAGGCTGGGGTAGAGGCTGGAGTGGAGGCTGGGGTGGAGGCTGGAGTGGAGGCTGGGGTAGAGGCTGGGGTGGAGGCTGGGGTGGAGGCTGGGGTAGAGGCTGGGGTGGAGGCTGGGGTGGAGACTGGGGTGGAGACTGGGGTGGAGGCTGGGGTAGAGGCTGGAGTGGAGGCTGGAGTGGAGGCTGGGGTAGAGACTGGGGTGGAGGTGGGGTGGAGGCTGGGGTGGAGGCTGGAGTGGAGGCTGGGGTAGAGACTGGGGTGGAGGTGGGGTGGAGGCTGGAGTGGAGGCTGGGGTGGAGGCTGGGGTAGAGGCTGGGGTGGAGGCTGGGGTAGAGGCTGGAGTGGAGGCTGGGGTGGAGACTGGGGTAGAGGCTGGGGTAGAGGTGGGGTGGAGGCTGGGGTAGAGGCTGGGGTAGAGGCTGGGGTGGAGGCTGGGGTAGAGGCTGGGGTGGAGGCTGGGGTGGAGGCTGGAGTGGAGGCTGGGGTAGAGGCTGGGGTGGAGGCTGGGGTGGAGGCTGGAGTAGAGGCTGGAGTGGAGGCTGGGGTAGAGGCTGGGGTGGAGGCTGGGGTAGAGGCTGGGGTAGAGGCTGGGGTAGAGGCTGGAGTGGAGGCTGGGGTAGAGGCTGGGGTGGAGGCTGGGGTGGAGGCTGGGGTAGAGGCTGGGGTGGAGGCTGGAGTAGAGGCTGGAGTGGAGGCTGGGGTAGAGGCTGGGGTGGAGGCTGGAGTGGAGGCTGGGGTGGAGGCTGGGGTAGAGACTGGGGTAGATGCTGGGGTAGAGGCTGGGGTAGAGGCTGGGGTGGAGGCTGGGGTGGAGGCTGGAGTGGAGGCTGGGGTAGAGACTGGGGTAGATGCTGGGGTAGAGGCTGGGGTAGAGGCTGGGGTGGAGGCTGGGGTGGAGGCTGGGGTGGAGGCTGGGGTAGAGGCTGGGGTGGAGGCTGGGGTAGAGGCTGGGGTGGAGGCTGGGGTGGAGGCTGGGGTAGAGGTGGGGTGGAGGCTGGGGTAGAGGCTGGGGTAGAGGCTGGGGTGGAGGCTGGGGTGGAGGCTGGGGTGGAGGCTGGGGTAGAGGCTGGGGTAGAGGCTGGGGTAGAGGCTGGGGTGGAGGCTGGGGTAGAGGCTGGGGTAGAGGCTGGGGTGGAGGCTGGGGTGGAGACTGGGGTGGAGGCTGGGGTAGAGGTGGGTGAAAGAGGAGGTCTTTAAATAGAACACCAGATCAGTGTAGACGATGGAGCGTCGGCTGAGTGGTCACAGACTTGAGAGACGTCCTGCCAGAACTTCGCCCATTTACTGAGACGTACACGCTTCACTTATTCACATTATTAAATGCTGGACCTCTCAGTCTAAACGGCTGTTTGACATGAACATCATACTTACTCGTCCTGGGAATGTTCTAAAGCACGACCGAGAGCAAAGAGAAAGTATTGATTTTTGCCAAAGAGGTTGGATTCAAATGATAGATAAATAAATACATAGGTGAATAAATAAATAAATAAAGGTATAACTTCAAGGCTATTTTGAAACGGGAAAGATGTTAGCCAAGGTGTCACCTCTAGCAGTGGTAATGTGTGGAACCGTAGAATGTACTGTATCTATTTTTTAAGAATATCTATCCATCCCCAGCAGACAGAATCTAATCATGACAATTAGTACAGGGGCGACAGTGACTCAGGAAGTTGAGCGCCGGTCAAGGTTTCTGGTCCGATTCCGGCTTCCCTCTGCAATGCATCGAAGTGGCCATGAGCAAGACACTTAACCCCTAATTGCTCCCGATGGACAGCTTGGCACCTTGCATGGTTGCCTCTGCCGTCAGTTTGTGAATGTGTGAGTGAACGGGTGAATGTGAGATAAATTGTAAAGCACTTTGGATAAAAGCACTATATGAACGCAGTCCATTTTCCATTTAGTGTGCAGTTGTGTGTTTTTTTTGTCTCTTTAATAAACAGTATATTGCTCCCAGACTGCAGTAGTGAGGGGACAACCCATTCCAGTTATAGATTGCATTTTCGAGTGACAGCTGCACTCTTATCGTCAGAATCTCTCTGGCTAAAAATCCCAAACAGGCACATCGTATACTCATCCTCTAGCTACCTCACGTTTATCTATAGTATTCATATTGTACAGCCACAATACACAGCTTTACCCCTCCCCCAAACCCCCCCCCCCTCCCCACAGCGTGTCCTCAGGCCTTCTACCCCAAGGGCTCCTGCGATACGGATATACTCCCAGGGGCTGTCGCGTTCCCAGCCTGTGAGAAGCATTGAGGAACGAGAGAGAGAGAGAGAGAGAGAGAGAGAGAGAGAGAGAGAGAGAGAGAGAGAGAGAGAGAGAGAGAGAGAGAGAGAGAGAGAGAGAGAGAGAGAGAGAGAGAGAGAGAGAGAGAGAGAGAGAGAGAGAGAGAGAGAGAGAGGAGGAGGCAGAAGAGAGAGGCGAGGTGGTGGTGGCGGCGGAGGCAACGATTCACTGTGTTTTTAGCTTGATGTCACTGTAATGGAAATATGCATAAGTGATAAAACACATAGCGGGGCCTTTGGGGCCCTGGAGGAACAAATATTTTAATAACAAACGCTTTCGATGTCTGCCTCCTGCACCGGCACCTGGGTACTACTATTTCACGTTGACTGCAGTCAGCCAGTCAGCCAGTACAGTGTTGAATACCGTATCGCGTACATTTTATAGTTTCTCTTTTTTTTCTTTTCTTTTCTTTTCTTTTCTTCACTGGAAGTGATTTTCCACGCGCCGTGGAAAGTTTTCCCAGCGATATGTCCTTTAGAGAGCTGTCATTAATCACAAGTCAAAGTCACCTCCGATCTCACATTAGAATAGACCAGTTTAGCTGCGGCTGAAATTGCAGCTGACCCCACCTGCCCTGAGCACTTATTCAAAATCAGCAACACGGCCATAGGGGGCTAAAAACAACTCAATTGAGTGAGGTTGCCAGAAGCTATAGCGGGAGGTACCGGGGGTAAAACACAACCATAAACCAGCGGCCGAGTGGCAATCTCAAAGGTTTCTCCGGGCCGTCTCACGTCCTCCTGACGCGTGACTTATAACTCTGCGGCTCTTTTTCCATTTTATACATGTAAATGACCGCAATTGACGACGAGGTTATACAGGACGAATAAACACGGAGGGAAAAAAATAAAACATTTGAAGAACTTGTAACTTGTTGATGAAGCAGTGTTTCTTTGTCTTGGACTCTGGTGATGTGATTGATCGGAACGTGGCTCCTATACTGTGCTTTCTGGACCTGCTGTCCTCCCATTTATTACCTGTTTCCCCCCACGGGGTCGGTACCGACCCCTTTTCACATTATGATCATATAGGCATATTTTTATGAGTGATGGAAATAATTTGCGATTTTAAAATCAACCGTTTTCAAGTATTAACATCACTAACATGTCACAAAAGCATGTAGAATGTAAAACGTTAGGTTGGCAATAGGTTAGCAATAGGTTAAAAGTGTCATAATATGGTTTTACCTTCTCGTTTTGGAGAACTATAATCCGAGCCGGCGACCATTTTGAAAATCTTGAAAAAACGGAATTGTAGTTTTTTTGTGGCCATTTTGTCGAGGGCATTCTTAGCTGTGGATCAGCGTTGCAATTTTTCCGAACTACATTTCCCTTCAAGTTTTATGGGGGTTCAAAGTTCAGAGTTGAATTATGAATATGGCAATAAATATAATAATTCGCGATAATAAGCCACAAAAGGTAACAATTTGACAAATATTGAAACGCAGTTAATTTCTCCTCCCTATTGTTAGCATGTAGGAACAATTAGATCTGAAATTAGTTTCAAAATGGTTGCACTGTGAGAAAAATTAAAAACTACAGTAAATTACAGTACAATAACATTATCTGTTATTATGCACGCCTGGTGATACTAAATCCAAATTGAACTCGGGCATTTGAAAGATACTATATGTATATATATATAAATGTGCAAATTGGCTATAATAAGGTAATGTATAAGCATATATTCTATATTCTATAATAATATTTCAAATTGCATTGGTCCGGATGGGAGAATTCAGTACTGTATATACAGAACCTTCGGTTTTATCATCTTCCCTTTATTAATTTCCTTAGATTTGTTGTACACACG